>NW_011494902.1:3023038-3035616 GCF_000754665.1 Bison bison bison
GTTTCCTCAGTGTGTATGCCCAGCAGTGGGATTGCTGGATCATAAGGCAGTTCTATTTCCAGTTTTTTAAGGAATCTCCACACTGTTCTCCATAGTGGCTGTACTAGTTTGCATTCCCACCAACAGTGTAAGAGGGTTCCCTTTCCTCCACACCCTCTCCAACATTTATTATTTGTAGACTTTTGGATCACAGCCATTCTGACTGGTGTGAAATGGTACCTCATAGTGGTCTTGATTTGGATTTCTCTGATAATGAGTGATGTTGAGCATCTTTTCATGTGTTTGTTAGCCATCTGTATGTCTTCTTTGGAGAAATGTCTATTTAGTTCTTTGGCCCATTTTTTGATTGGGTCATTTATTTTTCTGGAGTTGAGCTGTAGGAGTTGCTTGTATATTTTTGAGATTAGTTGTTTGTCAGTTGCTTCATTTGCTATTATTTTCTCCCATTCTGAAGGCTGTCTTTTCACCTTGCTGATAGTTTCCTTTGATGTGCAGAAGCTTTTAAGGTTAATTAGGTCCCATTTGTTTATTTTTGCTTTTATTTCCGATATTCTGGGAGGTGGGTCATAGAGGATCCTGTTGTGATGTATGTCAGAGAGTGTTTTGCCTATGTTCTCCTCTAGGAGTTTTATAGTTTCTGGTCTTATGTTTAGATCTTTAATCCATTTTGAGTTTATTTTTGTGTATGGTGTTAGAAAGTGACTATAGTAAAGTTGCAGGATATAAAATCAACACACAGAAATCCCTTGCATTCCTATACACTAATAATGAGAAAACAGAAAGAGAAATTAAGGAAACAATTCCATTCACCATTGCAACGGAAAGAATAAAATACCTAGGAATATATCTACCTAAAGAAACTAAAGACCTATATATAGAAAACTATAAAACACTGGTGAAAGAAATCAAAGAGGACACTAATAGATGGAGAAATATACCATGTTCATGGATCGGAAGAATCAATATAGTGAAAATGAGTATACTACCCAAAGCAATCTATAGATTCAATGCAATCCCTATCAAGCTACCAACAGTATTCTTCACAGGGCGAGAACAAATAATTTCACAATTTGTATGGAAATACAAAAAACCTCGAATAGCCAAAGTGATCTTGAGAAAGAAGAATGGAACTGGAGGAATCAACCTACCTGACTTCAGGCTCCATTACAAAGCCACAGTTATCAAGACAGTATGGTACTGGCACAAAGACAGAAAAATAGATCAATGGAACAAAATAGAAAGCCCAGAGATAAATTCACGCACATATGGACACCTTATCTTTGACAAAGGAGGCAAGAATATACAATGGATTAAAGACAATCTCTTTAACAAGTGGTGCTGGGAAAACTGGTCAACCACTTGTAAAAGAATGTTGAGTTTTAAGTGAGCTTTTTCACTGTCTTCTTTCACTTTCATCAAGAGGTTCTTTAGTTCCTCTTCGCTCTCTGCCTAAGGGTGGTGTTGTATGTATATGTGAGATTATTGATATTTCTCCTGGCAGTCTTCATTCCAACTTGTACTTCATGCAGCCTGGCATTTCTCATGATGTACTCTGCATATAAGTTAAATAAACAGGGTGACAATATACAGCCTTGACGTACTCCTTTCCTAATTTGGTGCCAGTCCATTGTCCCGTATCTGGTTCTAACTGTTGCTTCTTGACCTGCATACAGATTTCTCTTGAGGCAGGTAAGGTGGTGTGGTATTCCTATCTCATTAAGAATTTTCCACAGTTTGTTGTGATCCACACAGTCAGAGGCTTTAGCATAATCCGTGAAGCAGAAATAGATGTTTTTCTGAAATTCTCTTACCTTTTCTGTGATCCAACAGATGTTGGCAGTGTGATCTTTGGTTCCTCTGCCTTTTCTAATTTCAGCTTGAACATCTGGAAGTTCTCAGTTCACATACTGTTGAAGCCTAGCTTGGAGAATTTTGAGCATTACTTTGCTAGCATGTAAAATGAGTGCAGTTTGCAGTAGTTTGAACATTCTTTGGCATTGTCTTTCTTTGGGATTAGAATGAAAACTGACCTTTTCCAGTCCTGTGCCACTGCTGAGTTTTCCAAATTGGCTAGCATATTGAGTGCAGCACTTTCACAGCGTTATCTTTTAGAATTTGAAATAGCTTAGCTGGAATTCCATCACCTTCACTAGCTTTGTTCATATTCTTCCTAAGGCCCACTTGGGTTTGCACTCCAGGATGTCTGGCTCTAGAGGAATAATCACTCCATCTTGGTTATCTCGGTCGTGAAGATCTTTTTGTACAGTTCTTCTGTGTATTCTTGCCACCTCTTCTTAATATCTTCTGCTTCAGTTAGGTCCATACCATTTCTCTCCTGTATTGTGCCTGTCTTTGCATGAAATGTTCCCTTGGTGTCTCTGATTTCCTTAAAGGGATCTCTAGACTTTTCCATTCTGTTGTTTTCCTCTATTTCTTTGCATTGATCACTGAGGAAGGCTTTCTTATTTCTCCTTGCTCTTCTTTGGAACTCTGCATTCAGATGGATATATCTTTGCTTTTCTCCTTTGCCTTTCTCTTGTCTTCTTTTCTCAGCTGTTTGTAAGTCCTCCTTAGACAACCACTTTGCCTTTTTGCATTTCTTTTTCTTGGGGGTAGTTAGAATCACTGCCTCCAATACAGTGTTACAAACCTCCGTCCATAGTTCTTCAGGCATTCTGTCTATCAGATCTAATCTCGAATCTATTTGTCACTTCCACTGTATAATTGTAAGAGATTTGATTTAGGTCATACCTGAATGGCCTAGTGGTTTTCCCTACTGTCTTCAATTTAAGTCTGAATTTGCCAGTAAGGAGTTCATGATCTGAATTACAGTCAGCTCCCAGTCTTGTTTTTGCTGACTGTATAGAGCTTCTGCATCTTTAGTTGCAAAAATATAATCAATCTGATTTTGGTATTGACCATCTGGTGATGTCCATGTGTAGAGTTGTCTCTTGTGTTGTTGGAACACAACATAACTGGTTGTTATGACCAGTGAATTCTCCTGGCAAAACTCTGTTAGCCTTTGCCCTGCTTCCTTTAGTACTCCCAAGGCCAAGCTTGCCTATTACTCCAGGTATCTATTGACTTCCTACTTTTGCATTCCAGTCCCCTTTAATGAAAAGGATTTTTTGTGTGTGTTTTTTCAGTGTTAGTTCTAGAAGGTCTTGTAGGTCTTCATAGAACCATGCAACTTCAGCTTCTTTGGCATTAGTGGTTGGAGCGTAAACTTGGATTACTGTGATATTGAAAGGTTTGCCATGGAGATGAACAGAGATCATTCTGTCGTTTTTGAGACTGCACCAAAGTACTGCATTTCAGACTCTCTTGTTGACTATGATGGCTACTCCATTTCTTCTAAGGGATTCTTGCCCACAGTAGTAAATGTAATAACACTCTGAATTAAATTTGCCCATTCTGATCCATTTTAGTTCACTGAATACTAAAATGTCGATGTTCACTCTTGCCATCGTCTGTTTGACCACTTCCAATTTGCCTTGATTCATGGACCTAACATTCCAAGTTCCTGTGCAATATTGTTCTTTACAGCATCAGACTTTACTTCCATCATCAGTCACATCCACAGCTGGGCGTTGTTTTTGCTTTGGCTCAACCTCTTCTTCAGTAGCATATTGGGCACCTGCTGACCTGGGGAGTTCATCTTTCGGTGTCATATCTTTTTGCCTTTTCATACTGTTCATGGGGTTCTCAAGGCAGGAAAACTGAAGTGGTTTCCCATTCCTTTCTTGAGTGGACCACATTTTGTCAGAACTCTCCACCATGATTCATCCCACTTGGGCGGCCCTACATGGCATGACTCATAGTTTCATTGATTTAGACAAGGCTGTGATCCACGTGATCAGTTTGATTAGTTTTCTCTGATTGTGGTTTTTGTTCTGTCTGCTCTCTGATGGATAAGGATAGGAGACTTGTAGAAGCTTCCTGATGGGAGGACACTGGCTTTAGGCAGAGCTGGATTCAGGCTTGGAGGATCTCTTCAGTCTCTACCTATCTCGCCTTAGCATTTCTCTGTCTTGGCGTTATTCTCAGGCAGGCTGTCCTCTCACAGACACAGGGATGGCATTTACAGTTCAGGATGTCTGCCCTGCCAGCTCAGTGACTGTAGCAGAAAGATCTTGACCCCAAAAGTAGCTGCCACTCATCATGGAGCAACCGTGACAGATGGAACTTGGGTTATAAACCCGTCTTTCAACTGAGCCATGGTCAGGTAGAGTCCTCTTGGTCAAGTGCCCATCCTTGGAGGCATGGGGAGCTGGGGAGACAAGGGATCAGGACTGGCACCAGTTCAGGCTATCTGAATGGAACATAATTGCATGGCTGGTTGGGAAGGGCAGTTAGTTCCACATAGCGATGCTGGCAGACCAGAACTAGGGGCATTGCATCTAATGGAGAGAGTCCAGGGACTAAAGCCCTATGCTGCTTTAACAAGCTGTGATGGGCTGTGGTTGTCACTCCTAGAAAGATGCCCATGGCACATTGCATCTAATGGGGAGAGTCCAGGGGCTGAAGCCCTGTGCTGCTTTAACAAGCTGTGATGGGCTGTGGTTGTCACCCCTAGAAAGATGCCCATGACACATTGTGTAAGTGAGAAGAGAAATTCACAAAAGAGTAGGCACAGTAAGATCCAATTTTGGTTTGAGGATTAAAAAGGCTCCATGAGTCTAGAAAAAAAGGAGCCTAATAGTAGTTATTTCTAGGTGGTAAAATTGATGGGTGACATCTTTCTTTCCTTCTATCATTCTCTCTTGTCTGAGAAAAGTCATACACTGAGACTATGTTTCTATTTAAAGAAAAGAAAAACTTATCGAAGTTTTGGCAGGACTTGATGAGGTCATAACTAAGTAGGTGAAGAGGAGACAAGGAGATGATGGGTTTTCAGAAGCTGACATCCCCTGGACTTGGTGATTGACTGGCTGTGGGGCTGCAGGGGGAGGCCAGCTGGCCCTGCAATTTCTGCCCTTGGTGACCAGGTGGCGTGGGGGTCCCCAAAGCTGCAGGGCCAGCTGCAGTTGGAGGCTGGCAGACATCTGTTAGAATGAATTTTGTACTTCTTAGAGATGTTTAGAACTGACTGTTTGAAAAATCAGACCTGGGAGAATTTATGCCATTGAAACAAGGCTTAGTTTGACTTGATAAAAATTGTGAATTACATTTCCAAAGAGGCCTTTATAACTGCCTGGTGAATATGGTGTATCTATCCCTCTTTTATTAAGTAGTTGGTAAGCCTCATGAGGGCAGAAACTCATCTTTATGTTTTAATTCCTCAATACCTAGCACATAAAATTGGTTCGCAGAAAGAGTCCTCTAAAATGTGTGTCAAGTCAGGAACATCCCCTGGAGAAGGGAATGGCAACCCACTCCAGTATTCTTACCTGGAGAATCCCATGGACAGAGGAACCTCGTGGGCTACAGTCCATGGGGTCACGAAGAGTTGGATATGACTGAGCGACTGACACTTTCACTTTTCAAACTAACAGTAATTCTTTAAAAAAATCATTGCGGGAGTCAGCTCAGAAACAATGTCCCATCCAGTTGCTGCATAGAAAAAATCAGCTCGGTTCCATATACATATAACGTAAGTTGCTCAAGAAACTGAGGAAAGACTCCATATTGTTGTTATTCAGTTGCTGCATCATGTCTGACTCTTTATAACCCCATGGACTGCAGCACACCAGGCTTCCCTGTCCTTTGCTTTCTCCTAGAATTTGCTCAAGCTCATGTCCATGGAGTCAGTGATGCCATCCAACCATCTCATCCTCTGTCACTCCCTTCTCCTCCTGCCCTCAATCTTTCCCATCATCAGGGTCTTTTCTAGGGAGTCAGCTCTTTGCGTCAGGTGGCCAAAGTACTGGAGTTTCAGCTTCAGCATCAGTCCTTCCAATGAATATTCAGGACTGATTTCCTTTAGGATGGACTGGTTTGATCTCCTTGCTGTCCAAGGGACTGTTAAGAGTCTTCTCCAGCACCACAATTAGAAAGCATCAATTCTGAAGACTCCATATATATATTTATACTTTATTGTTCTTTCATGTATATCCTGGTCTGCCTTATAAGATTATTTTCCTATAAAGCATGTTTACCATTACGGTTCACAGAGTCCGGAAAATAAGATACTTGGTGTCTGAAGCGGTGTATTAAAGTGCTTTAAGGAGGCTGGATTCTGGGAACAGCTGGTCTGACTCTGAATCCCAATGTTGCCATTTCCTGGCATGTCAACTTGGATAGTTTAAGTGACTCTCTCTCTGTTTTCTCATCTGTACAAATATGTTATAAGGTTTTTGTGAAGATATAATGAAATGATCACTATAAAGCGCTCAGATTGTCAGCTATTTTTTTTAAATCTCATTTGTTTACCTCCTAGAATGGAGTGATTTCCAAAAAGTACAGGATTTCCTGTGTCTCATTTATGATGGGATTTCTTTGATTTACCTTGAAATGTAAATACCCTCCCTTTGAACCCCTCCCAACACAGCTGAAGTTTGTGTTCCCTTCTGAAAGCAAAGCAAAAAAACAAAGCTTGGCCTGAGGGTAGGTCTCCACAGAAAGGTCCTTGCAGATCCATCAGCCTGCTCTTGTGGCTTGTGGTTTACTGTACTCGGCTTCAGGAAGGAGGCTTGTGTCAGATGGAGTCTCTTGAAGGGCTTGTCACCAGGCAGACACCCAGCTCCTTGGAGGCCAGGCATACCTGCTCTGTGGTTACTTCCAAGTCCCCTGCCGGGCAAATCTCAGGCGAGCATCTGCTCATGTTGCAGACTCTCAGTGTCCCGGGACAGGTCCACTGTGGCCTGGAAAGAGACATGGCCAATCTGCCTGGCGCTCGTGAAGTGTGGCAGTGTGTTTGTAAGTGCTACCCTATTTCTCCTTAAGTCTCACCTGAGCTGCTTAAATGGATCCTGCAGATTGTCAGTCCCCAAGTTTATAGTGGGGACAAGAGAAGAGTTGAAGTAAGGTGTGTGGATGAAAACTTCAGAGGAGAACTTGTGTGTGTAATTATTTCCTCATACAGTGTCCAAGTTAGTTTAATACCAAATGGCCAGTCATAAAATAGTAAAGGCCCACCATTCCCCACAAGTTTTTTTGAGTAGGTTGTTTACTTCCCCTCCCTCTTATTGTTTAAGCTATGGGGAATCTTTGACACAGAAATATAAACAAACAATTTTTTTTTTCTTCTTGGGTCTTGATGATCATTTTCTTTTTGAAAGCACCTTAGTACCTGATCTATTTTTCTAACCTGTTAAGTGTTTTAGATGCTAGATTATTTCATTTTTTAAAACAGGCCCACCTAGAAATTAGATAATGGAACTGCAGAAACAAATATCTAAAGCATGGAGCTTAGTCACCACATAAATTTTCTGAAGACAAAACCACAATTTCAAAGTTTAAAGCATCAGATTCTATTTCAGAATTTCTACAAAGAATCAAAAGTTTTAGAAAGAGATTTTTTTTTTAAACTGCCTTATCAACATTTCAAATGCACACAGGCTCTCTGCCCCTCCCCTAAACCCCATCAAACCCCCTCCTCGCCAGCTCTTCCAAAAGAGGGAGAAATAAAAAAGCGACCATTGCCTCTTGTTGGCAGTAGAATTTATTCAGTAATTTACTTTCCAGCCAACTGCAGCCATTGCCATTGCCTCTGGGCACTTGTTCAAAAACGCAGAAATGAAATAACAGATTGGCCAGACCGCACACAACTCCCCAGTCACAACCCTATTATCTCCTCGTTCTGTCACCCCCATTAAGCAGCAGCCTAGGAGACAGGCTGGTGATCACAAGTATTTATGCAGCTTCTTCACGTCCACGGCTCAGGGCTCTCTGCCCAGCTCCCTCGTTCATCTTCTTGCGGGTGCCTAAGGGGGACCCAGGCCTTCAGGTCCCTGGAGCATCTTAAAGGGCTTCTGTGCCCTCTTCCTGCCTGGGAAACTCCTGGGAAAACCAAAGCAAGACACGGGAAGCAACTTCCGCCTCCAGTTGTGGGTTGTCAGCCACCCACCTGTGACCAAATAGGGTGGGAGCGTCGCTGTGTAGATTTTATTAAATATTCAGTCTCTCTCCATTTAAGTTATTTTTAGTTATGTTCAGGTCAAAGTCAAGCCAAGCAGTTGCTTTTCCTGTGGTGGGGCCTCTGCTGGGTTGTCATCTTCTGCAGGGTTCTGTGGCCAGATGTTTGGAGAGGAGAGAAGGGTCTCTGTTTCCTCGAGAGAGACTGTTTTCTGATGGTTGCCTTCTGGTGAAATTCCTTTTTAAAATTATGGACATGAGAGATAAATGTTTGTGAAGGGTATGGGCTTGCTTTCTCTCTTTGTCAGGTGTTAAAACAGAGAAGTTTTAGGGACTTCTTTAGCAGTCCAGTGGTTAAGACTCTGCACTTCCAATGCAGGGTTTGATACCTGGTTGGGGAACTAAGATTATCCCACACGTGGTGTGGCCCAAAAAAGAAAAGAATAAATAAATGAAAAAAAAAATAGAGAAGTTGTAGAATTCAAATGATGAATGATCCAGAGGAACATGCCTTTTCTCTTTCAGAGTTGTCTATCTTGGAGACTAGACATGCTTTCTTAGGTTGGTTGGCTTTTCAGAAGTGGTTCACAGCCCGGTGAGCTTCACCTTTTATTCTGTCTTCGTTCCATCCATCCATTCAGAATTACATCTTTCATTAGTGAATGATTCTTAGAGGCGGTGCAGAGTGAGGGTGATGTTGCCTGGTTCACTGGACAGTGAGTACACCTGGAGTTGAAGGAGAGCGTGCAGGGTCTGCTGACCTTGTTGAGGATCGTGGACTCAGCCCCGCTCCCTCCAGGTTTCCAGCCACTAGTTGGTATAACCTGGATGAGGGCATTTCTGTCAGGAGCCAGTGTCTTTGTGCTGAGGGGACAGGATGGGGGGGGAGTTTGCAGCTGAATGGTTTTTAAACAGATGGACTTTCCACTGAGAAAAGCAGGGTTGGGCTTGGGTTAATCCATCCTGGAGAGAATTAGTTCTCTGTGAAGGTGGAGTTGGGGCTGGGTGGGAGCAGGCCACTCCCTTGAACCCCTTCCCAGGTAAAGAAAGAACGAGGTAACATGAAAACATTTAATTATGCTCGCGACAGCTTGAGTGAAATTGGTAATGGTTGGTGTTTGTTCCTGCTGATTGAATTTTAACTGCCATGTCCCGTCCTCTCCACACCAGCTCACACTCCAGACAACAGCTTCCTGGGCTTTGTGGTCGAGCAGCACTTGAACTCCAGCGACATCCACCACATCAACGAAATCAAGAGGCAGAACCAGTCACTCGTGTACGGCAAAGTGGACAGCTTCTGGAAAGTGAGTCGGCCTGTGTGCGTGCCTCTCGCTCTCAAAAGAAACTTGCCGTGTAATTTAATTCAGCTTTGATCCAGGGAGTAATCAAGCCAAGTGCCCACAGCTTAACGGGGTCTGCTTAGAAATAAACAAGAGCATGCAGGGATTTGGGCCGATGGGTATTTGGGTGTCTGATCAAAGCTATACCTGCTCATCTGTACGGTGGCTGCCCCACAGGGCCCCTCATCCTTTGCATGTTGAAAGTGACATGTGTCGGCTCCTCTCCTATCCTAGGCTTGCTCCTGGAACCCCGGTCCCCTCAGAGGCTGCATGCATTTCTGGAGCAAGGCATTGCACAGGGAGACCCTTTGCCAAGTGACTCATTTCCTGTGCCTTCTGTGAAATGGTTCGTAAGGGGAGGCAGCTCCCTTTGCCTGGGGAGGGCGTTGGCCCTCACATCCTCTTGGCTTTGGTCACTAGTGTGGTCAGTAGTCAACTAACCAGGGAAGGGAGATACCTGCCTGGGCTGACGGCAGACAGTTTACTTGAGGACATCTTGGTTGAAGCAGCATTCTTGGCCACAGGCTTAGCCAAGTTTTCCAAGAACATTGGATTGTTGGGCCCTTGGGGGCCCCTTGGTTCTCCTGGGTGATTTCCAGGTCCCATCTGAAAAAGATACGATAAAAAAAAAGAAATGGATTGGGGGTGTGACCTGTCCACATGGCATGCAAAGGAAAGTCTTTCTTAGCATGTAGATGTTGCAAGTTTTTTTGGAAGATATGTTTGTACAAGACAGAACAGTCTCCAGGACTTGGAAAATATGTGTCTTCCTAAACATAAAAGTTATTCGCTTTCTGGAATGATCAGGGACTGTGGTCTCCTGGTCCCATGTCTCCCTTACTCAGGAAGCTGGAAGTCTGACCGCTGAGGGAGCACACGTGATGTATGCAAAGAAGATTCACTTGCTCTTGGTTATCTGACCTCGTGTTCAGAAAAGGGAAAGCACTACCACCCCCTCTTCAGTTCTAAGTGCTAACTATGTGGAAGGGACAACACATCAGCCTATTTCCAGGGAAGCTAATTTATTTCCAGATAACTGCCTTTGCTGTAAACAGCTAGAATCCTGCTTTGGTTTAGTACAGTGGTTCTCCGGTGGGGACATCGGGCAATGTCTAGGAACAATTTTGGTTGTCTTGGCAGAGGGTAGGGACCCCTGGCGTCTACTGGGTAGAGGTCAGGGATGCTGCTGAACCACCCAAGAGTGCACAGAGCAGCCCCACAGCAAAGAATTACCTGGCACAAAATGTCAGTAGTGCCGAGGTTGAGAAACTAGGGCTGGTTAACAAGATTTATTTTCTAATATATTATTCCATGTGTTCTCCTCTCAAGTAAAATAAAATCAGCTGAGATTGTAAGTGGTTACTTAAGGTGTTCCCCTGAATGTATACATCTTTGTTTCCTTTGTGTCAAAATCAGCCCCTTCTGAATCGGGCATTTTTCAGCTGCCATTCAGGTGAACTTGGGTTTAAAAGTGCACATTGGATGTTGTCATTCTCTGCTTCATTGTAAAATAAGTGGATCGTAGTGTTAGTTTTAAGACTTTCAAAGCTGATTTTAGTAAGACTTGAGCTCTTAAAAAAAAAAAAAATGTAACTCCCTTCCCCCTCCTGTACCTGCTCAAAAAACAGGTCGTGTGTATGTCCACGTGGACTTGAAACTACATTGGTTTTGGACCCCAGTGCTTCCTCCTAGGTGCTTCTGGCAGCTTTTTCAGTTTCACAAGGGTCTTCCCAGCTGCTGCTTCTGCTGCTAAGTCGCTTCAGTCGTGTCCGACTCTGTGCGACCCCATAGACGGCAGCCCACCAGGCTCCCCCATCCCTGGGACTCTCCAGGCAAGAATACTGGAGTGGGTTGCCATTTCCTTCTCCAATGCATGAAAGTGAAAAGTCAAAGTGAAATCGCTCAGTCGTGTCCGACTCTTAGCGACCCCATGTGACTCAGTGGTTAAAAAAAAAAATTCAACTGCCAATGCAGGAGACTCAGGAGACATGGGTTCAATCTCTGGGTGGGAAGATTCCCCTGGAGAAAGGCATGGCAGCCCCCTCCAGTATCCAGTATTCTTGCCCAGAGAATCCCATGGACAGAGGAGCCTGGCGAGCTACAATCCGTGGGGTCGCAAAGAGTCAAACATGACTGAGCCATCTAGCCCTAGAAAAACGAAACAGTCAATTGGTTCTGAAAGCTTTTCAGCCACCTTGGACAAAGTAATACTGCCACTAAAAGGATGATTTCCGTGATGCCAATCAGAATCCTAAACTACTACCCATGTTGGCCAAGAGATTTGGGGTGTGATTTGGAAATTCCTCCAAAACTCCACAGGTTACCTGACCTCCCATGTGCTGGAAGTATTACAAAAGATGGAGTAGCAGTGTGTCTACTTTAGAATTTGAGTGCCAAAAATCTGGGACATTGTTTCCATTTTAATGCATTATAACTACCCAACATTCTTTGAGGCGAAAGGCGCCAAAAGATGAAAAATACCCTAAAGTTTTCACATAAATTCAGGATATCCTCTCAGGCTTTTGAACACAGCACAGTATATGAGAACTTAGCTTCCTCTTTCAAATCTTCCCCATCCTGTAGTGCCTAGTGGATGTTCATAGAAATCAGACACACCCTTTAAGTGCAGTGTTATTACAGTCATGTTTCCAGAGTCGTGTTCAACACTGACTTCAGCAGGAAGGTCAGTGAATTTTTTTCCCATCCCTTGTCCCTTTCTCTCCTCCCACCCAGCATTGCTGAGAAGGAAGTGACGCCGCCAATCCTGGGCGGTTGGGGACTGCAGTGAGTGCTTGTGGGCAGGCACTGGTTTGGACCTGATGACTCAGGAGGTCCTTGCTCACCCTGAGATTCTAGACTCACTGAAACTCTGAAGATAGCTGCGAGGCTGTTACTCCTACTCCACATACTCCCCACCTTCCGAGGCATGTGATTAGGGAATGCTACCCCATCAGCCCTCCACCCTGGGATGATTGGCCCGGGGAATTGTCCTCTGGCCTGAGGCAGCCCCAAGGCTCTTCAGTAGTGGGCTGCCCTGACTCTGGCTCAGAAAGCCACACTGGATCCATGGGATTCTTCACTTGACGTTGGAAATTAGAGGGGCAGTGAGCCATGGGGACAGAAATTGAAAGAATGTGTCCAGTGTTGTGATGAGGCCAAGGCAGAAGCCTTCCAGGAGGCCAGTGAGGAGGAAGCAGGACCAGTTTAGAAAGGGAGAGGGTG
>NW_011494902.1:3035733-3039020 GCF_000754665.1 Bison bison bison
AGAAAGAGAAAGTAGCTGCTAGAGTTCCTGGAGGCTTTCTTTGTGTGTGTGTGTGCTTGAGCGTGTGCAGTTTTAAATTTCATTTATTAATTTATTGGTTGCGCTGGGTCTTTGCCGCTGTATGTGGGCATTTCTCTGGTTGCGGCAAACGGGCTGCTCTCTAGCTGTGGTGCACGGACTTCTCACTGTAGTGGCTTCTCATTGCAGAGCACAGGCTGTAGGTGCAATGATCCAGTAGTTGCGGCTCTCGGACTTTAGAGTGCAGGCTCAGTAGTTGTGGAACATGGGCTTAATTGCCCCTTGGCAAGTGGAATCTTCCTTGGCCAGGGATCGAACCTGTGTCCCCAGCATTGGCAGGCAGATTCTTACCTACTGGACCACGAAGGAAGTCCTGGAATCTTTCTTTTTCTGGATCATACATCTCTATCTCATTGTGTTCCCTTGTAGTATTCTGGGTTGTTTCTGTTCCTTATTGTTAAAAATACAGGCAAAGGAGGAGTGGGCTAACTCTTCAGCTCTTCCCTAATTCATGGTGGAGTTACCCTTTGGTCCTCTCCTGATGTTATAATACATAGTGGAGAGGTGACTGGGAGAGAGAGGACCTGGCTGTCCTGAGTCCAGAATCCCAAAGACGCCCACTTAGAAAGCATCGTTACTCAAGACCCTTAGCATCACATGAGATTGCAAAAGCCTGATCCCAAGTACAAACCTGTTTCTTAGCCCAAGAACCCACAGTTTTAGATTGTCCTCATCTATCTATGGGGCAGTCTGGTCATTGTCATCAGCTAATACTTGTGCCTAGAAAGAGGGACATCTGTCCTGTGTTTCTGAATTCAGAGTCCTTCAGCTTCCTGTTACCTTAAGTCATCAGGGAATAAAAACTAAGGTAGTTTCTTAAAAGTAAGAGATTTTGAAAATTGTAGAAATTAAGTCATTGAAACTTGCATAACTGAATTTTTCATTTTCATGTTTCTTAACAATTCATCCTGAGCACAAGTGCATCTATTGATCCACATCAATTTTTCTACTGATGGTAGGTCAACATGTTACATACCATGATATTTGTATTACTTCTTGATACACATTTGCTGCTGAAGTAAATGTCTTGAAGAACTTGCTTTGAGCCCCTCCAATAAATAGGCATAGCCCCTAAACAACAAGCTGGAGTTCAGACATAAGCCTGCAGTTCACCAGTGTGGGAAGTAATTAACCTCTTCGAGCCTTAGGTGCGTGACCCGGGAAATGGGAGCGGTAACAACTGTCGTGTAGGGCAGGGCTTCTCAGCCTTGAGTGCAAGGGAACCACATGAGACCTTGTAGTAGATGCTCACTCTGATTCAGACCTTCTGGGGCAGGGCCAAGATCCTGCATTTCACACAAGCCCCTCGGTGATACCCAGGTGAGGTTGATCAAAGCACAAGGACTTGGGATGTTTGGGGTTGTGGAGAGTGCTTGGCCCTGAGTAGTTGGCCAATCCGTGAATAAATAATTCCTTTTTCCTCTTTACTTTGGCCTTCCTGCTCTCCTGTCAGGCTGCCAGCTCTCATGTTACTTTTTACCCATACTAGTTACTCATTCCACCAGCCCCCCAGTCTTACTTCCCAGTAAGCACAATGGCAAAGTGTTGCTCCTGCCAGTCTCTGGTGCCTGACCCCTTCGAGTGGGGCAAGCCCATGGTCAACAGTGGACTCTCCGAGGAGGTAGAAAGCCCAGTACCTGCCTAGTCATCTGTCATCCTGATGTGTACAGTTGGTACCTGCCAGGCAGTAGGGCATAGTGGTCAAGAACACTGATGTGGAGCCAGACGGCAGGGTTCAAATCCTGCCTCTACACCCCAAGGTAAGTTGCTTAACTTGACTTGGCTTCATTTTTCATGGGAATGACGACAATAGGGTTTCTTCATTGATTTAATTTGGGTAATGCATGTAAAGTGCTTGGAAAAGGGCCTGGCACAGTGTAAGTCTAAATGTTTGCTATTATTAACATAATTATTGGGGTCAGATCGGAAACATAATGAGAACTGATGGCAATGTGAGGTTGTGGAGGAGCTGGGGTTCAGGGTAGGACTTTTAAGGAACTGCATTTACAAACCTGCTCTCAGATATTCAGATTCCAGTTTTTAAACTCTGTTGGCAAATTCTGGCCCTTGAGCCAATTCTGTTTTTGTAAATGAAATTTTACTAGAGCATAGCTTGTTCTGGTTGGGGCTCTGCCCTTCCAGCACAGGGGACACAGGTTTGATCTCTGCTCAGGAAGCTAGGATCCCGCATTCCTGGTGATGTGCGAAGAAAAAAGAGAAAGAAATTAAAAAAAAAAAAGAAATTGTGAGTCCCATATGGAAAAGAATATGAAAAAGAAAAAATATGTAGTTGTAACTGAATCATTTGCTATACACAAAAACTAACAAGATACTATAAACCAACTATTCAAAAAAAAAAAAAGGCCATAGCTACACCTGCCCATTGCCTATGTCTGCTTTTGCACTAAAGTGGCAGAGTGGTATAGTTGGCTATAGACACTGTGTGACAATCAAAGCCCAAACTGTTTATTATCTGTCCCCTTATAGAAAAGTTTGTTGACCTCTGAACTACACCATGTCCTTTGTAAACTGAGTCTGTCTTGAAGGACACATTTGGCCAACAGTCCTGGCATGGATCTCATCACATCTTTTTAGCTGTTTGAGGATTCTTGGTTATGTTCTGTGTAATTAAGGCTGATGGATAAGCAATCCATGGAAAACGAAGTGTGACTTTACTAAGATCTGTGTTACTGTAAAGATGGAGTCCCCAGCCCTGGGCCTGACATGTCTTGATAGTAGGCAGTCAGCAGAGGCTACCACTTATTCAATAACTAACATGATAATAAGTGAAACTGAAAGTCGCTCGGTTGTATCCAACTCTTTGAGACCCCATGGACTATACAGTCCATGGAATTCTCCAGGCCAGAATACTGGAGTGGGTAGCCTTTCCCTTCTTTGGGGGATCTTCCCAACCCAGGGGTCAGACCCAGGTCTCCCTCACTGCAGGCGAATTCTTTACCAGCTGAGCCACAAGGGAAGCCCCAATGCTATACTGAAAGAGGGCCAATTTTAGTGCAGGGTTTACACTTCTCAACTGTGGTGTTGGAGAAGACTCTTGAGAGTCCCTTGGACTGCGAGGAGATCCAACCAGTCCATCCTAAAGGAGATCAGTCCTGGGTGTTCATTGGAAGGACTGATGCTGAAACTGAAACTCCAATACTTTGGCCACCTCATGCGAAGAGTTGACTCATTGGAAAAGACCCTGATGC
>NW_011494902.1:3039120-3060438 GCF_000754665.1 Bison bison bison
TGAGTTTGGGTGAACTCCGGGAGCTGGTGATGGACAGGGAGGCCTGGCGTGCTGCAGTTCATGGGGTCGCAAAGAGTTGGACATGACTGAGTGACTGAACTGAACTGATGTGAACTGGGCCTTTCACAGCCATCATTTAGAGAGTGCATGGTGACTCCATCTGAGGTATCAGCTGTCACTTCCTTCACCAGCTTGCTTTCTAGCACAGAAACCAGCTCAAGGAGATGAAGGGGCATGGCCCATGGCAGGACCAACCCAGAGCCAGGTCAGTGTTCCAGCCCCCGCTAGGAAACATGCCTCCTGGCTGCCACTTGTACTAGGAGCTTGAGCAGAGGGAGTCCGTGCTTCAAGCAGGATTCAGAAACCAGGAAGCGTGGGTGATACTGGTGCACTGGACAAACATTAACAGGTAAGCCATTGCTCCTGGGTGCTTACCACACACAGAATCAGCAACAGCCTCACAGCCAGTTCTGCAGAGTAAATATGCCTGATTTGAGCACGTTCAATTGTTTCTGGCTGCAGACCCGGGGGCCCGATGCCCCAGCCCTAGCCTGCCTGGCAGCAACCAAAGTCAGATAGTCTCATCCGAATTTGAAAAGTTCCTTTTTATCTCGCTGACAAAGACTGTGCTCTTTTTATTATTATTTTTATTAAGTATAGTTGATTTTGTTAAGTATAGTTAAGTGTTAGTTTCTTCTGTACAACAAAGTGATTCAATTATATATATATGTATATATATATATATATATAAATACACATTCTTTTTCATATTCTTTTCCAGTATGTTTTAGGTAGGATATTGAATATAGTTCCCTGTGCTCTACAGTAGGACCTTTTTGTCTATCCATCCTGTACATAACAGCTTTCATCTGCTAACCCCAACCTTCTACTCCATCCTTCCCCAACCCCTGCTCCCCCTGAACAACCACGAGTCTGTTCTTTATAAAAGACTGTGGTTTTAAAGCTTCCCCTAAAATGACACTGAACAGTACCCACAGGACCCAGGGTGCAGGGAGTAGGGTGATTTTTTTTTTCTTGTAATATAGTTTTGTTATCACATTTCAATTATTAAATGATGAAATTTCCAAACAGATATCCCACAGAACGGCCATTTTTTCAATAAAAATGTAACACTACCATGGTTGCTTCTCACATTCAATGTTTACCCCATATTCAAGTTTCTGATAAATCAACTAAAAGTTGAAATTCTGTCTCTGAGGCATTTCCTGGAAAACTTGGCAGTGCATTAGAATGAGATGATATTGCCTTTAATCTGTAATAATCTTTAAATGTCTGTATGTAATAACAGCCATTCAAAACGAATGTGCAAATGAGGGAGAACAAAAGCAGTTTCTGAACATGTAATTCATCATCCAGGATATAGATCCCTACAGCTACCGACAGAAATGTGCCACAGCCTTTCCCTTCTCTGTTCTAACTTCCTGGCCTTTGTAATCCGGTCTCCACACAGCAGCGGCCCATGTGATCTTTTTAAAAATATAAATTGGACTGTGTTCCTCCTTGCCTGGAGTCCCTGCAGTGGCTTCATTGTAAACTTGGAGCACGTTGTGTCCTGTGAAATCCAGTTTGCGTGGGGATTCAGGCTCTGCAGGGCTGCTCCCTGCCCCGGCTTCCCCCAGCCCTCACCGCCTGGGGCCATCGTGTCCCATGTGTGTGTTCTCAACCAAATGTCACCTCTCCCCATCCCAAACACAGCATCCTCTCCCCATCTCAAACACAGCATCCTCTCCCCATCTCAAACACAGCATCCTCTCCCCTACTTTTTATGTAAATCATTTTGTGATCATATACTTATCATTTCTGTCAATCTCTTCTTGATTGCTAAGAAATGAAGCAGTCTGGGGACAGGAATCATTATTGATGTTATTCTACCCAGCACAGTGCCTGGCACACCGTAGGCACGCAGTACCTACTGGATGAATGAATCAATCTCCTTTTGATTTCTTTTCACGTTGATTTATCTGTGCAATTTAGGGTATGTATGACTTGGGAGATTCCAAGTGTCTCTGGCCTGAGGGACACCGGAAGGAGGGATTTAAGGGGAAAGGAATGGAGGTAGTTGTGCAAGTTCCTCAGACCATCGAGAGGTGTCAAGAGGTTTTCAAGGGACTTCTATGGTGGTCCAGTGGTTAAGACTGTGTGATTCCACTGTAGGGGATGTGGGTTCAATCCTTGGTCAGGGACCTAAGATCCCTCATGCTGCACTGCACAGTCAAAAAAAAAAAAAAAAAAATTTTTTTTGTTTTTCAAAAGCTCTGGTAAAATTAGCAGTGAGAGAGCCTGGGAAGAGGCTGGACTATCTGTGGGATTTTTTGAGTAGCACTTCCAGCTTCCTTTTCCTGCCCTCTCCCCTGGTGGCTCAGTGGTAAAGAATCTGCCTGCCAATGCAGTGAGATATGGGTTCAATCCCTGGGTTGGGAAGATCCCCTGAAGGAGGAAATGGCAACCCACTCCAGTATTCTTGCCTGGGAAATCCCATGGATAGAGGAGCCTGGTGGGCTACAGTCCGTGGGGTTGCAAAGAGTCACACGTGACTGAGTGACTAAACAACATGAATGAAGAAGATTGAATTATTGATAAACACAGCAACATGGCAGACCTTAAAATAATGACACTGAGTGGGAGAATCAAACATGAGAAAGAGTCTATACTATATGAGTCTTTGAATATAAAACTCTGCTGCTGCTGCTAAGTTGCTTCAGTCATGTCCTACTCTGTGCGACCCCATAGACGGCAGCCCACCAGGCTCCCCTGTCCCTGGGATTCTCCAGGCAAGAACACTGGAGTGGGTTGCCATTTCCTTCTCCAATGCAGGAAAGTGAAAAGTGAAAGTGAAGTCACTCAGTCCTGTCCGACTCTTAGTGACCCCATGGACTGCAGCCTACCAGGCTCCTCTGTCCATGGGATTTTCCAGGCAAGAGTACTGGAGTGGGGTGCCATTGCCTTCTCCGATATAAAACTCTAGAAAACGCAAACTGATACATGGGGACAGAAGGCAGATGGCTGGTTGCCAGGAGGAGGGGTGAGAGAGGTGGGCATGTCTGCTGTCTTGATGGTGGTGATGGGTCCGAGTTATATCCATATGTCAGCACTTACAAGTTGCACACTTTAAATACGTACCACTTTTTTTCCTTGGAGGAGGGGCAAACATTTGAACAGATGACCGTGTGGAAGGAGCAGTCTTTTTGAATACATCTGTACAAGATGCCTCAGACGCCAAGCATCTGGGAAAGAAAATGTTCATTGTTACAGTGTTGCCAGAAACTGTTATATTGCTTTTAAAAAACACACCTGGCCATGGGTACAAGTTTAAAAAAACAAACAAAAAATGCAGTTTATTATACACCAATCATACCTCAATAAGGCTGTTAAAAATTAAAGTTAACAGGACCTGTGGGTCTTTGGCCTGAAGCTAGAAATGGTTTTTACATTTTTAAAGTTGTAAAAAATACAATGAATAATAAGTAAAAGCAAAGGGATATATGACAGAGAGCATACATGCTCACACAAAGTCTAAAATATTTGCTGCCTGTCCGTTTATAGAGAAAGTTTGCTGAGCCCTGGATGAGATCAGTGATTATTCACCTGTGTCCTTCAGAGCCCCGGAGACCGGCTCCTCCGGGCCCACTTACTATAGCAGCCCCGGTTTGTCTGTGGCATAGATTTGGATGTCCAGTCAGATTTCTCTGGGAGAAAGAGTACAGCTGCTTTAAACAACCAGAAATAAATCTTGAAAGTCTCTCTTCTGAGTCTGATAAAATCTCATTCTAGAAACTGTGTCATCATCTAGCTCACTAATTTCATTGATTTGGACTTAATTTAAATTAATGCAAAATTGGAAATAGTTGTTTGGAGAACTGCCATTTTATTTCATAAGAAGATTTAACTGCTCTTAGTATGTTGTTTCAGAGAAGGCAATGGCACCCCACTCCAGTACTCTTGCCTAGAAAATCCCATGGACGGAGGAGCCTGGTGGGCTCCAGTCCATGGGGTCGCTAAGAGTCAGACACGACTGAGCGACTTCACTTTCCCTTTTCACTTTCATGCATTGGAGAAGGAAATGGCAACCCACTCCAGTGTTCTTGCCTGGAGAATCCCAGGGACGGCGGAGCCTGATGGGCCGCCGTCATGGGGTCACACAGAGTTGGACACGACTGAAGCGACTTAGCAGCAGCAGCAGCAGTATGTTGTTTTAATGAATCACCAAAGACCTTTGTCATTAAAGGATGTATTGAAATCCTTGAAAGGAACATGTTTTTGTAAGCAGGTTAAACCTTGTCATCTTGTTCTTTAAAATACTTGGCCAGACTTTTCTTCCCAGATGAGATGGAGATAAACCAGATACATTCAAATCTGTTGTTGTTTAGTCGCTAAGTCATGTCCAACTCTTTTGCATCCCCACAAACTTTAGCCCTCCAGGCTCCTCTGTCCACAGGATTTCCAAGGCAAGAATACTGGTGTGGGTTGCCATTTCCTACTCTAGGGGATCTTCCCAACCCAGGGCTTGAACCTGTGTCTCCTGCATTGGCAGGTGGGTTCTTTACCACTGGGCCACATAGGAAGTCCCATATTTAAGCCTACCTTAAGTCAAATTGGCCTATATATTTTGAAATAATGAAATTAAAATCAGTCTTATTAAAGTTTTTCCAGAAAATGTAGGCATTGTGATCACAGGCCCTGGTTTTGGTTTCCATCAGAAGAGCCTTTGGAAGCATCCCTGTATCTCTCCCGGTTTATCCCCCTTGAATGGGCAATCAGAAAAGACCCCATCACGGTCTCTGTGAGACCACCCTTGCCAGAGGCAGGGAGTACATCTCTTCCCCTCAGGGATGACTTCCATGTCCCCGAGTGGACATGCTCCTCCTGGGTGATTGCTGGCCAAGCCTTGGTCACCTGTGCATGCTGTCCTGTCTGGCTCAGTGCCTGGCCCATGAAAAGGGCAGTCATTCTGCAGAGCCTTTGCCCACATTTAAGTATAAGCTTAGGGGTGTGGGACAGGGGAACAAGGAAGAGATGCCAAACGCAAAGAGAAACATCAGGCATGAATCATAGTCTTTTAAGACTTTAAAGCCTACAGTCCAGAAGACTTAAGGACTTTTCAAACACTAGCCTGGGCTGCGTGCTGACTGTACCTAAGCCCGCAGGGCATCTGGCATGAGCCCGTCGGAGTGTAGGAGCGAATGTGCGCAGGACTGAATGCTGAACTCAGAGCTCAGAGAGCCTTGGGCGGCCTTTTCCCCCCAATCTCATCATCGTAGCGGTCTGCCCCCTGATTCAGCCAGCTCTCGGCTGTCATCTTAAACCCACTGAGGTTTCCTTGTCGACTGGCACATAGAGCACATTTTCCTCGTCATTCTCCTGTTTAAGCCCAGAAACGTGGGCTGAAAACAGTCTGGAGCAGCTGGATAAGCCCTGGGTGGGAAGCAGATGCCCAGGTTCTAATTTTGACTGCACTGCTCGCTGGCTGCTTGTCCTTGGAATTCTTTTGCCCTCCAGGTCTCACTTTCCTCATCTGTAAAATGAGGTGGAGGCCTGGATGTTCTTTTGTTTGGTTCCCCAGAGTTCCACGATTCTATAATCTGAACTCCTCCTTGGCCTCCTCCTAATTCTTTTAAGAGCAAGGGCGCAGGGAAGAGCACCTCCAGGACAATGTTATGGGCCATCAGAAATAGGACAACAGGGTGGTAATTGGACCAGGCCAGGCACAGAGTCCATAAAGCCCACCGCCTGGGGAAAGGATGGGGTTCCTGGGACTTAGCATTCGTTTATGTAAAAGAGATTTCAGAGAGTCACTGACAGCTTATGTGAGTCAACAGTGTGGATAATGGACCTTCAGTGGTGAAGGATTGGTGTTCCCATCCATTTGAGAGCACTTTGTGCTCTAGGGTGTGGTGGGGACTTCTGATGGGGTTCCATCCTGGTTCTGCCCTGACCAGCTGTGTGGTCGCAGGCCAGTGCCTTAGGCTCCCTGGGCCTCTCTCCTGTCATCTGTAAAATGGGTGGTAATAACAGCACCCCTCTTAGCGTTCTGAGTAAGAATGCATGAGTTACTAAATACAAAGCTCTTAAAGCAATGCCTGAAAAAAAAAAAAAAAAAGCAATGCCTGGTGTTCCTTAGTATCTGTTAGGTTTCACTGTTACTGTTATAATCTAGGTAAATTAGACCTTTTGATTGGAAGGAATACAATGTACGGAGACTCGGACCTTGCTTTACAAAGACTGCTTGAAGAACCTAGCGTGTTTGGCTGGGAAACAGTGAGCGTGATGGAGGCTACGGGTGAGAACTCCACAGGGGCAGCCAGGAGATGAGGAATCAGACTGGTCCTGGATAATCCACCAAAGGATGGTAAACAGGCTGCTCTTGAACTTGTTGAGCTTTCAAGGAAGATCATATGAAGTATAACTCAGCCGTCATTGCTGTCCAGAGATGAGGCCACCTGGGAAGCCATCAGCCCCCACCCCCGATTGCTGCTGGCTGCAGGAACACTGGCGAGGTTTGGGGAGAGGGGTCACTGGTGCCGGGGGACGGGCCGCCTGTGTGGTACTGGCAGCCAGAGAGGATGTGTCTAGAAGGTGGGTGGAAAGGGGCAGGAGGGAGGGAGGCAGAAGAGGGCACTGCAAGGAGCAAGAGCCCCCACCAACATCCCCCACAGACGTTTTTTTAATTGATTAATTTTTTTATTGATATATAGTTGATTTTCAATGTTGTGTTTCAGGTGTATGGAAAAGTGAATCAGTTTTATATACAGATATATACATATGTATACATATATATATGTAAGTATCTGAAAGAGAATATATATATATGTATGTTTATATACATACATGTAAGATATGTACATATTTTTTTTCAGATTCTTCTCCCATATAGCTTACCCCACAAACGTTTTTGTTTAACCAGCACAATGTATTTTTTTTCCACCACACCGCAAGGCTTGCTGGATTTTAATTTTAATTCCCTGACCAGGGATTGGGCCCATGGCCCCTGCGGTGGAAGCACAGAGCCCTAACCACTGGACTGCCCTGGAATTCCCAACACCACCTTTTTTAAATTGGGACATTTGCCATTTGGGAAAGTTCATCTGAAAAGCCAGAATTCCCAGTTTCTCTTGAAAATGCAGGTGGTATGGCAAACCGGACTCTCTTTACATACCATAGGGTGGCTGAGCTGAGTAGTGGCAACTGCCATGTAGGGGTTAGGGGATATTCCAGGGTGACAGTCCTTCCAGGTCCATCTCTAACCTCCATAAGCTGCTCGGCCCCCAGAGGTGTTTGAGACTGTGACTTGCCCCTGGGAGGCCAGAAAGAAGCCCCCCTTTCTATCTCCTGCTCTCAGAGAATGTGTTTCTTCACAAAAGGGTGAAATGACAGAAGAAGCTTTGAATGGGAGAATGAATTCCATGTTTTATCTGGGCCACGGCATCCTTTGAGTGGCCTGTGTGGATGTCAGTCAAGTTTTGAAGCATCAGGGAAGTTTTGAGAGGAAGATGAAGGCCGTTTTCAGCTGCGGCTCTAGTAGGAAGCCCTGGTTCTTGAAATTTGACTGTGAGACTTTGAGTTTTTCTTCTTGTCAGAGCCCAACCCTGATAATACACTGCCAGAGCTGTTTCTACCAAGCTGTCTTGTGGTTTGAAAATGAAGTTTCAACCTCTGGGTTGGCAACTGGGGGAGCCCGGGAAGAATGCATGGCCGTCATCGACTTTGTGTCTGGGATGTGGAGCCTGTCAGCTCACGCTCATGTATAATGTAATAAAGTCTTTAGACTCCTTCCCACCTGGGAGTGAAGACCTCCCCTTTGAACCCAGCTGATAGAGCTTCTCAGGGCTATAGTTTCAAGCAGCGGCTCTATTGTAGGTCTGTGCAGGGAACTGGCCCAGTGCTCTGGGGGTAGCAGAGATTTGTGGGGTTTTTTGCTTTTTAAAAAAATGATTTCCAGCCTCTGTTCCAAGGAACCACAGGGAAGCTTAAGTTGGTGCTTAGAATCTAGGTCAGCGTTAAACAAACTTGCCCAATCGTAAGTTCCACCTGGAAATTTGTGAAGCATCCAGATGTAAGGGACCCTGCTCAGCCTCACTGAATCAGAACCTCCACCAAACAGACCTGGGAATTGTATGTTGCTCTGGGTCATTCTTTTAAACAGGCGAGTTGTACTAGGGAGTCAGAATTTTCCTAGGTGAGTAAAACCTTAATGGCTTCTTTTTCACACATGGTGGATTGGTGGATGGCTGCTACTTGGCTAAGAACCACCCCATGTCAGAAGACATGTACGCCCTTGTTTTACTAGGCTGTATCCTGTGCTCATAGCCCAAGGACCTGCCCTCTCATTTCCATGGTAATAGCAAGTTGCCTAAATTAATCCATGCAAGAGTACCAAGTTGGTACCAGTTGCAGTGAAGTCTCTCTCAAGAATGCTTGCTTTTTAATCCAGTAATTCAGATATGAATTTCAGGAATTTGAGAAGTTGCAAAGCAACTTCAACATAGCCTCGTGAAGCATGTGTCAGTTTTACAGGTAACAAAACAAAGTTTTGGAGTTGTTGTACTAAATCACTTCAATCATGTCCAACTCTTTGTGACCCCATGGACTGTAGCCCACCTTCTCTGTCTATGGGATTCTCCAGGCAAGAATACTGGAGTGGGTTGTCATGCCCTCCTCCAGGGGATCTTCCCAACCTGGGGACTGAAACCAAGTCTCTTATTTCTCTTGCACTGGGTGGTGGGTTCTTTACCACTAGTGCCAGCTGGGAAGCCACCTGTTTAGAAGAAACAAATCCACATAAAGTTATGGATGAGTGATAGTTCTCTTGATGCCATGCACTTCAACATGTATTGCATTTAGAGTGCTCACCAACGGTCCAAAGGTGTGAATGATGAATGGTGGAATTTCAGGCCTCTCCGCAGGTGGTTAGGCAGGCATTCGAGGGCCCTCAGGGTGGACAGTTGTTTTCTTGTTGCCTCTGCAGAATCGGCATCCAGTTGCCTATTTTGTCGGTGACTGGCAGCCCTCCCAGAGGATAAACAGCCGAGTGTAAATCATTGCAGCTGGGAGAAGAATACAGATCAACGTATTGTGGGTGAAAAAAGATCCCTGGTGCGAAGCATAGGGTCCCCTCCAAGAGCTGGGACTGGCTGGGGTAGCAGGAGGCTGAGGCAGCCAGTGATCATCCTGAGGGTGGGGTGTTTCTGGAAGGTTCCGAGCCACTGCCTGCCCGCTCTCATGACGCTGGGATGAGTTCATTTGTAAAGCTCTTAGTAAACACAGCTGTTGTGGTTGTAATTTGCCTCGAGGCTTTTTACTATTACTCCAGCCCTAACAGTTTGGCACACGGTATGGGAACAATGGTGTTTAGGGATGGGAAAAGAAATTGCCGTCTGTGAGCCGAGACAAACGGCTTTCTGTGGCCAGGAGCCATTGAGCGACACCAAATGTGCGGAAGCTATGCTCCCTGAAAAAGGGGTGGCCAGCGGGTCTCAGGTACCCACATGCTCACCAGCATGGAGAAAAGCCAGAGGGCTGTGTAAAGAAGAGTTACAAAAGCCTTGCGAGATTGTTCCTTTCAAGCGAAGAAAGGGTTAAGATAGTTCTTGAAAGGAGAGAGACATAATGCTTGTGAATGTACAATAGTCTGAAAGGCGTGCCTTTCTGAATGTGAGGCCCAGATGTATAAGGACAACTGAGATATCATACTGGTATCATGAATCCCTCAGATAGAACATTATGCAAGCACAGCTTAGAGGAAAATGGTTTGGGATGCAACTTGGAGGCATCATTTGAGTTCTTCCAGAAGCACAGTCACAGCTATAGGGAACACATCTGTGCTCAGCCATGCCCAGTGGAAGCTGGTTGGGCCAAGAGGATGTGGCCACCCTATGAAACACAGGGGTACTGAGAGAGGAGGCTGAGCTGGGTGGTGGTCGCACACACCTGCTGCAGTGGCTCAGCCCAGCAGAAGATGCTCAGGCCCTGGAGACTTGAGAGCTGTGGAGAGGTTGTGGAGAAGGCAGATCCCTGAGGCTGCCTGGCCACCTCCTGGGAGAGGGAGTTCCTTCCCCATCGGCCTTGCCAGAGAGGGGCTCAGACACACCCCAAAGAGGAGCCTTTACATGGGCTCCCTGTGGTCTGTTTATCCTCCCTTGTTGAGAAACTCGGTGAAGAAAGCAACCCACGTCAGTAAAAGGAAATAGAAGTGTGGATTTCTGGCTGTTTCTCAGAGAAAATAGTCAGGTAGACATGTTTTAAAATGAGATTAGAGGCAACTCAGATTATAAATCTGAGAGTGGTAGTCAAATAAGATACTTGAGTGTGTTGGGCCAGTTGAAGGAAGTTTGAACTCTTCCTGGTGCTGTGTTCACTGCCTCAGGGACCAGGTATACGAGGTGTCTGTGTGAGCTGGCTCCCAGCTGGCTTCCCAAGCTAGCCTGAATCCCCAAGAAATCATTCTTGGTGAGAACTGACACCATGAATTTTGCCCTGTATTACTACCTTCTGCATCAGCACAAAGCCAGTCATTGAGACTTTGAAATAGGCCCTGCAAGAACAGAGCTGGTTGGTGGAGTTTTATAGCAAAAATACAGATTGGGAGCATCATTTACAATGTTTTTTGTAAATTTACAAGCATCAAGTGTTTCTGGAAGCAAAATTTATCACTTTATTATAAGAAGAGGTACTATGACCTTCGAGAAATGGATAAACCAATTGAGAAGATTTTTATAATGTAGTAATATGTATGCTTCTCAAAATCATATTTAGCATCTATATACAATTTTATACTTAAGTAAAATTCATATAAACAGCATATGCTCATAAAATCTGGTGTGAGTCTGTCTGCACTCAAGATAACGCAGGACTTCCCCCTCAAGAATCCTGGTCCAACCTTAGGGCTGGAGGGAGCTTCAGGGAAGGCTGGAGTTATCTATAGTCAGTTGAAATTTTTACAGCTAGCTGGCTTTGCTTCTCTCTTCTCTGATTCTGTTTTTAACTACTTTGGGCTCCTTGGGGAGGTGATGATAATAGCTAATATTTGAGGACTTCTATATACCAGGCATGATCCTCACAACAGTTCTGTCAAGTCATTACTATTAGTGGGGCTTCCCTCATGGCTCAGATGGTAAAGAATCTGCCTGTAATGCAGGAGACCCAGGTTCGATCCCTGGGTCAGGAAGATCCCCTGGAGAAGAGAACGGCTACCCACTCTATATTTTTGAGACTCCCTGGTGGCTCAGACATTTTTGAGTGAGCAACTGAGGCAAACAGAGATTAAGACCCTGCACATAATAAATGGCATGGCTGAACCAAGATTGAATTGAAGGGTTGTATACTGCAGCCCCTACACTGGACCATCTCCCAAGAAATGGACTCTCCATAACTTCTTCCTCTTTCTCCTGCCTGTCCCCTCAAATCCCAGGAGCCTGATTATATCTATGATGGATAGATTTCAAGGAAAAGTTCTATGGGATTCTATGTGGCAACTTAAACTGAATGGGTGAAACCATTTGCTTCTGCCCCAGATCCAAAGATGAAACCTGCCCATTTTCATTGTATCTGAAACAGTTGTTGTAGAACCAGTTATCAGGAACCTACTTGAATATCAGGACTTGCAAAGGCATATCTGCCTTAATAGAGCTTGGTGAGACAGAGATACTGACCCAAACAAGAGAAAAGTAGCGGGGGGTGGGGAAGAGTATTTAAAAATGAAGTTTAAAAGTAAGTGGGAGAGTACTCCCATGAGCCCAAATGGCTTTTGAAGATGTCAGAACTCGGAGGATAAGGATGGCCCCTATAAGGGGTGAGTGATAGTCCATGTGTGGGTTAGGGAGACTCCATCTGATTTCCTCAATGAAGTCACAACTCACAGCTCAAGTGAAGGAGGGGGGAAGGTGGGCCGGGGGTGGTGAGAGGAAGGGGCTTAGGAAGCCACCCGCACTGTCTTTTACTCAGTATCTTCATCCTCTGTCCAGACTGCTGGGGAGTTTCAAGACCGCTGGGGGCTTGCAGTGGGAGTCAGCAGAGGGCTTCCCCATAGGGTCCTGCAGCTCTTCCTCAACACACCCCCAGAGGTCACGACCATTACCATTTTAGGGAATGGAGTAGGGCAGCGTACAGCCCTGTGGATCCAGACCAACTGGTGGTCATTCCAGGTCCTCAAAACCTGCCAGGGTTTGTCCAGATCTCCAGATGGCGCCAGTACACTTGCAGTGAGTGATGACAGACACGCGGGGCCTCCCCACCACCTTGTAAGGAGCACTGTTACCTGCATTTACCAGGAGGAAACTGGGTCTGGGAGAGATGGAATTTGAACCCCTGCCAAAGATGGGATGCATCCAATTCAAAGATTTTCCTTTCTTCTTCCCTGTCTCCTTCTGTCCCTTCCTGTCTCCCTGCTTCTCCCCTTCCCTCTCTTCCTCTTTCCCTCTTTTCTACCCTCCCTTTCCTCTCCTTCCTTCTCTCCCCCTCTTCCTTCCTTTAATCCTCCCCTCTTCTTTCCCTCTTCTTCCTTCCCTCTTTCTGTATTTTAAAATATTAGATCATTTACTAGAGTTGCTATAGCTCATCTGCTGGTATAGAGACTTTGTCCTATTTATTTTGTTAGGCATGATGTTTAGCTGGAATGAATTGGCAGTTGGGTAACTTAAACCAGGGGCAGTTTGGTAACAACTTGAAGGAGAAGGGGAGGTGTAGCCACTTTCCTGGACAAATTCCTCACCGTTTGGGCCAGATAATAATTCCTCCTCAATGACCCCCAGTACAGCACATCTCCTGGTTTGCAGGAATCTTAGGAAGGAGAAAGCTGTTCCCCATCCTTACTCAGTGGCTTGTCTGATGCCATTGTAACTAGCAGGGCTCTTCCCATTCTTCAGCTGAAGCCAGGACACAAATGATTATAGTTTTGCTTACTTTTATTTTGTGATCGTGTGCTGACTCTTACAGGATCATAATCCAAGGATAACTGCCCCCCGAAATGGAAGTCAGTCGGCAGCCATTGGCAGGGGGCATCTTTGTACCAATGCTGTCCAAGGTGATATGAGCTCAGTGCACTCAGACCCCCGCCCTGCCACTAGTCGTCTTAGTGCTCTGACCTAATGGCTTCACGTGCTAAGCCATGTCCTTAGCTTCATATGAGCTCACAGCATCTGTTTCACCTATTTTAGGGGTTTGACATAAGAATCAAACGAGATATAGTTGAGAAAATACCTTTTAAACTACCACATATCAGACAGGTATGCCCAAGACCCGTTGCTTCAGACCCAGTAGAAGTTCATTCAGCAGGTGTGGGCAGGGTACCTCACCAGCAGTGGGGCAGACAAGAGTTTACTTTTCACCTGGGAGTCCACAGCCCACGGCAGGGGCATTTCTCCTCTTGAGGGTCACTAAGGACCCAGGCTGCTTCGGTCTTTCTGCTTGACCCCGCCACCCCCTCCACCTACCTTAGTGTGCTAGCTGTTGGTCATAGGAACTCCTGCAGCACCAAGCATCTTGTCTGTGGTCAAAGCAGAAAGGAGGGTGAAGAGGCTGGAGCCAGCCATGTCTGTTCCTTTTATCAGACACAGAAGCACCCCCTACTCATCTCCCCCTGATGTGTGCTGTTTTCTGATTGGCATCACATGGGCACAAGGGAGTCAAGGAAGGTGGAGGAAGGGATGTTTGTGATTGGCCATCAGTCAGGATTCCAGGGACCTCAAGGGTGTTGGGATTCCTATGACAAGGCAGGAGGAGAGCGAAGTGGACTTTGAGTCTGTGACATATTCACTTACCCCTTTCTCTTTATCACAGTCAGATGACACTTTGAAGATAGAACACTTCATCAGCAATATCGAGAGAAAAAAAGTAAAAAGCGTGTGTCCCCCAGGACCTTGCCTCCCCACCTGATGTACCTTGGTCGTTCAGAGGCTCCCGCCATCGACACTGATCAGTTTTTCTCAATTTGATCCTCTTTTTCCACCTGTTTCCTGGAACAAACCTGCCCCCAACTTCTCTTTTACAGAGAACTGGCTCATGCTCATACTGGCCTGATCAGCAGATGAGTCCAAGCAGGGACTGAGGGCTTAATTCCAGCATAGTTCTCAACAAAGTCCATGCGGCGTCTACTATACACAGCGCACACCTGGGTGCTTTTGCTAGCCCTCCACTCCCAACCCCACTTAGGCCTCCAGACACAGGGAGCTTCTTGCCCTTGGCAGGAGGGTAAGCCAGTGTGCCAGGTACCTGCTTACTGAGGCTCAGTATAAATTCACTCTTTCTAATTGTTCCGTGACAGTGGATCTGGGCCCTGGAAATATTTCTCCTTTGTAGCTGGCTATCGAACATTGTCGATACAGAGTTCATGAAAGACGTAGGAGAAAAAGAATTCGGCATCTGGTTCTTAGTGGCTCCTGCAGCACCCAGGCCATAGAGCCAGAGAGAGGAAATGGGGACCATGTCACTGGGGCAGAGTATGTGGGCTCAGAGCTCATCATCTGGGAAGCAGAGCCTGTGGTGCAGTTCTCATCTTCTAAAATTTGTCTCTCTTATTTACCCTTAGAGTCAGATTTCACAGGCTGTTTGACCATAGACATGTCTATAGAACCTTAGAGGCAGGACCCAGCAGTGATGAGCACAGGCCTCAGAGATAGACCAGGATTCATTTCCAGGGTCTGCCAGTTACTCACTGTGCTCTTTTACCTGACACTGAACTCATCTAAGCCTCAATGTTCCCAGCTGTAAAATGGGGAGAGTAATATACAATTCACAGCGTTATCTGTAATACTGGAGGTCATTGTTAGACGTGAAAACATTTAGTGGAGTGCGTGGTATATAGTAATCACTCTGTAAATTGTTGGAAGGCTCTCTGTGGGTGATGGGACCAAGTGATTCCTGAGTCCTTCCCACTTTGAATCCTCACTTACGTGTGGGTCCACGTGGCTTCAAGCCTCTTGCCTCACCTCCTCTTCACCTCTGCCTTTCTCTCTTTTTCTGGTCTCTACATTCTCCGCTCTCCCCTGCTCATCCATCCTATCGTCATGCATCTCTTGATCCTCTCTCCCTATTTTTAGGTTTTGGCTGTGATGAGTTAACAAGGGCTTGATGAAACAGTTTAGAAATATTTGCTCAGGGCCTTGCAGAAATGCACATGTGTTTGTTCTGAGTATCTTATTATCTTGTGATGACTTGCTTGTGTTACTTGTCTCCAGGGTCAAGTGTTCCCTTTCTAGTTCTGTTCTTTCAGAAATAAGAAGGCAGTGTTATTCTGGCCATGACCCGAAAGATCGATGAGTCACGGCTCGGGATCAGACACAGAGGTTTCAGTCTAAGTAGTTTCTGGTCCTTGGGAGGAAACATCTGTAACTTGAGGGCTCCCCTCCTCCAGCTGGATATAGAGTTCAAAGAATTACATTTTGTGCAGGCAAACCAGCAGACAGGGGCAGCCCGCCAGCACCAGGAAACCCAGAGCAAGTGGTTCTGTGGGCAAGTGCTGCCTCCAGTTGGACTGAGACTCATTGTACCAGCAAGCAGCTGTGGGCTGGATGGCAGGCTTCCTGAGGGCAGGCACTGCGGGTCTTGTTCACATGTGAACCTGGTGCCCAGCCAGACTGGCCACAGGAGGCACAAAATAATCTTAGAAGTAAACTGTGAACATGTGGGTGAACTGGCCAGGGGGATGTGCTGTCTATTCCAGCCCCTCTCAATAGCAACTCCTGCATTTTACAGTGAAAGAGAAAAAAAGAGTGATTGGCATCTTGAAGTTGCATTTCTGCAGTGAGTGAATTTACTGTGGACTCTGGACTTGCTCTTAACTCCGTTATGTGCTATGAGCACCTTTAAACCTCCATAAACCCAGCTTTCTCATCTGTAAAACAAGAATGACACCAACAGTGCCTGGGTCATAGGGCAGCAGAGATGAAATAAGGAAGGTCAGGGAGTGGTTCATTTAGTGTCTGCCACAGAGTTTCAAGGAAAGCTTGCTGGCAGCTTCCTTTCTTCTAAGTCAAGGAAGGCATCATTCAGACTCAGAGTTTTAGCACGAAGAAAGGGTTTATGAGATCATCTTCTAGTCATCCTCTCCCACATCTGCTCAACTCAAGAAGTTTTTAAAACTTCATCTGCTAAACAGGGATGATGATACTCACCTCAGAGGATTGTGGGGTTCCCAGGTGGCTCAGAAGTAAAGAATCTGTCTGCCAGTGCAGGAGATGCAAGAGACGTGGGTTTGATCCCTGGGTCGAAAAGATCCCCTGGAAGGGGAAATGGCACCCCACTCCAGTATTTTTGCCTGGAAAACTCAATGGACAGAGAAGCCTGATGGGCTACAGTTCATGGGGTCTCAAAGAGTCGGAGATGACTCAGCACGCACACACCAAGGGTTGTGGAAAGGAGTGAACTAGAAATACACATTGGATTTCTTCTTCACTACCTGACACATGTGCTAGATAGACCTCACAAGAGGAGAGTGTAAACATTAATGCTGTCTGAGAATGGAAGCCATCTTTGGTTGTGATTCTCTCTCAATTCTGTATCGCTTTCACTGTCAAACCTGAAATTAGATGTTGCCACATTCAGCTGCTTTGTGTTTGCCCCACTGCAGCTCAGTGGGTTAGACTCCATTTTTAACTTTCCAGAAGGCAAGAACCGTGTTTCATTCATTCATTCATACTGAACGCCTGTATGCCAGACGTTGTTCCAGGGTCTGGTACTGCAAGAGTAAATAGGTCATAAGCTTGCCCTCATGGAGTTTATATTTTAAAATAAGAAAAAAGGTGATGATAAACCACTAAGTAGCTACATAGTCTAGTAGTATAGTGATGCATTCTATGAGCAATAATAAGGTAAGAAAACTAAGAATAATGGAAGTTGCCTTTTTTGAGAGGGGCCTGAATATTCTTTTTTTTTATGTACACCTGCCGCCTCCTTCAAATTCCAGTAAAAATCCTTACAAATAGAGGACCCAGTGTCATAGTTTTGTGGAAACAAGTTTTGAATTCCTCTTGAATCATGGGAAGTTTGAATTCATGTCTCTGGCTTTCTAATGATTTTATAATGACTTTCTAGAATGACTGATTCCAGGTACCCATATAAATGTCTGAAAAGAGTGATTGGCTTCAGAAATGCAAACATTTATCTAAAATCCTGCCCAGGCTCTCAAATGCATATCTTAGTCTTAGCTGTTTCAAACCTTGCAATCAACTCAGGAACTTGGGTTTTAGAGGCTTATTCTGTCCATCATTGCAATTTTCAATCCTTTACAAGTTGATTTTTTGCTGTCTGCATTCCCTGGGCCCTGCTTCAGTATGAACATAGGTCTTCTATGATAAAAAACACACACATACATGCACACATTAGAAATGTGTATTTTTGTTGAAAACTATCATTTGCCTACTAAACCCTGCTTGTGTGAAATAAGTTTGGGTTTGGGGTAGCTTAGAAGCATCTTTATGAGCTGGCCCTGTCAGTAATACTCACTTTGGAGTGTGGTGGTGGTTCTTAGCCCCAGCTGCTACTGCTCTTAGAGTTACCTGGACAGCCATCAAAACTCCCAGTGCTCAGGACCCATCTGCCCCAGACCAGTTAGATCAAAATCTCTGTCTAACCTCACCAGGTGACTTCAGGGTACAACCAAGGTTGACCACCACTATTGTGTCTTATGGGAAGGATCAGGCTGCCAGGCAAGCCTCTTTAAAGGGTGATTTTCCTAAATGGGAAGGAATTCCAAAAAAGAGGGAATATATGTATACGATATTGAAAAGCAGAGACATTACTTTGCCAACAAAGGTCCGTCTAGTCAAGGCTATGGTTTTTCCTGTGGTCGTGTATGAATGTGAGAGTTGGACTGTGGAGAAAGCTGAGTGCTGAGGAATTGATACTTTTGAACTGTGGTGCTGGAGAAGACTCTTGAGAGTCCCTTGGACTGCAAGGAGATCCAACCAGTCCATTCTAAAGGAGATCAGCCCTGGGTGTTCTTTGGAAGGAATGATGCTAAAGCTGAAACTCCAGTACTTTGGCCACCTCATGCGAAGAGTTGACTCATTGGCAAAGACTCTGATGCTGGGAGGGATTGGGGACGGGAGGAGAAGGGGACGACAGAGGATGAGATGGCTGGATGGCATCACCGACCTGATGGACGTGAGTTTGAGTGAACTCCAGGAGTTGGTGATGGACAGGGAGGCCTGGCATGCTGCAGTTCATGGGGTCGCAAAGAGTTGGACATGACTGAGTGACTGAACTGACTGACTGACTGATAGCTGATTCACTTTGCTCTACAGCAGAAACTAGCACAACATTTTAGAGCAAATATTTTATTGTTGTGTTATTGTTTAATCACTAAGTCGTGTCCAATTCTTTTGTGACCCCGTGGACTATAGCCTGCCAGGCTCCTCTGTCCATGGGATTTCCCAGGCAAGAATGCTAGAGTGGGTTGCCACTTCCTTCTCCAGGGGATCTTCCTAACCATGGATCAAACCCATGTCTCCTGCATTGCAGGTGGATTTTTTACCACTGAGACACCCAGGAAGCCCGTAAAGCAACTATACTCCAATAAAAATTAAATAAATAAATAAATAAAGGATAGTTTTCAAAGGTGCTATGCATCAGAGTCATCCGGGAACTGGGCAAAAGCAACTACCACATCTGGAGATCTGAATGAAGGAAGACCGGGCAGGGCTGGAGGATTACAGGTCTTCTGTGTGATTTTGGTAGAGATGGTGGGTGGGGGACCAGACTTAAATTTTTTTAGCCTGTGCCTCCCCTATGTGATTCTAAGGCATTCCAGAGACTTGAGGATATACTGAAAAGTTGAGACTAGACAGAAAGATCTCTTGACCAGCCCCACTCCTCAAAGACCTGAGTAACCTACATCTGCTATTTCCTTGTCAAACGTGCCAAGCCCAGAAACCCTTGAAATTTGAGCCACCCTCACAGTGGCCAGTACTCCTGCACCCATAGTTTGAATTGTGCGCATATCTAGCATCAGGTATGTCTGTTACCTAACCTGTTAAGGCCACATACGTGTGTTGTAATTACGTAATTTCATTAAATGTTACATCAACTGATAAAATATAAATGTGAAAATTAAGAATAGTCACTTATGTACAAACTTAGGTTGTTACTCGGGAAGAATTTGATCGAAATGAGTCCTCTGAAAAATGATTTGCTATTCAATTATGGATGATTGAAACAACAGTAAAATAATGGGAAATTCATAAGAGTTTTGAGGCTGTGTTTATATTGCTCTGGGGACTCCCTGGTGGCTCAGACAGTAAAGTGTCTGCCTGCAAAGCAGGAGACACAGGTTTGATACCTGGGTGAGGAAGATCCCCTAGAGAAGGAAATGGCAACCCACTCTAGTACTCTTGCCTGGAAAATCCCGTGGACAGAGGAGCCTGGTAGGCTATGATTCATGGATAGCAAATAGTCAGACACGACTGAGTGACCTCACTTATATTGCTCTACAAGTATTTTTAAGTTACACAACACAAAGTTTAGATACACTGTTACAGTTTTTGGTTAAAATAAAACATTACTGATATATAGGTATCCCCTTTCATTTTTGTCTACTTTTAGCTGACCAACTACTTTTCCCTCTTCTGTTAAATAAGAAACGATGAGCAATAGATGCTGTAAATGAAGAGAGTAGGTGTGATTAGCTTTTAACATATTGATATAGCATTAATTTTCTATCTTCCTAAACAACAATGAATAATTTAGTGAACTTTCTATTTTTCTTGTAAGACCAATACCTCTAATTTAAATCAGGCATTGAAAGGAAAATTAGTCTAAGACCAGTTACTAATCTAGCTGTTGATCTGTACTATACTAAAAGATTTGCTTTTGAAATTGTCTTCCTGGTCACCCCAGGCTCTTGTCAATATTGCCATTGTCTACTTTTGCCAGTTTGTATCCAACTGTTACTTGTAATACAGTGGTTCATCTCATCCTTCATGCATCTCAAAGCTCTAAATCAAGGTTGGCAAATTCGGACCCCCAGACCCACCACCTGTTTTGATACAGCCCCTAAGCTAAACCTGGTTTTTATTTTTTTTATTTTTTCACTTTATTTATTTATTTTAGAGGCTAATTACTTTACAATATCGTATTGGTTTTGTCATACATTGACATGAATCCACCACAGGTGTACATGTGTTCCCCATCCTGAACCCCCCTCCCACTTCCCTCCCCATCCCATCCCTCTGGGTCATCCCAGTGCACCAGCCCCGAGCACCCTGTATCATGCATCGAACCTGGACTGGTGATCCGTTTCACATATGATAATATTCATGTTTCAATGCCATTCTCCCAAATCATCCCACCCTCTCCCTCTCCCACAGAGTCCAAAAGACTGTTCTATACATCTCTGTCTCTTTTGCTGTCTCGCATACAGGGTTATTGTTACCATCTTTCTAAATTCCATATAGATGCGTTAGTATACTGTATTGGTGTTTTTCTTTCTGGCTTACTTCACTCTGTATAATAGGCTCCAGTTTCATCCACCTCATTAGAAGTGATTCAAATGTATTCTTTTTAATGGTTGAGTAATACTCCATTGTGTATATGTACCACAGCTTTCTTATCCATTCGTCTGCTGATGGACATCTAGGTTGCTTCCATGTCCTTGCTATTATAAACAGTGCTGCGATGAACATTGGGGTACACGTGTCTTTTTCAATTCTGGTTTCCTCAGTGTGTGTGCCCAGCAGTGGGATTGCTGAGTCATAAGGTAGTTCTATTCCCAGGTTTTTAAGGAATCTCCACACTGTTCTCCATAGTGGCTGTACTAGTTTACATTCCCACCAACAGTGTAAGAGGGTTCCCTTTTTTTCACACCCTCTCCAGCATTTATTGTTTGTATATTTTTGGATTGCAGCCATTCTGACTGGTGTGAAATGGTACCTCATTGTAGTTTTGATTTGCATTTCTCTGATAATGAGTGATGTTGAGCATCTTTCCATGTGTTTATTAGCCATCTGTATCTTCTTTGGAGAAATGTCTGTTTAGTTCTTTGGCCCATTTTTTGATTGGGTCGTTTATTTTTCTGGAGTTGAGCTGCAGGAGTTGCTTGTATGATAAATTATTAATTATCATATAAGCATTATCATACAAGATTAATTATTTGTCAGTTATTTCGTTTGCTGTTATTTTCTCCCATTCTGAAGGCTGTCTTTTCACCTTGCTTATAGTTTCCTTTGTTGTGCAGAAGCTTTTAATTTTAATTAGGTCCCATTTGTTTATTTTTGCTTTTATTTCCAATATTCTGGGAGGTGGGTCATAGAGGATCCTGCTGTGATTTATGTCAGAGAGTGTTTTGCCTATGTTTTCCTCTAGGAGTTTTAT
>NW_011494902.1:3060587-3068437 GCF_000754665.1 Bison bison bison
TGAAAAATACCATTGGTAGCTTGATAGGGATTGCATTGAATCTATAGATTGCTCTGGGTAGTATACTCATTTTCACTATATTGATTCTTCTGATCCATGAACACAGTATATTTCTCCATCTATTAGTGTCCTCTTTGATTTCTTTCACCAGTGTTCTATAGTTTTCTATACATAGGTCTTTTATTTCTTTAGGTAGATATATTCCTAAATATTTTATTCTTTTCGTTGCAATGGTGAATGGAATTGTTTCCTTAATTTCTCTTTCTGTTTTCTTATTGTTAGTGTATAAGAATGCAAGGGATTTCTCTGTGTTAATTTTATATCCTGCAACTTTACTATATTCATTAATTAGCTCTAGTAATTTTCTGGTGGAGTCTTTAGGGTTTTTTATGTATAGGATCATGTCATCTGCAAACAGTGAGAGTTTTACTTCTTCTTTTCCAATCTGGATTCCTTTTATTTCTTTTTCTGCTCTGATTGCTGTGGCCAAAACTTCCAAAACTATGTTGAATAGTAGTCGTGAGAGTGGGCACCCTTGTCTTGTTCCTTACTTTAGGGGAAATGCTTTCAATTTTTCACCATTGAGGATAATGTTTGCTGTGGGTTTGTCATATATAGTTTTTATTATGTTGAGGTATGTTCCTTCTATTCCTGCTTTCTGGAGGGTTTTTATCATAAATGGATGTTGAATTTTGTCAAAGGCTTTCTCTGAATCTATTGAGATAATCGTATGGTTTTTATTTTTCAATTTGTTAATGTGGTGTATTATGTTGATTGATTTATGGATATTGAAGAATCCTTGCATCCCTGGGATAAAGCCTACTTGGTCATGATGTATGATCTTTTTAGTATATTGTTGGATTCTGTTTGCTAGGATTTTGTTAAGGATTTTTGCATCTATGTTCATCAGTGATATTGGCCTGTAGTTTTCTTTTTTTGTGGCATCTTTGTCAGGTTTTGGTATTGGTGGCCTCATAGAATGAGTTTGGAAGTTTACCTTCCTCTGCAATTTTCTGGAAGAGTTTGAGTAGGATAGGTGTTAGCTCCTCTCTAAATTTTTGGTAGAATTCAGCTGTGAAGCTGTCTGGTCCCGGGCTTTTGTTTGCTGGAAGATTTCTGATTACAGTTTCAGTTTCCATTAAGCCTGGTTTTTATGATTTTAAATGGTTGACAACAAATTTTAAAAAATAGTAAGCTGTGACATGTGAGAAATACATGATTTTAGATTCCACATATGGGAGAAGGCAATGGCAACCCACTCCAGTACTCTTGCCTGGAAAATCCCATGGACGGAGGAGCCTGGTAGGCTGCAGTCCATGGGGTCGCTAAGAGTCGGACACGACTGAGAGTCTTCACTTTCATGCATTGGAGAAGGCAATGGCAACCCACTCCAGTGTTCTTGCCTGGAGAATCCCAGGGACAGGGGGGCCTGGTGGGCTGCCGTCTATGGGGTCACACAGAGTTAGACACGACTGAAGTGACTTAGCAGCAGCAGCAGCAGATTCCACATATAAGACAGATCAGACAGTATTTGACATTTTCTGTCTCTCTTACTATTTCACTTAGCATAATGTCCTTAAGGTTCGTCCATGTTGTAAGGTGTCAGAATGTCCATTTTTTTTTAAGGCTAAATAATATTCTATTTTGTGCATGTGTGTGTCACATTTTCTTTATCCATTCACCCATCAGTGGACATTTAGGTTGCTTCCATATCTTGGCTGTTGTAAATAATACTGCCATAAACATGAGAGTGCAATACTTTTCAAATTAGTATTTTTGTTTTCTTCAGCAAACACTCAGAAGTGGAATTTTTGGATCATGTGATAATCTTGAGGGGGAACCTCCATACTGTGTTCCATAATGGCTGCACCATTTACATTCCTATCAACAGTGTATAGGGATTCCTTTTTCTCCACATCCTCTCCAATACTTCTTATTTCTAGTCTTCTTGATAATAACCATTCCAATAGGTGTGAGGTGTTTTTTATTTGTGTTTTTGATTTGCCTTTCCCTAATTATTAATTTGATTTGCATCTACTTGTGTTTTTGATTTGCATTTCCCTGATTATTAATGGTGTAAACATCTTATATACCTGTTGGCCACGTTGATTCAGATATGCCCATTTTCTAATCTGATTGTTTTGGGGGGTTTTGCTATTGACTTGTATGTGTACTTTATAATATTTTTAGATATTAGTCCCTTATCAGTTATATGACCTGCAAATACTGTCTCCCACTCAGTAGGTTGCCTTTTCATTCTCTTGATGGTTTCCTTTGCTATACTGTTTCTTTTGCTATACAGAAGCTTTTCAGTTTTATGGAGACCTACTTGTTTATTTTTGCTTTTGGTGTCAAACTCAAAAAATCATTGCCAAGACCAGTGTCAAGAACTTTATTGCCCATGTTTTCTTTTAGGACTTTTACAACTTCCTTTGTTATGTTCAGGTTTTTAATCCATTTTGAGTTAATTTTTGTATATGGTGTAAGATAGTGGTCCAGTTTCATTCTTTTGCATGTGGCTGTCTACTCTTTCCATCACCATTTATTGAAGAGACTCCTTTCCCAGGTGTATATTCTTGGTTTCTTTGTCACAAGTTAATTGACCACATATGCATGTGCTTATTTCTGGGCTCACTATTCTGTTCCATTAATCTCTGTGTTTGTTTTTATGCCAGTACCATACTGTTTCAATTATTGGAACTTTGTAATACAGTTTGAAATCAAGATGTTTGATACCTCCAGTTTTGTTCGTTATTAAAATTGCTTTGACTAATTGGGGTCTTTTATGATTCCTTACAAACTTGAGGACTCTTTGTTCTATTTCTGTGGAAAAGGCCATTGCAATTTTGATAGAATTGCATAGTGTCTATAGATTCCTTTGAGCATTATGAACATTTTAACAATATTCTCCCAACCCATGAGGACAGGATATCCTTCAGTTTGTGTCTTCTTCAGTTTCTTTCATTAACATCTTGTCATTTTCAATATACAGCTATTTCTCATCCTTGCTTAAATTCATTCCTAAGTATTTTATTCTTTTTTGATGCATTTGTTAATGCTATTATTTTCTTAATTTCTCTTTCTGACAGTTCATTATTAGTGTATAGAAGTACAACAGATTTTCATGTATTTATTTTGTATCTTGCAACTTTACTGAATTTATGTGTTGGTTCAGAGACCCTAAAATATTTATTATCTGGCCCTTTAAGAAAAAAGTGGTGGACCTCAAACTCAAATGCCAGCTCTCCCTGAATCACTTGTCTGTTTAGCTGTCCCTCTGGGGAGCCACTGCGTCTAGTCCTACACTTTTCCACTGTCCTTGAGGGCTTGCCTATAGCCTGGCTTTAAAGTAAATGTGCTGAATGTAACTGGGTCAGTTTTTCAGGGGTTCTTTATTCACCTATTTAATTCTCGCCAGTCCTCTGGTGTATAAGACCTAAAGCTCCTAGATCTTCTAAACTATAAAATATTTGTAAAGTCAGATCTCAGCTTTAAAAAAAATTTTTAATGAATCAATAACTAATGTCTACAAATACACGTTTATTTTAAATTCCTATTTATTTTGGTGCTACCATTACCTTTTTGAGGCTGGATGTGCAAGCACTTCTGCTATATCATATCTATATTCCCAAGACATCTCCAACTGCAAAATCACAGACTGAAAATAACAGAACTTAGGAGAAAAAAAGGGTCAGAGCAGATGACTACAAATCTGAATACTGTGAACCACAGCCATTATACAAAGATAATACTCCTAATAAAAACTGCAGCAGAGTTGGAAAAGATACATTTAAAGTCTAAGAAGTAAATACTATAATAAATATATAACTTTACCTTTAAGAAGGTCAAATCAGTATGCTTGGGAAAGAGGGGAGGTTAAGGTGACTGGAGCTTCCTTCCGCTTCATGGGAACAGGATCAGATGCATAGTGATGGAGGAGAACCCCACAGGAGTACTTCCCAGATGGAGCCTATGGCCACACTGAGCCAGGAGGGAGAACATTCATGATGTCCAGTCCTCTGTCCCTCTGTGGCTTGTGCATACAGCTGAGTGAGTTTTCTTTTGCATTCAACTGCTGTTTCTGATTGTATAGAACATTAATATGCTGAGGGAAAAATCGTGTATGAACGCCACTAACATGCTCTGTTCACATCACTCCTTATCCCTCATGTAGAAGCTTATTGGCATTGAGGAAACGTGTTTTAGCAGAACTGACTGTACTTTTCTGCTTTAGACTCTGTCATTTCTTCCCTTTCTCAAAATAATTTTATGTATTAAACAACAGTATGGGCAGAAGAATCTGAATCCCAGTAACTGGCCAAAAAAAACAATCAGATATCAAATGAACATTAAAAATTCCAGGTCAGCATTTATGTCAAGACAGCATATATATATATATACCACAGTATATATTAAATCCAAAGAGAATGAAGAATAAAAGGTTGACTAGAAGGTTATTAATCACCTGATCTTTCCCTGTGCCAGGTAAAGGCCCTCACTTCTGGCTCCCCATTGGAGAAATTATCAGCTGCTGATCGAGTAGCATGTTTATTTATTCATTTCTGGCTGCACGGGTCTTTGTTGCTGCACATGGGCTTTCTCTAGTTGCGGAGAGCTGGGGCTGCTCTCTAGCTGTGGTCCACAGGCTTCTCACTGCAGTGACTTCTCTTGTTGCGGAGCATGGGCTCTAGGCACAATGGGCTTCTGTAGTTGCAGCACAAAGACTCAATAGTTGAGGACCACGGGAAGCATAGGCTTAGACGCATAGGCTTATGCTTCTAGAAGCATAAGCTCTAGAGCACAGGCTCCATAGTGTTGGCTCATCGGCTAGGTTGTTTCATAGCACATGGAATCTTCCTGGACCAGGGATTGAACCTGTGTCCCCTGCATTGACAGGCAGATTCCCAGCCACTGAACCACCAGGGATGTCCCTGTGAATAATTTTTTTTTTAAGACACACATAAGGTTGGATATTTATAAGTATATATCAACACATGAATAGGGTATGACAATAAGAAATGAAAAACCCATAATGATGTAACACTAGAGAAAAATAATAAACCCGCTGGAGTTGAAGAATATTGAACATTCTCAGGAGGAAGAAGAAATACAGAAAATTAGACTTTGAAAAATATTGTTAAAAGAAAGATAAATCTAGTATTTTTTTGCTCGGGGCATATACAATGAGGTCATATTGGTCTTAATAGAGAAAATAAAGAACAGTTCAGCAGAAGCTGTGCTCAGCAGCAGCAGTCTTGTGGAAGGTGAGATAAGGTGTAAGGAGTACCTTGTTATCAGCCAGAATCACATAACAGTAAGCACTGGGAACATTTTGGTATGCTGGCAGAAATCCTCAAAAGGGTGTCAGAGCAAAAATTTGAGGCAAAGTAAAATAATGGGTTATTTCTAAATGTGCAGAATTAGCTTGTGACCAGACTATAGAGAGCCAGTTAAGTGTCAGGGCTTGAGCAGCTGTCAGAGGCAAAATATGAAATGTTTGAACAAGCCATTGATGGAAAATGCAAAAGGGAAGAGTGACCTCAGAAGTGTTAGAAGAAATGCCAGTCAAATGAGTAACTGCATAGATAAAATGTTGGCATTAAAGTTTCCCCGAATTGGAGTGTTGCAATGGGTGGTTGTGTTAACTAAATTTGGAACTGCTTTCAAATGTGAATATTAGATCACACAGACACAAAAAATTTCACAAATAAATTAAGGGTTTTATTTTCTCTTATTTAAGAAAGACAGGCAACTCAGGGTTGCTTTCGTGGCCTGTCATCTGGGACCCAGCCTGTTTTTGTCTTTCTACTCTGCCATAATGATGTGCATTCATGCGCGTGTGCTCAGTTGCTTCAGTTGTGTCCGACTCTTTGCAACCCTGTGGACTGCAGCCCGCCAGGCTCCTCTGTCCATGGGATTCTCTAGACAATACTGGAGTGGGTTGTCATGCATCTCCTGCCTTGCAGGCAGATTCTTTACTGCTGAGCCATGGAGGAAGCCCACCCATCCTCAAATTTATCTTTTTCAGTATGGATGCTGAAACTCCAACCATTAGGTCCTCAGTCCACTTAGGATGCAAGAGAAAGAGGGAAGGATAGAAAGGAGACATCTCTGGTGAGGTAGCCCTCTATTTTTCTTTAACTGTTATTTTGTATTGGGGTCTAGCCGATTAACTATGTTGTGATAGTTTCAGGTGGACAGTGAAGGGACTCAGCCAGACATATACATGTGTCCATTCTCCCCAAATTCCCTTCCCATCAGGTGAGGCAGCCCTCTTCAGAGTTTTCTGGAGAGTTGTACACAGTCCTGACCTACCCTAATTGCTAAGGAGACTGGGAAATGTGACCTTTTATCTGGAACTATTTTTGCCCTAAATAGAAGTGGAGTTCTGTTCATAAGAAGAGGAGTGTAACTACCAGTTGTCTCTACCACCAGAGGGATATGTGCTGAGCTAATCTTTGTATTAAATGAAGGGTAGGGAGGATGCCCAGGAAATGTGCCTGTGTAGGACATCATCTCAAGATAAACTAAAGTTGGGGTAAAGGTAAAAATAAAGAACAATAAAGATGTTGCCACAACAGGAGTATGTCAAAGACCACTTGGCCAGAAAAAAAGATATGTATGATAGAGTCTCTTTACTAAATAAGCTGTCAGAGACACTCACTTTCATAGAGTGATGGTGAAGAGCTTTGTTCCAATGCTGATTCTGCCATGTAATTTGCAGGGTGACCTTAGGCAGGTGTCTTGGTCTCTCTGAGCCTCAGTTTGTCCATCTGTAAGGTGGCAACAGCAATCCCTCCCTCCTAAGGTGGTTGTGAGGATTAATTGAAATGCTGCATGAAAAGTCACAGCACAGACTGAGAGCCCAGCACACAGCACATCATGCCCACTAATGTGGCTGCTAGGAGTCCTGTTCAGCCGAGCACAAAGCAGCTGGCAAAGTCTTTTAACCTCATGCTGGAGGGCGAGGGAGGGATCACATTCATCCTGACCCAGTCCTCAACACTTGTCTGCTGAAGAAGAATGAGAAGGACCAGGAATATTGGGAGGAAGGAGCCCACTCTTAGTCAGGGAGAATTGTGTATTCAGTGTGTACCTGAGAGCTCCAGAGCCAGAAGAAATAACATGTCTGTGAGTGGATGACTTGCCTGGAAATCCCCAAGATAAGGTGACTGATTAGGTGACTGTTGAAGAATCAGGATGATTCCCCTGCGTACAATCAATCCTGTGATTACAGCAATCCAAGTGATGAGAAATTAGGAAACATCAAAATCGTTACCTTGGACAGCAAAAAAGAAAAAATGTTTGAAAAGTTCTGAGTGTTTGAAAGCTTTTCTCAGAATAAAGTATGATGACTTTTGTATAGTATCATGGAGAATATCTAATAAAAGATTACTATAACGAGCCCCTCACCCAGCTTCACCAGTTATCAACTCATGGCCAGCCATATTTCCTCTTTGTCCCCCACCCCCAGATTATTTTGAAGCAAATCCAAGACATTTCATCATTTCATCCCTAAGTATTTCATTGTGTACCTCTATCAAGACTCTTGAGAGTCCCTTGGACTGCAAGGAGATCCAACCAGTCCATTCTGAAGGAGATCAGCCCTGGGATTTCTTTGGAAGGAATGATGCTAAAGCTGAAACTCCAGTACTTTGGCCACCTCATGTGAAGAGTTGACTCATTGGAAAAGACTCTGATGCTGGGAGGGATTGGGGGCAGGAGGAGAAGGGGACGACAGAGGATGAGATGGCTGGATGGCATCACTGACTCGATGGACGTGAGTCTGAGTGAACTCCAGGAGTTGGTGATGGACAGGGAGGCCTGGCGTGCTGCGATTCATGGGGTCG
>NW_011494902.1:3068537-3068989 GCF_000754665.1 Bison bison bison
TCTAGGAGTTTTATAGTTTCTGGTCTTAGGTTTAGATCTTTAATCCATTTAGAGTTTATTTTGTTTATGGTGTTAAAAGTCTTCTACTTTCATTCTTTTAAAAGTGGTTGACCAGTTTTCCTAGCACCACTTGTTAAAAAGATTGTCTTTTCTCCATTGTATATTCTTGCCTCCTTTGTCGAAGATAAGGTGTCCATAGGTGGGTGGATTTATCTCTGGGCTTTCTATTTTGTTCCATTGATCTATATTTCTGTCTTTGTGCCAGTACCATACTGTTTTGATGACTGTGGCATTGTAGTAGAACCTGAAGTCAGGCAGGTTGATTCCTCCAGTTTCATTCTTCTTTCTCAAGATTGCTTTGGCTATTCACAGTTTTTTGTATTTCCATACAAATTGTGAAATTATTTGTTCTAGCTCTGTGAAAAATACCATTGGTAGCTTGATAGGGATTG
>NW_011494902.1:3069089-3071511 GCF_000754665.1 Bison bison bison
GGTGATGGACAGGGAGGCCTGGCGTGCTGCGATTCATGGGGTCGCAAAGAGTCGGACACGACTGAGCGACTGATCTGATCTGATCTGATCAAGTCTCAAGACAGTTTAACCACAGTACCATTATCACCCCTGAAAATAATTATTAAGTTCTTAACATTGAATACACAGTGTGCAGATTTCTTAGACTACACTCATAATTTTTTTGAGTTTATTCAGTCAGGATGCAAATAAGATCCACACGTTACGATTGGGTACGTTCTATATAAGTCTCTTAATGGAGGTTCATTTGTTGAAGAAACCGGGTTATTTATCCTGTAGTTTCCCACAGTCTGAATTTTATTAATGCATACTCATGGTGTGATTTGCCATCTTTCTCTCCCTACTCTCTCCTGAAATTGGTAGATAAGAGATTCCAGCTTGATCAAATTCAGGTTTGACTCTTTGGAAGGCCATTTCGGAGGTGTGGTTGGGGACCACCCTCAGGAGGTACAGAAGTCTGTTTATCTTGTTTTTCTTGATGTTCTCAGCTATTAAGAATCATTGCCTAGATCCATTAGTTCATCAGTGCTTGCAAATGGCGATTTTCTAATTAAGTGTTTTTACAAACGCACTTAATTTAAATATATTAGATGTTTTTCAGTCTGTCAAAGTTATTCCTACTAATATTATATTGACTTTTAAATTCAGCCTATTTAAATTTCGTGAATGCTAAGTTTGGGAACATTTGAAAATTCATCTAAGTAAAGAGACCTGGCTAACATCTGCACTGTTCTGGCACCCTCTGCCTTTTCCAGATTTTCTCCTTTTTTAAAGCTTTCTCACTTTAATGTTTTTAAGTGGAGTTAAGCCTCAGCCCTGTGCTATGTCCATATGCTTTACCAGCTGAACTTTCAGACCTACCAGCTAGATAGGTTCCCCAGTGATTGATTTTTTTTTTTCCTGGAGACCCAGAGGCCCATAGTGGTGCACATATGGTATCTAATGGTGAGTAACTGAGTTAATGGTGTGTGAAGGTGACCTGAATAAATATGAATCAGAACTAATGTGGAATATGGCAAGCTGCTCCTACAGTTAATGTGGAATATTTCTGTTTATGCCTAAGTGGGTGTTAGGTAACTCCCTTGTGGGGAAGCCATATAGCCCTGAGCAGAAATTCTGTCTAGGACACAGGAGATCAAAGGCCTCCTCTTCTGAACCTTTTTAAGGAGGACATTCACTTTCCCTTTTTCACATTCTGCTGGGATTTGGAAGGCCGTGCTGTTCTTCTTTTATGTTTCCTCTTTCTAAATTGAGAACTGCAAATGACCAAGACCAATGAGGCACTGGTGTGGTTTATCAGCTTTTCCCAACCGTTCCTTCTAGGAAAATTGGACTTGCCGGGTTTTTTTCTCAGTAGGAAAGTGGTTATTTGCAAGCATCTCTTCAGGGCTGGATTGCTCCCTGGCCTCCAGCTTGATTTTAATTGTTACAGCCGTGTCAATGAAAAAAAAAATTTGAGCAAGACCACCCTCTCCCCCTGTCAGTCTATGGATGTTAATATATTGATAAAAAATGAACAGTACTAGAATAATGTTATGTGTATTCTGAAAACCTTGAAAACTACAAACATTTTCACTTTTTTTTTCTTACACCCCACTGGATCTCCTTGCACATCCCACTTTGGGGGTACACTTCATCAGTTAGGGTAGATGCTGTATGAAGTTCCAGTGAGGCAGTGGTAACCTCCGGACAAACCATACCTCAAAGGCAAGATTTAACTAATTTTTAAAATCAGGAAATACAGTAAGAGATTATTTTCAACATAAAAGTTTTTTACTGTTTTCGGAAGTGAAACTTTATTTTGAATCACAGGGCCCCATAATCACAGGCAGGCCCCATAACCATTTCAAAGATGGAACTTCTTGAAGGATTGAATCTGACCTTATGTCCACTCATGCATGAAATAGTGTGACTATTGCCAAGGACAAAGTAAAGTTACATGATATGTATTATAATATGTGAAACTTCTATCACCAACCCCCCCAATCTGTGATAGTAGTCACTGATTTCTGTCAAAATAGTCAGTGCACAGTTCCTTTAGAACATTAAGTTATTTGTGGGCCAGGTCTCCCCTGAAGTAGGCCACTTGCCACCATTTTCCAGTTTCTTTTGCTGGATAAATACCCCTTTTTTAGTATCAGTTACACCAATCCTCAGACTTGTGCTGCTCTGTGTCCTGTGTCAGACCCCAGAGGTCTTTGCCTTTTGGACTCCTGTTTATTTTTACAGATGCACATTGAGCAACTTTTTTTATTATTAATTTATTTATTTTAATTGGAGGATAATTACCCTACTACATTGTGGTGGTTTTTGCCATACATCGACATGAATCGGCCCCAGGTATACATGTGTCCCTCCCCGCCCCAATACCAAACCCCCCTCC
>NW_011494902.1:3071611-3084037 GCF_000754665.1 Bison bison bison
CCCTCCGCACCCCATCCCTCTGGGTTGTCCCAGAGCACCAGCTTTTGGTGCCCTGCTTCATGCATCGAACTTGCACTGGTCATCTATTTTACACATGGTAGTGTACATGCTTGAGTGCTACTCTGCCAAATCATCCCACCCATTCCTTCTCCCACTAGTCCAAAAGTCTGTTCTTTACATCTGGATCTCCCTTGCTGTCCTGCATAAAGAATCATCGGTTCAGTTCACTCACTCAGTCATGCCCGACTCTTTGTGACCCCAAGAACTGCAGCACGCCAGGCCTCCCTGTCCATCACCAACTCCCAGAGTTCACTCATACTCACGTCCATAGAGTTGGTGATGCCATTCAGCCATCTCATCCTCTGTCGTCCCCTTTTCCTCTTGCCCCCAATCCCTCCCAGCATCAGAGTCTTTTCCAATGAGTCAGCTCTTCGCATGAGGTGGCCAAAGTACTGGAGTTTCAGCTTTAGCATCATTCCTTCCAAAGAACACCCGGGACTGATCTTCTTTAGAATGGACTGGTTGGATCTCCTTGCAGTCCAAGGGACTCTCAAGAGTCTTCTCCAACACCACAGTTCAAAAGCATCAATTCTTCCGTGCTCAGCTTTCTTCACAGTCCAACTCTCACATCCATACATGACCACTGGAAAAACCATAGCCTTGACTAGACGGACCTTTGTTGGCAAAGTAATGTCTCTGCTTTTTAATATGCTATCTACCATCTTTCTAGATTCCATATATATGTGTTAATATACAGTATTTGTATATTCTCTTTCTCTTTCTGACTTACTTCACTCTGTATAATAGGCTCCAGGTTCATGCAGCTCATTAGAATGGACTCAAATGTGTTCCTTTTTATAGCTAAGTAATATTCCATTGTGTAAATGTGCCACAATTTCCTTATCCATTCATATGCTGATGGACATCTAGGTTGCTTCCATGTTCTAGCTATTGTAAATAGTGCTGCAGTGAACATTGGAGTACATGTGTCTCTTTCAATTCCATTTTCCTTGGTGTGTATGCCCAGCAGTGGGATTGCTGTGTTGTATCACAGTTCAATTCCCAGGTTTTTTTTTCTTCCCTATTTTTAAAAATTAATTAGTTATTTTAATTGGAGGCTAATCACTTTACAATATTGTGGTAGTTTTTGCCATACATTGACATGAATCAGCCATGGGTATTCCCAGGTTTTTAAGGAATCTCCACACTGTTCTCCATAGTGGCTATACCAGTTTGCATTCCCACCAACAGTGTAAGAGGGTTCCCTTTTCTACACACCCTCTCCAGCAATTATTGTTTGTAGACTTTTTGATGACAGCCATTCTGACCGGCGTGAGATGATACCTCATTGTGGTTTTGATTTGCATTTCTCTGATAATGAGTGATGGTTAGCACCTTTCCGTGTGTTTATTAGCCATCTGTATGTCTTCTTTGGAAAAATGTCTGTTTAGGTTTTTTGCCCACTTTTTGATCGGGTTGTTCGTTTTTCTGGTATTGAGCTGCGTGAGCTGCTTGTATATTTTGGAGATTCTTTGTCAGTTGTTTCATTTGCTATTATTTTCTCCCATTCTGAGGGTTCTTTCTTCACCTTGCTTATAGTTTCTTTCATTGTGCAAAAGCTTTTACATTTAACTAGGTCCCACTTGTTTATTTTTGTTTTTATTTTCATTATTCTAGAGGATATGCTGTGCTTTCTTGGTGTTGACTGAGACTAGTGCTCAGAGACATATTTGACTAGGTCTTTGCCTTCCCTGGAAACTGGGAATCAAGTTGGGGACATAGACACTGCATCTTCATCACTGTTTAAGGAGATAGGAAATAGTAGGCGGGGAGGACAATGGTCCGTGGGCTGAGGGGAGGCAGCTAGAAGAGTAGGAGAGGAGGTGGTGCCATTACTGATTGGCTTGAGGAAAGTGGGGAAAAGAAGGTACCATCGGATTGCATCTGAGCCATGAGCTCGGGATGGAAGAAAGGTTTGACAAGGTTGAGAAATCCTAAGGAGAATGCTAACCCTGACACAGCTCTTTATAGTTTGAGTCACTTGTGCACATCATCTCATGTAATTTTTTAGGACCTCTCTGGAAGGGATGGTGGTTATGACCTGAATAATCTGGGTTCAAGTGGGTGAAACCACTTGCACAAGGGCACAGAGCTGGTAAATGGCCAAACCCAGGATGAAACCCAGATCTCCTGACTTCTGGTCTCTCACCATTTTCCCTGTGCCTCCCTTGAGCAGGTTATGATGAGTGCTGGTTTGGTGGTAGATCTTTGGAAATGTGTGAGAGGTGGGGGAAGAGGTGTGGACTGAGGGGGAGAGAGGGGATTATAAAAAGCCTGAAGGAGTTTCCAAAGTGATGGGCAAGCCTTAGACCTCAGCTTTGTATTCCCAGTGTATTTTAATTGTTTCTGTTTTCAAACTGTTGCTTCTAAATTAGATACTTTGGCTGTTTTTCGTTTCTAAATATATTTATTTGTGGCATTTTAGATTCAAATGTGTGTGATTAGGCTAATCACTTGTATTTTGCTAACTTCAAGTTTTCAGAAAGTGAGGAACGAAGGGAAGAGATTTCAAGAGACATGTGATTTACTTCAAGGAGTGGAAAAGAGTATTTTTAGCTTCCCTCTTAAAAATCAGTCCTTTACTTAAAGACCAGTGGTTAGCCATCATCAAAGGGAACATTCTCTGCTATGCCAAAGTCAGAATCTATATGCTCTGACTTCCTCAAAAAGCACAGGGTATTATGCCTGTGCCTGGAATCGGGAAGGTTATTCTTGGTTTGATTGGAACAGGACAAGGAAAGAGCCTGAGAGAGAGAGTCTAGTGTTTTAAATGGCCTGGTTTATCACATGTCAGGTCCCAGCCTTTACAACAAAGATGTGTTGACACTTGCTATTCAGAGGGGAGAGATTATGCACATTATTACCAACTGACACATCCATCATCATGAATTCCTGGGTATTAATGCATATGGTGCTGGGCTGAATGCCTTGGAGAGGAAATTTAACAAGCACAGCCCTGACGCAGTAGAGCTTAAGCCTAGAAATTTGAAACTGCAGTGGAAGCGAGCCTGAGAAAACCCACCCAGAAGTGGGATCATGGGCCCAGTATCGAGGACAAAAGACCCGTCTGTGAGTGAAGGATCTGTCCTGTTCCACAGGAGGCACTGCCTCCTCAGGGTCAGTGGGGTGCCTGGTCTCTACCTGGACAAAGCGTGGGTGTTCTTTCAGAGGCCTGTGGAGAGTGGGGTGCATGACTATGCCTGTGTGTCGGATAATATGGTAGGAACTGTGACCCTGTCATGTAGTGATAAGACTCATTTGTTTCTGCAGATGCTCCTAGGAGATCATAGGGCAGCTTTGCTGTTGCCTTATTTTACAGATAAGAAAACCAAGCTTGGGAACTTGCCCAAGGTCCCACAAGAAGTTAGTTACAGAGCTGGCATAAAAGCCCAGATTGCTTCTTTCTTGACCCCAAACTGCCTACTAAATTTTACACAAGTGTGAATGGGTCCCCAGAAGGGACCAAATCACTTCAGATCAGGGTAGGGGCTGGCCTGCTCATGGAAAGGCTGTCCACGGGCAGACAGCAGTCCCCTCCCCTCCTTACTCCGAATAATGAAACAAGGCTGGGACAGGTGGCCCACGTCTGCCATCCATTCTGGGAGATGGCGTTTACGCTGAGTGCCAACTGCTGGTAAGAATCCTAAGCATAAGGATCTTCAAAAAGCCCTCAGTGTTTTTGAAGCAGTGTTGTTCATCACCCAGCGTGTAACCGGCCCAACAGTGAGAGCCTCCTGGACGTATGATTATGTCTTATTCAGAAATGTCTCCCTCCTGTGCAGGCTTCGCAGTCAGGATCTGGGACAGCACCGCTGGCCACATTTGTGACCTACCTGATCTGTGTGGCTGTCCTGGTCTCCCCAACAGGGTACTTTTGATTATTCATTAAGGCTTCAAAGAGAAGATACCTCAAAATACTACCACAGAATCAAATCATTTTATTAATTCTCTGAAAATCAGTGAAACCATAAACAACACTTTTTTTCCCCTAAAGGAAACTTTTCAGTCCCAGACTGTGTGTTGCTGTTTGTGTACAATGCAGCAGCCTGGTCTTGTGGTTGTATAACTCAGAATTAAATTAATGGAGCCCATCTTCCTGTGCCTCCTCCCACTCCCATCTTCACAAGGTCCAAGAAGAAGCACACACGTATTCAGTGCAGTGTAAATCCTGTCTGTGTGTGTGGGTCAGCAACTGGAGCTTTCCTTCTCGTTCAGAGCTGGGAGACGCTCGCAAGACAGAGAGGCCTATGGGAAACCCTCCCTGTTTAGAATGAAGGATGCAAGTGTGCACTCTCCCATAGATGTGCGTCATATACTGGTTTCCCAAAAAAATAGGGCTGTCTCTGTTTATTCCACCTCCCAGATCTCTACACGGTCTCTGCATTGAAGTGTACCCTTCAGGGCTGCCCTGTGTGATTTTGGAGAGAGGTAGTTATCTTTTTTTTCCCCATTGTCTGTAATGTGGGAAAGTCAGAAATTACAGGAAAGCAATTTCCTTTCATCCTGTGTGCATCCAGGTTAGATGTGTATTCCCCCAGTTACCTCGTGTGTGCTTATTCATGTATTTCTTCATGTGAAAGAAACTTTTTGAAATTTAATAAAAAGTGTTTCTGTATAAACTATGAGTAAAGTTAAGTGGACAGATGTGGCTACACTGTAACATGACAATATGAAAAGCACCGATCTTGGAGTCAGTGACAGATCCACAGAAGCTGCCACTCGAAAACAGAAAATGTCATGTTGTTATTTGTTACTGAGAGAGACCAACAGAGAAGATTTTTCCTAAGGAGATCAAACCAGTCAATCCTAAAAGAAATCAACCCTGAATATTCACTGACAGGGCTGAAGCTGAAGCCGAAACACCAGTATTTTGGCCACCTGATGCAAAGAGGTGACTCATTGGAAAAGACCTTGATGCTGGGAAAGACTGAGGGCAGGAGGAGAAGGAGGTAAGAGAGGATGAGATGGTTAGATAGCATTGCAAACTCAATGGACATGAATTTGAGCAACTCTGGGAGACAGTGAAGGACAGGGAAACCTAGCATGCTGCAGTCCATGGGATTGCGAGTTGGACACAACTTAGCGACTGAACAACAACAAAAAGTAGAAAAATATAGTAAGTGATTTAAAAGTATTAATCTATCACTTGTTTTTGCATGGTCATATTTTTATTCTTAATTGACATGATTATATAGATCTTATATACAAAGTTCAGAAAAGAAAATATTCCCAGTCTATGTTTCTTTTCTGACCATTATTACTATTTACTTCATTTCATGGTTATTACTGAAAATAATCTTTGATCCAGAGGAGGGGGTGTTAACAAATGATCCCCTTCAGCTGTCAGGTGGTCCAGGGATACTGAGGATTTTCGGCTAGAGACCAGCCTCAGTCTGATTCTTTGGCGGGGAGTGAGTTATTGGAGAGGTGACCCCACCTTGTGACAAGAGGTCTGCCTTTTGGAACCCTTGACAGCCTCTGGCCTTCTTCAGTGGAGAGCTGCTCTCTAGAGATAGGGTAGTTGTGAGGTTAATGGTCAGAGCCAAACACCCAGGGATGGTGGGATGGTGGGGACGGGGGACCTGGTTGATCGCCAGCAGATACCACACCTCCTTTCCTTTGCAGACAAATAGGTATCACCCCTGGGAAAGCAGAGAGGAAGGTGCTTTAAGTCATAAGTTTAAAAATCTTGCAACTTTAGGCCTCAAAGACCTTCAAACCATTGGCTCTTTCATTTTAAAACCGAGGAATTTGATGTTACAGTAGATAAAGTAGGTTGTTCAGGCTTCTCTCAGTCATTACAGAAGAGCTAAATTGTTCCAGAAGAGCTAAGCTTATATCTAGGTGCCCTGCCTCCTAAACACTTCATTCTGAATAGCCTTGCCTGGCCTCACTCAAGACTCTTCTTTGGGGTGAACTTGAGAAACTCACAATCCAGACAGAGGGGAGGAAATTCCTGCGTGATGCTTGCAGTTGACAGCTGCTGTAGGGTGAGAGTGTCATTGATGAGGAAGCTGTCCATCCCTGGACTTTTGCAAAGCAAGAGAACATTGAGGGAAAGTTGACCACTTCCTTTTTCTCTTGACTCTGCGACCTGCCACCCACCTTTTCCTTCCATGTGCACTTTCCCTGCTCAGAACCGTTTGGCCTGGTTCCTCTTGCCTTCCTCTGTTCCCGCCATTAGATAAAGGGAGTGAGGAGAGTGATCTTGAGTCCCTGGGCCATGGCCTTGCTGCCAGTGTGCATGGTGGAATGACAGTGTGGCCCTTCCTCACCTGTCTATGTCTCCACACACACACATCACTGGCATTGCCCCCTTGGACTGCTCATGTGGCTCCCTCTTGGCACCAGTCTCTAGTAGCCCACACTGCCTATGGCCCCTCTTATAGAGCTCTGCCCAGTGGGACCCAGCTGGGCACCCTTCTGTGGGATTCACACCTGCACCAAGAGAAAACAGCATCTGTTCCTCTGAGAAATTGTGGGAGCTCCTGCTGATGCACACGCGGGCTCTGCTCAGGAATCCTCCTTCCGGGCATCCTTTTGACCTCAGTCTCCATCCATGAGGCATTGCAGGCTTTGGGTCTGGCACTGATCTGTGTGCCTCAGAAATTCCCAGGGGTGCAGTGAAGCTCTGCAAAGTAGTCCCTTCAAGGGCCTTCTCACCCACTTAGGTAGCAGAAGGAAACAAGTCCACAGCTCCCCCAGGACAACCTCCCTTCTTACCTCTCAGGGTGTGGGGATGTAGGCTGGCTGCTCACTTTGAGAGATGTGTAGTACCCTTGTTCAGTAGCCGGCCTGTGGGGCCTCAGTGTAATTGACAGGGCAAACCCACATTCACATGGTCTCACCTGCCATGCGTGTCCTACTGCTCTGCTGAGGCAGCACCCAGCCCCAGCACTCCAAAGCCTTCCCTGCAGACACACAGAATACTCCTTTGTCAGCCAGGTCTCCTTTGCCATCAGACAGCATCTGATTGCCTGTCGCCGGCCAAAGCCCACAGGGTAATGTCGCCTCCACTTTGTCAGGAGTGGATGCATCTCTCAGGTCAAGTCCATTCCATCCACAAGTCCCTGATCCTGTGGAAATTCCATTAAAAAGGCAGCTCCATGTTGCCAGGCAGCCTCTTGGTTTTCTGACCTTCCCTCGTGATAGCTCTCTGCCACCGGCCAGACTTTCTGTGATTACTGCCTAGATAGACTGATTAGCAGAGCTCCTGAAGGAGCCAGGTGACACATTTAGGCCGCAGTGGTCTGTTTTTAACCTTTCAGCCTGTTTTCTGAGCACAATCGCATAGCTGGGGGGCTTTGTTTTTCTCAGGCTGGAGTGAGTGAGGGGTAACATTATCCCTAAGTGACTCCGTCTGCACTGGCGGGGAAACAAGCCAGTTTTACAATTTGAAGACCTCCTGCCTGTCTCAAAGCAGAAAGGAGGTCATGTCAAAGGGCTTCTTGTTTTCACAAACTGGCTAGCGAGTCCCCAGGGTCCTTTAAAAGGCATTCGTTAAGTATCAGAAAGCTCCAGTGCAAAGGCGGAGAAATCCCAGAAACCTAAAAGTGCTGGGAACAGGGAAGCGTAGGAACTAACCCGCTGGTTCCCAGAGAACAGTGTGCTGTGGATGTAGCCAGTGGTGTGAAGGCTCTAACCATCTCCAGACTCAGCACTTGTTTGTCCCATTGGATGCCTCAGGGTAGTATCTGCACTCTGTTTTACACTAAGAATACATTTTTAAACAGCTTTTACATACATTTCATTATTCCCACTTCTAGCTCAGCACAGTTAGTGGGTGTCTGATAGAACTGGGAGGTGATGTTATCCCATTTATAGATCCATCAGATTGCAGAAACAGGACTGATGGCTCTGTCTGCATTACTCATATATTTAGCCTCAGAAATCTCCCAGTTTCTTTTTTTAAGCTAGAGACCAAATTCTTCACCTGATCAGATAGTAGAGAATAATAAGTCAGTTCAGTTCAGTTCAGTCGCTCAGTCGTGTCTGACTCTTTGGGACCCCATGGACTGCAGCACACCAGGCCTTCCTATCCATCACCAACTCTCTGAGTTTACTCAAACTCATGTCCATTGAGTCAGTGATGCCATTCAACCATCTCACCCTCTGTCGGCCCCTTCCGCCTTCAATCTTTCCCAGCATCAAGGTCTTTTCAAATGAGTCATTTCTTTGCATCAGGTGGCCAAAGTATTGTAAGTATAATAAGTCAAGGGCTCCTGAAAATTCTTCCTTTTCACTCCATCCCAAACTCAAAGGTAGGTACGAGAACCACTCATGTCATACTTTAAGGCAGACTTACATACAACCAGCTATTCACCTGCTGCTCTAGGTGAGTTGTAATTAATTATACCAGGTGAGGTCCAGTCAAGAATAAATATTTAAAATAGCTAACCAACAAGGATCTACTGTATACCATAGGACCTGTGTTCAATATTCTGTAATAATCTAAGTAGGAAAAGAGTTTGAAAAATGATAGATATATGTATGCTGCTGCTGCTGCTGCTGCTAAGTCGCTTCAGTCGTGTCCGACTCTGTGCGACCCCAGAGACGGCAGCCCACCAGGCTCCCCTGTCCCTGGGATTCTCCAGGCAAGAACACGGGAGTGGGTTGCCATTTCCTTCTCCAATGCATGAAAGTGAAAAGAGAAAGTGAAGTAGCTCAGTCGTCTCCGACTCTTAGCAACCCCATGGTCTGCAGCCCACCAGGCTCCTTCATCCATGGGATTCTCCTGGCAAGAACACTGGAGTTGGGTGCCATTGCCTTCTCCAAGATATATGTATATATACATATAAATATGTGTGCATATGTGTGTGTGTGTGTGTATATATATATATATATAAAAAACTAAATCACTCTGTTTACCTGAAATTAACAAAATCATTGTAAGTCAATTGTACTTCAAGATAAAATAAAAATTAAATAAAAAGGGTAAGTATAGAACCCGCTACAGCCAAAGAAACCAGACCCCCTTTTAATTACCTGTGAGCCCATAGCTGGACCACTAGCCAGACTGGAGACAAGAGAACAAGGTTCCTCTTATTATTATTCCCCCTGTAATCATTGAGCACCATCTTGTCTCCCAGAGAGGTAAGGATTCGGAGAGGAGTCAGAGGTGGGTAGGCTTTAAGAATCTTAGCTTCCTGGAGTCTTCAAGAGTCCTAGTGGCCTGAGTGGGACAGAGCAAGGACTCCCCCACCCCCCAACCCCCACACACACCTTCACCTTGGGAAGTTACTTGAAATAAAGGAGCCAAGGACTCACACACACAAAAAAAAGCCAAGGACTTAACTTATTTTGTGATGTAAATTGTTTCTGCTTCACTGCTGAAATTCACAGAGATTTGCATTTTAGAACTCGACTTCTAATCTTGGAATAAAAGAATCTTTGTTGAATTTTTGACTCCGGTAACAGGCAGATGAGGTCGTTTCTTTTTGTCTCTCCCTCCCTCCCTTTCTTTGACCTCACTCCTAAGTGAGAACCTCATACTTGATTGCTACGTTAAAAGGAAGATGAATCAACCATGAAATATATCATTTAAGGTTTGCAGCTCTCTTTTTATTTTATTTTGATTTAAATACACCCTTAGGTAAAGTCACAGACGTTAAGCTCATTGGCTGAGAGCAGCCTTTGATATAGAAGAACTTGGCCCCTGAGACATCTCTTCCCATAAATGTCTTGTGTTTCCTGCACTCCCTTAGTCTTCAACTACCCTGTGCCACACCTACAGACGTGGGACCTACAGTGTCCTTCCCTGACATTCACAGACCCACTGGGTGGGCACCTACAGTGACAACGCAGTCCAAAGGGCCAAGCAGGAAGATATCAAGGGCTCAGGGGAGGTAGCAGCTGACCTCACCTCGCGCGGCGAGCCCAGGAAGAGGGGGGAGGAATCCGTTCAGGAGAGAAAAGGAGGGAGGGAAGAAGGGTGTCTCTGGGGAAGCCCATGGCAGGTCAGACACAGGCAAGAGAGCATGTGGACCTTAAGCAAGGGAGGAGAGGGCATGGCCAGTGGTGAGCTGCAGAGCCCGTAGAAACCCAGTTTGTGAAGATCCCCGTGTGTGCAGAGCTGCGGAGGTGGTCTTTCATTGCCATGAGGAGCCTTTGAAAACTTTTATACAGAGGAACTAAATCTTCAGTTTTGAAAACTGTGGCACTGGGGAGGATGGATTGAAGGGTGGGGATCCTAGAAACAGTGTCTTAACCTAGAGCTTCTAGAAAGCAGGGCCTGCAGCAAAGGTTGAGTGTTACGACCTGAAGTAGTACTAATATTCCTGCTTTACCAGGAGCCACGCAGACACTGGGCACTCTGGATACCCTTTGAGGTCTGCAGGGAGGAACTCTTCCTTTAGCATAACCTGTAGAAGAGAGAAAAGAGGCTCCCTCCTGCTTCTTGGCTCACATCACAGGGAACTGGTGTCCTGTACTTCCGGAATGCTGTTCTGGGATGGGGGCCTCCACAGCCTAGCCCCACACCGACCCCTGGTGTAGCTTCTTCCCAGTCTGACAGCAGAGGGTAGCCTTGTTTTTGTGAGCTTGAGCTGAGAAAGAGAAGAGCAGGCAGTCTGGGGAATCTGAGAGGTCCATAAGTGTGTTACCAGTCAGACACCAAGCTCCCCTCAGAGACCGTCACATCAGTCCAGGAAGGAGGGGATGGATGCCAGAGTGCACGGAGAGGGCCAGTGTAGAGAAAAATGTGCAATTCATTCAGTAGAGTCAACAAGTCCCACCCTGACCTTTCAATGAGATACATCACAGCAGCAGTCAGTAAGGGCTTCCCTGGTAGCTCAGTTGTTAAAGAACCTGCCTGCAATGCAGGAGACCCCAGTTCAACTCCTGGGTTGGGGAAGATCCCCCTGGAGAAGGGATAGGCTACCCACTCCAGTATTCTTGGGCTTCCCTGGTGTCACAAATGGTAAAGAATCCACTTGCAATGCGGGAGACCTGGGTTCAATCCCTGGGTTGGGAAGATCTCCTGGAGGTGAGCATGGCAACCCACTCCAGTATTCTTGCGTGGAGAATTGCACAGACTGAAGAGCCTGGTGGGACACAGTCCATGGGGTGGTAAAGAGTCGGACACGACTGAGTGACTAAGCACAGTACAGCAGTCAGTAAAGGGCTTCCATGGCTAGTATGGAGCTAGGCATACTCTATGGACTTGAAGTTTCCTAAAGAAAATGATTCATCATTGAATACTCATTCATAAAGTCATGGAATAATCCAATTCCTATATTTGTCAGGGAAGAAGAGGAAGCTACCACTTTAAAAATGATTAAAAATCCAAGGTCATCAAAATAAGGAATCTGATCACAAGTATACCTATCAGAATTCTTTCTACTGAAATGGCAGAAACCCAGCTCTCCTAGCTTAGGATTGGGAGACTCAGCATCCAGGGAGGGGTAGGCATGCACTGGGCAGAGATATCACTGGAGCTAGGGACCATGACCCCGCCAGGACATACCCCCTCTCACACTTGGCCTTCTCTGTGAGGGGACTTTCCTCTTCTCTGTCTGGAACCTGACCTTCATGGGACAGGACCCACACTGGCCTCAGCAGCTGGTTTCCTAACTGATTGCTTTGGCTCTAGAGAGCATTGACTCTTCACACCACTCGGCCCTTCCTGGGGAGGATGCCCGCTAGCTCAGCACTCACCAGGCGCTCTCCATGGACCAAACACCTCTGCACAGGGTGGCAGAATTATTACACAAAGTGCCAAGTGGATGAGGGGAAACAGGGTCCAGGAGAAGGGGTATGCATATCTGCCCTGGGGGGCAAGGGTGTTGATGGGGAGAAACGTACATAACGTCCCTGCGGCCCAAAGCTCAGAACACTGCCATTCGCCAAAGAACCTTCCTGAACCCCTAATTCACCAGCTGGAGAAGAAAAGGGCTCCTGACTCTGTGCTTCTGCCTTCTGCCTCTCCTCCTGCTAAGGACTCAGGCGAGTGTTGCTTTATTGAATTGTTTTCCCGAAGCTCTCTATTAAACCTCTGAATATCTTCCTACCAGCTCTGCAAACAGAGCTGCCTCCAGCTGCAATCACAACCACTGAAGATGCACTGAAAGCCGCTCCAGTGTGTTCTTTGCTTGTCCTTTCCTTGGTATCGTCCCTTCCCCCATCTCCTAATGAGTTTGCTGCTGCTGCTGTTTGGTCGCTTCAGTCGTGTCCAATTCTGTGCGACCGTGGACTGTAGCCCGCCAGGTTCCTCTGTCCCAAGAAATTCTTCAGGCAAGAATACTGTAGTGGGTTGCCATGCCCTCCTCCAGGGATCTTCCTGACCCAAGGATCGAACCTAGGTCTCCTGCATTGCAGGCAGATTTTTTTTTTTACCACTAAGCCACCAGGGAAGACCCCCAATGAGTT
>NW_011494902.1:3084549-3085528 GCF_000754665.1 Bison bison bison
CTTCACAAGGGGGCTTCCCTGATAGCTCAGTTGGTAAAGAATCTGCCTGCAATGCAGGAGACCCCTGTTCCATTCCCAAGTGGGGAAGATCCACTGGAGAAGGGGTAGGCTACCCATTCCAGTATTCTTGGGCTTCCCTTGTGCCTCAGCTGGTAAAGAATCCCCCTGCAATGTGGGAGACCTGGGTTCGATCCCTGGGTTGGGAAGATCCCCTGGAGAAGGGAAAGGCTACCCACTCCAGTATTCTGGCCTGGAGAATTCCATGGACTGTACAGTCCATGGGGTCGCAAAGAGTCTGAGACGACTAAGCGACTTGTACAGGTACAGGAGCCTAGCAAGAGATGTGAGATGGCGATGGTGTAAGCCTCAGTGTCATACAGACTGGTTTCTATTTTTTGTTAATTACATGCATTTTAATTTTTCTCTCTTTTAATTGTGAAATATATAAAACATACCCACCACCTAGATGTACAGATGTTGATACTGTGCAATAGTTTTCTTTACCAGAAAAATGATATAGTTCAAATATCGTTGAAGCTCCATCCACCTCCCCAAGCCCTCCCTTTTCTTCTCAGTAATCAATAGCCGGAAGTTGGTATCTATCATCCCCATGCATATTTTTATAGTTAACTACAAATATCCATGTAAAGTATTGTTGATATGCATACCATTGAATAATACTGCTCTTCATGGTTAAAAAATGGCATCAAGCCATACAGATTCTTTTGCAATCCGTCCCAGGGCTGCTGGACCATGGACAAGTTGTGTCATCTTTCTGAGCCTCAGGCAGGTTGTTAAGATACTGGTTGTTTTCATCCTAGTCCAGTCCAGGTGAGCAAGGATTGCAGCTTGGAGGGGAGGACACAATTTGATATTACAAAGGCAGCATCAGCAGCACTTTGTGACTAATTTAATGTGTGAAATGACAAGTGTGATTCTGGTAACTGGCTAGCAGATAATGCCAGTTACTGAGATCAGG
>NW_011494902.1:3085628-3086761 GCF_000754665.1 Bison bison bison
TTTTTTTTTTACCACTAAGCCACCAGGGAAGACCCCCAATGAGTTTAGGTAGATCTAAATGAGTTTAGGTAGATTGAAATTTTAATCAGTTTGATTGCTTGTTTTTAATGGGAATTTAAATTGAACTGGAGACTGAGAGCTTTAAGGAGCTGCAGGCTGCTTGGTGGGGCATTTTGGAGGCATGTCTCACCCCTGAGACAGGGGTAGTGGCATGCTGCAGTGTGGTGACTCTGTGCAAGCCCCTTCTGACTACATCTCAGCAAATTTGTAGGTAATAGGGTTTATGAAAGAAAGTGAAAAGTGAAAATGTTAGTTGCTCATTCGTGCCTATCTCTTTGCGACTCCCTGAACTCCTTGGTCCATGGAATTCTCCAGGTTGCCATGCCCTCCTCCAGGGATCTTCCTGACCCAGGGGTTGAACCCGGGACTACTGCATTGCAGGTTGATTCTTTACCATCAGAGCCACAAGGGAAGCCCGATAGGGTTTATGGAGGAGGTAATTTTCTCTGACCTTGTCCTCTTAAGTCAGAGAAGACAACTTTCTAAGGAGTGATACTGATCTAGTTCTTGGACCAACAGGACCCCTAGTTCTGGGGTATTACCTTGACCTTGAACCTGGATGTCCAAAATCAGGAGGGGAGGGGTCTGCTGGAAAATATTCTTCCCCCTGCACACACATCCCTCCCTGCTGTGGACCTTCACATGGGTGGAGAAAGGCAGGCCAGGACCATGGTTGACTTAACTTCAGCACCTTCTTTCTTTCTAAACAACTTTAATATTATTTTTATAGATAAAAAAACAACTTTTATTTATAATTATAATCAGTTTACAGTGTTGTATTAGCTTCAGGTGTTGGGCAAAGTGATTCAGTTATACATGTACATATATCTGCTCTTTTTCAGATTCTTTTCCTATAGGTTATTACAGAATATCGAGTAGAGTTCCCTGTACTATATAGTATATCCTTGTGAATTGCCTAATTTATAAATAGTAGTGTGTATATGTTAATGCCAGCCTCCTAATTTATCCTTGTTTCTTAAACACAAAAGATAGCATTATCCATTGAAGAGAAAAGAAGATCCTTTGAACCTCTTTACCGAAAGAACTGAGCCCAACAAGGGGGCTTCCCTGAT
>NW_011494902.1:3087580-3098383 GCF_000754665.1 Bison bison bison
TGGGGAGCGGGGCGGCAGTGTGATGCTGGTCTGGGAAAGTCAGGCACTGCATTCCATTTCTGACCCATTAAGAGTTGGAAGTGTCTGTGGCAACACAGATGGAGAGGTACAGGAGGTAGCTGGATTTTTGGACCCCAAATTCAAACAGTGGTTGGGAGCCCATGGAGATGGTTCTTTGGGCATCCGGTGAGCATTCACTTGGGAAGGGAGGGGCCAGGGCACTCAGCATTCGTGGTTCAAATTCCTTTGCCTGGAATCCATAGTGTGGCTCACCCTCACCTGATTTCTTCAGAACAAGTGGCAACATGAGATGGAAATTTCTTCATTGTCGTGTCAACCTGAAAGGTTAGGGTTATGTCTGAAAACTTTTTTTTCCACTCAGAACCTGTTGTGAAATTAACAGAATCATCTCTGAAGGGTACTTCTGCTTTCAGATTTTACCATGCTTTCATGTTAATAAATTCATAGACTTTATTGAGCTTGGCAAATACTTCTTCATATTTGCCTAAACTTACCCCCTGGTGAAACTTCAAGGCACCACAGCCTTTTCTGGGATGAGTGGCAGAGCTCCTGTCTCCTCCTGCTCCCTTCCCCAGGGTTTGGTTCAGGAACCCAGTTGAGTGCTCTTCTCCAAGTTAGGACCCGGGTGATCTCTCCCTGCTCTCCTTTGTGGCTTACTGCGGACCTGGTCAGGGACTGTGGGTCTATCCTCACTAGTTAGCAGCTGGTTCTTCACAGGGAAATGTGTTTTTTTGCTTTATTAAAGGAAGGATGCTTGCCCCCCACCTCATCCCCAACCCAGTCCCATCCCTGCCAAAAGCCCAGCTTGATGTCCTAGCAGACCTCCTTTTGGATGGTAGGAATCTCCCTACAGTGGCCCAGATACAAACAAGTGCTGGGAAGGTGCTGTTACTGTAAGGATCCAGAAAGACCTGGGGGTTTAGAGCAGGGAACAGCTGCGGATGGGGTGGTACCCAGAAGCACCTCTGACCCTGCTTTCCTCTCTTCTGTCTCCCTGCTTTCTTTTCTCACTCACTCCTCTCCCCATCTCGCTTTGTCCCTCTGCTCTTCCTTCCTCACCCCCTCTTCTAACTCTCGGCTTCCCCTCCCTCCCTCTCCCTCCTCAGTCTGTCTCCCCCTCCCCCGTCTGTCTCTCTTCCTCCCTCTCCCCTTTCTCTCTCCCTCCTCCACCTCTTTCCTTGCTCCTCCTCCTCCTCCCCTTCTCTCTCCCTCCTCCCCCACCACCTCCCCCGCTGTGCCCTCTCCCTGTCACACTTACAGGAGGAATGTCTAGGTCTCAGTCAGTCTAGGTCCCTCTTACTATTTTCTCTTTGCTCCATCCAGCTCTTACCTGTTTCCCTTGAACTGGCAGCTGACTTGTATCTGGTCTGTAATTGCCCAGATTCCAACACCACATGACCTTGGTGCTCTAAAGCCCCTGGCCATCTGGCAGTCATCTCTCTGTGACTAGGATCTAAGCCCCCTAGAAAGGGTCCTGACTGGCTCAGCTCATTTTCCTGAGTCCGGCCACTCTGTCCCAGGCTGGCAGGCAGCCTGGGGATGGGTCCCCCTCAGGAAAGACACACCTGGGCCCATCAGCACTGGCAGGGGGTGGGCCAGGGTTACAGAAGCCCCTGCCTGCCTAGCAAGGGCTAGGGGAGGTGGTAGAACCCCTGAGAAGGAGTGATCAGGTCTCTCTAGCACAGAAAGTGTGTCATAGACCCCCTCCTGTTTACTCACACCAGGAAGGTGATCCTAAATTTGGCTCAAGCTGTGAGTGGGAGTCATGGTTTGTAAACTGTTCCTAGTCACCTCTGCACGAATGGAAGGGTATACATCTCTCAAGTAATGAATTTAGCATTTTCCGGCCCCACCAAACATGGCATGAAATTAGACTTTCAGTTGGAGCGTTTATTTTATTCATACAGTGGGGTGCAAGGTCGACTTGCTTATTCCCACACAAATTTCTTCGGTGCATAAAATAGAGACTGTGAAGTGTACTGTTTTTCCATCATGAAGACTTTGGATGCCTGATTTGAAACATGTATCCCCCAAAGTTGAGTGCTTTGTAATATCCTCACTGAGTGGTAAAGCGGGGGCAGACACTGAACAGGGCTCAGGATGCCCGTTTGGTGGAGGGAGCTGCCCCCGCAGGTCAGAGTGCGGGTCCCACCCCAAGGCTGCTGCTTCCCATCAGGGGCTCAGTGGCCACTGATGCCACAACCCCAGGTCCTTTGTGGTCCTAAGTCACAAAACTGGCGATTATTATACTTGCCTGAAGTGTGTGAAAACAGGCTTCAAATGAGAAAAACCTTGTCCCACTCTCCTACAACTGGAAAACATTGCAGACCTTGAATCTTTCAAATGTCCCCCCCAAAAAACACCTCAAAGGACAACCCACAGAATCCGGCTTCTATGACTTAGTCACACAGAAACGTGAAGAGGGACAGGGAGCCTACTTCCTCCTCCCAGGTGGTTTTGATTTAGAAAATGTGCCTCAAATTCAATGCTCACGAATAATAGAGAGAGGTTCTGTTTTGCCTCTAAGAAAAGTAAGACTACTCGTGAATGTTTCAGGACTCATCTGAGTCTACATTTAATCTTTCTTCCACCTTTTGTCTACCTGAACGTTCTCATTATCTCTATCTGCCAAGTCAATCAGTGTATACTGTGGGAAACGCTCATCTCCCCATGATCTGAATTAGGTGGGATCCAGTTCTGACAACATGAGTTAATCATCACTAGAAATATTGGCAAGAGCTGAGGATGTTTGTGCTCCTCAGGGACAGCTTACCATCTCCAGATAAGTATTCCAGTCCAACTGACTGCCTTCTCTGTGCTCCTTCCCCCAAACTTCCTCCCTCATAAGGAAGACAAGCCAAAAGCAAAGTGTTGGATCCCTGGTAATTTACAAGGCGAGGACAGTACTTCAGAGCAGTCAGCCTTGAGCCATCGCTGGTATTCAGTAGTAGGTCACTATATAATATATTTCTTCTTGCAAAGTTATACAGCATCCATGTGACTTTTTTTGCCCTTAAAATCCAGTCAGGTTACTTTTAAAAGAAGTTTTACGAGTTGGATTGCCAAATTTGTGCAGTCTCCATGTTAAGAACTCCTGCCTTTGTGGTCTCCAGCCATGAGACAGGTTTTTATGAGAATGAAAAGAGAAATGCCTTCTCCTTGTGTCCCCTCTTTAGAATAAGAAGGTCTACTTGGACATCATCCACACATACACGGAAGTACACGCGACTGTTTACGGCTCCAGCACGAAGAACATTCCCAGTTACGTGAAAAACCACGGGATCCTCAGCGGACGAGACTTGCAGTTTCTTCTCCGAGAAACCAAGGTGAGTTTTTCATTGTTGTTATAAAAATGCATCCATGATGTTGGGCAGAGGCTTGTTTTTGTTGGTGTTGAAAATGGGATCGACATCTTCCATGCTTTATTTCCATTGGTGTACGGATCTTCTGGTCATTTCCGGGTAGTGATACTTTAAACCAGTTATAGCTTAAAAGGTAGTGAATTGGGGAAGGAGGTTGCTACCATTGAAGGCTTATCTGCTGAGGACCTGCTTTGTGCCAGCCATTAAGTGAGGGGCTGGAAACAGTGACAAGCAGGAGAGGTGAGGCTGTCACCCTTTCTCAGAGAGCAGCAACTTTCTCAGCAAGCCTGCAGTGCTCAACTCCCCCACCTCCCCAGGCACCTCTGTTAGTGGTTCATCACATTTGCTTGTTCAAAAAGTTTATGCTGGGCACTGGAGAAGTTCTGATAAGGGGAGAGTCTTGGTGGCTCAAGGAGCAGAGGAAGCGTCATGAAAGGTGTGAGATGAAAGATGGGTGGGGTGTGGATGCACCTGGCATTTGGCACAAACAGGAGTGAGTCAGATTGCAAGGGTGGCGATGATACATTCAGGAGAGTCAGGAGACCAACCCAGTGAGTCTGTGTTGGGAAATAATGGAAGATAAACTTTGACAAGGAGCTGAGGGTCTGATTGTCACAGATGTAGAGTTCAGTATATGTGTGTGAATAGATGGGAGAGCCACCGATGGAAGGCATTTTTGTGGCATGATGAGCATGGTCTTGACACTATAAGGGCATCCTCTTGGCAATCTCTGTCCTTTCTGGATGTACCCAGTGCAGTTAGGGGACCTGCAAATAGATCATTGTTGGACCTCTAAGGGTTGGCTGGCACTTTGATGTGTTCCTCATGTTTATGAATATTTTTTTAATCCAACATATTTAGTATTGAAAATATCCAGAATGAATGTGTATGTGTGTTTATGTACGTGTATAAATATATCTTGAAAATCTTTCCCTATTAGAAATTGCTGGACTAAAGGATATATACATTTTTAGTTTTAAAGGTTACAGCCAAAATGACTCCACGGATACTATATAGTCTGTCAGTGTTCATACTTTTCTCATTTTTTGAGCGAGATAGACTACCTTTTCACACGTTTATAACATAGATTCCTGAAGGCTGCCTAAAAATGCTGCACGTTCTTTAGGTAAAATACTACAATCCATTAAAGGGTTATAGTATTGTACACAATAGCATCACAGGTATAAGACAGATACATCAGGCTACAGCGAATTGTTTATAGATAATAAAAGAATTGAAACCGCAGAATTGTTAGATAATAAAATTGCAATACATATGAAAATCATCTTTATTAATTAACACATATATGTGGAATTTAGAAAAATGGTACAGATGAATCTATCTGGCAGGGCAGGAATAGCGATACAGATGTAGAGAATGGACACGTGAGCATGTTGGATGGGAAGTGGGGATGGGGTGATTGGGAGGCTGGGATTAACACTCATACACTACCACGTGTAAATAGCTAGTGGGGACCCGCAGTGTAGCAACAAGGCACTCAGCCCCATGCTCGGGGATGACCTAGAGAGTGCGGTGGGGTGTGGTGAGGGGTCCAAGAGGAAGGGGATATGCACACCCATATAGCTGGTTCACTTTGTTGTACAGCAGAAACTAACACAACATCGTAAAGCAACTATACCCCAATTTTACAAACAAAATAGTAAAAAAATAAACTGTGAATTTTACACACATATCTCAAGCAGCTCCTGCATGTCAGGCATCACACACAAGATACAAGAGCAAAGAAACAAGTACGATCTCTGCCCGAGTGTTTCCTCAGGCCGAGGGAAGCACAGTATCAACAGTGAATTGTTCAGGCCTGGTCCCTGCTGGCTGCATTTTCATTTCCAGGGTAGAGGACAGAGGCTGGGTGGACGAGCGTCTGTGGCATCACAGCATTTCTGATCCGTGTGTATGATACATCAGTGTGGGAAAGCATATTCACAAATGCTGTCCTGTTCGCTTCTCACAAGTAAGCAGAGGCAGGCAGGGCAGGTATTACTATTAACTTCATTCTAAACAGGAGGAAACAAGACTATGGAGTTGGGCTTATCCGCAGTCACTGAGCTCACCCTGGAGAGAACCATGACTCAGGAATTCTTTTGGTGAGGGGGTAGCAAATGAAAGCTCTGCTAGGCCCTCCATGAACCATCCTAATGAATAAACACATGTACATAAGAATATTCAGTGGATACTCACCAGCTGAAAGAATCTGCATCTCCTTTCTGCGTTTGAACAATGCTACCTCCCAAGTCATGCACATGGTGCCGTGAATACATTCATTTGATAGTTTTCTCTTCTTGGCCAAAGATCTGGTTTGCTTAAGATTTTATTTCCATACAAGGTCATCTGCAGGCTGATGACGGGGGCCATTCCAGAGTGAAGTGTGCTCACCGGTTTGTACTGCTGACTTTGCGTTCACCTTCTGTCTTAGGAGGACATTTTGGACGCATTAGAATGTCAGGGCTCTTTGGTGGCAGTGTTTTTGCCTCATTTTACTTTCCCCCACCTCAGAATGTGGAAACAGCTCAAGCTCCTTTAAAAGTACATCTGGTAGCACTGGTTCTCCGTCGTCCCTGTCTCACGTGCTTATGTTAACCTAGCCACATGAATGTCTTACTCAGCTTTGTAAATCTTAAAAGAACCCTTCCTTACCGATCATCCACTTACTTTGTTAGAGAACGGGAAATAGGCTGAAGCTGGGGTCCCTGGTATTTGGGGAGGAGCAGAGAGGGGGTCTGGAAGGCCTAGGCCATGATATAAGATATTGCCCAGGAACCAAGGATTACATTGGAATTTTGAGTGCAAGAGCAACTATTTATCCTTGAAAAACTAGTACCTTCAGAGGATGTCACTGATCCCATTTTGTATTGCTTGTTCCTCTGACTAGCACATATGAAAGCTCTCCAAGTAGAATTACGGCTAAAACAGTTGGTAAATGCGATGAAAATGAGGCAGTGTATCTCTGAGCCTCCCCATATACCCAGAACACAGCAGCAGGCAGTGAAATGAATGAATCTTGGGCTTTGGAATAATGACACTAAAGACTAGTCAGGCTTTGCATTTATAACCCTTTCTGCCTCTAACTCCTTCCTCAGTGTCTCTGAGCAATTTAAAAGCGATTTATTCCAATCCACATCGAAAGTGGAGAACTGGGGATGCAGAGTAGCAAATGCACGTGGAATGAATGGGACTTGCATGCTCCTCAGACTTGTTATGAGAGCGGGAAGTGGGTCGGGTGCCCCTCGAGGTCTAGACACAGATTGAAATGATGGATGCATAATCAGCTTCTGACTCATTATTTTTCTTTATGAACCATCTTTGAATCTCTGCATCAAGCCAGGAAACCGTCTGCTCAGCAGAATTTTGTCCTGGCGTGCCAAGAGGGGCCCAGGTACACAGAGCCTATGGAGACAGGATGGGATCCGTGTCACCCTCATGTCAGGGCTCAAAGAGCCGGGAAATTGTCAAATCTGGAAGACTCTTCTAATAGGCATATACATGTGGATGAACTCATAATGTATCAGAAAACTATAGACAAGCCACTCAGGCCAGCAAAATCCAGGAGAGCATCTTAAACCAGCAGTTAAGGGCTGAGTGGGGTGGCACATGTTAATTTTTAGCTTCAATCCCCATCTCTCTTATTGAGGTTTCTTTCTTCCATTTCCCAAATTTCACCTCCCTGTGCCCACATACCCCCCTGTCAGTCTCACCAGGGAATTTCCTTATGAAATGGGGCATTCACATCCCTCACTGGGTTGGAGGACCATTTGGAGTGAGCCCAAACAGGAACCCCCATTTCTGACAGTGAAAGTCAAGAACACGTTGTGCCTATTTGAACGCAGAGGAAGTAGCAGCTACTGCTCTTGCTGTTGCCACGTGTCTTTTCTACCCACACCTCTGGCCATGTCCCCCTCCAGCCCTTGGTAGGGTGTGACGGCCCTGTTTCCCTACCAGGTCAGCTCAGCAGCTTAGCTGCGGGGCTCCCCAAGAAGCCTAGACAGGGTTGGAAGACAGGCAGTGTGCACTTCTGTCCCTGCTCTAACCCATCCTTGAGTCTGGCCTCCTCAGTCAACTGTGGCTCATCCCACGAGCTTGGATGTGGTTGCACAAGCTCTCTCAAAAACCCGGGGCTCCAGACAGCCTCTGTCCAGGGACCAGAGATGGAACAGACTCCTTGCACAGCTCCAGGAGAATTCAAGGGCTCCACTTGTTCTGTTGGCAGATGCCTTTTCAGGGCCTGGCTTGTAGAGGCCTTCAGGTAACTGTATAAAGAATGATGAAGGAGACAAAGAGAAGTCCGCTAGTCATCTGGGATCTTGGAGCCATGCCCCTAGGAGTGATTTCTTGCATTTCTCAAGAATCGTGTGCCTTGATCTCTAATATCTCCCCAGCAGGGGACAAGGTCCTTCTGATACCCAATGCCTACCTGTCTCTCTGTGCTATGCCCACATCTCCAGGCCCTGTGAGAGCCCAAGAGTGAACTTACTGATGGAGCAATCCATCTTCTATGTCTATTTCAGATACTGAAATATTTACCCTCAAGCAGTCAAGCAAGTGACCAGTTGCAAAAGCCATTCTCTTAACTGGATGGAGAGTATTTTGTGTACACATGCACACACACTCCATCCTCTCCCCTCCCCTCACACATATGTATGTAAAATGAAGAATGTTTGGACATAGGATTCAGTTAACCTCTGGGACTTCAAGAACAAAGGTACCTCCTCACACACAAATAGCACACAAAAATTGCTCATCCTCTCCTTACAGAGATGCTCGATTGCTGGAAGATCTGGCAATATTTAGTCTTTTGCCCATTTATCTGACAAATGTTGGTGAAGTAAAGAATATATTCTAGGACTTGTGCTAGGCTTTCTGGATCTGGGGCTGACGAAGGCAGTTGTGCCTACAGGAGGATACTACTGTGGCAGAGGAGGCAGACAGGTAAATAGGTGACTTAACTGTGTGAAAAGTACACAGATAGGAGGAGTAATAATGCAAAAAAAAAAAATATAGTGATCCCAACAGGAGACCTCACTGGGTGGGACCCCTCATACGCAGGGCAACCATTCGGTTGTGGAAAATGTTGCCCTGTGATTGGTGACATCAGGGAAGTACCAAGTTGAGCCCACGTGGAGGGCAGGAGCCAGTTGTGACACATTTAACTGGCTCATGTTACCATGGTACACGTGACCACGGGGTTTTGCACCCATTTTCTCTAACGTTTCCTTGTGCTAAGCCCTTTCCATGAATTCTCTCTTCATCACTAAAGTCCTCTGACCTCAGTATAGAGCCCACTTTCCTGTGGTAGTGAGCAGGCCTGTGACGCCTCCTCACTGTTGAGAGCTGAGTGGTTGGCCTGGCGTAGAATTGGGGTGAGAGGTGCGTGGGGGAGGCTTCTCCAAGGGGTGCACCTGAACTGCCTTTTCGTGTAGACCTTTCACACAGGCACAGTTGAAGATGGTCAGCATCTGCAGTTGTATGTGTATCTGAATGTTCTGTTCCTCCTCGTCTTCAAAGTCGTGGATTTGCAGTGCAAATTGTGATGTGTTTGATTTTGTGCTGGGGCTTCCAAATGACCAAAGTGCAGAGACTTTGCACAAACCAATCCTGTGGTTTTGATGTTGCTATATGTTTTGTTTTGTTTATGGAAGGCCCCGTAAGTAGCTGGGCATAGTCTTGGAGTCTGCCCAATGAGCTGGTCTCCAGGAAACGGACTTGGATTTAACATCCAACTAACCTTAGGCACTTAAACCTATTTGGCAAATATTGCCTTTATCTCCTTTGTCCTTGTGGATCTTTAGAAGACAGTTTTCAGGTAGTATCGGTTAGGGGCTTATGGAAGTCAGGAGAAAGTGTAGTCACTCAGTCATATCCAACTCTTTGTGATCCTATGAACTGTAGCCCACCAGGCTCCTCCATCCATAGGATTTTCCAGGCAAGAATACTGGAATGGGTTGCCATTTCCTTCTCCAGTGGACCTTCCAGACCCAGGAATAGATCTCTGGCCTCCTGCATTGCAGGCAGACTCTTTACCATCTGAGCCACCAGGGAATCCTGGAGATCGGGAGAGGGAGTAGCTAAATGTATAGGGAAGAGATTTTGGCCACTGTTGCCTCCTCTTTCAGTACTGAACGAAAGACAGATGTCCAGAGAGAGACCCTTTGGGTTACATGAAAGCATCACTTATTAGGAAAATAAAATTTCTCCATGCCCAGCCTTGTGTGGATTCTTTTTAAAAATATAAACGGGATACCTGTTACCAAATAATGATTCCCAATCATTATCTGAAAGGTAAACAAGACTTAGCCACAGCATGTGGCCCATAGGGGTACCAAGTGGAACTTGGGTTTAAACTTAGTCAGTGTTCACTAAACACTAGAACCAAACCTTGGAATACATCCTTTCTATGAAATATCTCCTTGAATCCTCACAGCAGCCCCATGAAAAAAGCACTATTACTTTCAGCCATTTTACACATGAAGAGACAGGTTCAGAGAGCTTGTGTTACCTTGACTGAGACCTGTAACTAGAGAAAATGCATTATCATTGGACCTCAGATAATCCATGGAGAGAGGCATATAACAATTTCTTACAGTTACAGAGCTAGGAGATGATACAGTCAGGCTTAGAAACCTGGTCGACCTGACTCCAGAGCTTGTGTTCTTAACCACTTTGTTGTCCTGATCACTTTGTGTTGATAATCTATTTATTGGATGAACTGAGGCTGACTGTTGCTCAGACTCCATCCTGAGTGACTCCATCAACTTCGCTAATGAAAACAAGTCAGAAAAGTGTCTGTTGGGCATGCAATCTCCTGGTTTGGGTTATCCTGGATATTCCACTTGAGAGAGAGAGCCTGGAAACCTACCACAGCCATGGAATCTGCCTAACAACTACCTTTTGAAAAACAAACAAACAAAAATTTTTTAATTGGAGTTTAGTTGCATCACATTGTTGTATTAGTTTCTGCTGTACATCAGAATAAATCAGCCACGCATATACATATATTCCTCTTTTTTGAATTTCCTTCCTGTTTAGGTCACCACAGAGCACCAAGTAGAGTTCCCTGTACTATAGAGTAAGTTCTCATTAGTCATGTATTTTATACAGTCCATTCTGAAGGAGATCAGCCCTGGGATTTCTTTGGAAGGAATGATGCTAAAGCTGAAACTCCAGTACTTTGGCCACCTCATGCGAAGAGTTGACTCATTGGAAAAGACTCGGATGCTGGGAGGGATTGGGGGCAGGAGGAGAAGGGGATGAAAGAGGATGAGATGGCTGGATGGCATCACTGACTCGAAGGATGTGAGTCTGAGTGAACTCCGGGAGTTGGTGATGGACAGGGAGGCCTGGCGTGCTGCGATTCATGGGGTCGCAAAGAGTCGGACACGACTGAGCGACTGAACTGAACTGAATA
>NW_011494902.1:3098483-3116567 GCF_000754665.1 Bison bison bison
TGAATAGTGTGTATATGTGAGTCCCAATCTCCAATTCTTCCCACTTCCCACCCCTTTGGTGTCCATATGTTTGTTCTCTACGTCCATGTCTCTATTTCTGTTTTGCAAATAAGTTCATCTGTACCATTTTTTTTCTAGATTCCACATATATGCACTGATATCTAAGAACTACCTTTATCTGCTCTTAAGGGATTCTTTGTCAACTGCTTCACTTACAGGTTTAAAACAATTTCGTTCCTCCTTTCACACAGAGTGAAAATCTGAGTAGTTTAACTGAACTCTGTTGATACCTAGGGACGTCCCAGTCCTGGAGCTTTATCTGTCCTCTCTTCCTTAGTATTAGTTCAAAAGTTAAATTTTAGAGCATGTAATTTACAGCTCTATTTAGAAACGCTCATTGATGGAGTCAAGCTGCAGCCATGGAGATGTTCTGTCATCTGGAATATCCTCATTACAGTCTAGGCTTCTGAAGACAAGATGAAGTATCAATAAAACATACTGCTTCCTCCTGAGTTGAGCCTTTGCACTTGAATGCATTCTTGCAGTGTCTCTCTTGTTCCTGTGCTAAGGAAATCTAAGTGGACAGAATGATGGGGGAGTGGGGAGTTGGGGGAAAAGCAATTCAGTGTGGTTAAGTGCCAGTGTTTGGCAAGACCATAAGTCCTCACAAGTTCACAGAATGCCCTTGATGGTGACAAACTCTGCCTGTCCTCTTGTCATTCAAACCTCAAGTATGCTATTTGACCTTAATACATCTGCTACATTAGAACATCACAGGTAATGAGGACACAGGAAGCAAGAAGAAAAGTTGTTTGTTGACAGAAGGGACAAAAAACTGTTGTTTTGGTGTTTGCAAGTAGTGCATTTCCTGCAATCCTAAGTAGTGTGATGAAGACTCATTGCCAAGAAGTTGTGTGGTATTTGCTTAAGATTCATTATGAACTGGTGAGGCTTTGGAGAGTCAGCCCAAAGTGTTTATTTTATGTGTACTGAGATACTCAGTTGCCAGCAGGGCAGAAGAGATGGTGCAAATTGTTATTCAGATATAATTAAACCTGGGTCACATTTGAGTCCATTAAGCAACAGCCTCAAATCCTTTTAATTAATGGGTTCAGATTGGTAGGTCTGAAGGAACTAATTAAATTTCTTTTTCCAGGATTTTCGATTTAAATAGACAAGCATTGTGGTTCTTGCATTTCCTCCAAAGTTATTCTTTGCAGTTTGGCGTTGATGACAGTGTCAGTGCTTCATGGCAGGCCCTGATTTTCAGAGGTTAGGAAATACTGTGGTCTCTGGTTAAACCAGTGGAGACCCCTGTCTGCATCTTTCAGGATCTGGAAGCCCTGTGCTTTCCTGAGTCCAGCCACAGCCTGATAGAGGTCCTCTTTTCCCTGGAGAGCTGGCACCTCCTCCCCTAAATCCGCCTGGGGTGACAGATCACAGAGATCAAAAGCCTCAAGGATAGTATCCCTGGATTCTTCATGTTTAATGAAGCTGGATGTCTTGGAACTAGATCTTCCCGCCAGTTCCTTCATTTCTTCTACTGTTGTCAGTTGTACCCCACCCCTAAGGCGCATGCACAGGCCACACCCTGTACACGTAAGTTCTTCTGACAGTCTAACTCCTACTAGCTACATGTTGTTGTTGTTCAGTCGCTCACTCATGTCTGACTGTTTGGGACCCCATGGACTGCAGCATGCCAGGTTCCCTGTCCTTCACTATCTCCCAGAGTTTACTCAAACTCATGTCCATTGAGTCGGTGATGCCATCCAACCATTTCATCCTCTCTCGTCCCCTTCTCCTCCTGCCCTCAATCTTTCCCAACATCAAGGTTTTTTCCAGTGAGTTGGCTCTTCGCATCAGGTGGCCAAAGTATTGGAGATTCAGCATCAGTCCTTCTAATGAATATTCAGGGTTGATTTCCTTTAGGATTGACTGGTTTGTCTCAAGAGTCTTCTCCAGCATCATGGTTCAGAAGCATCAGTTCTTCGGTGCTCAGCTGTCTTTTTGGTCCAACTCTCACATCCATGCATGACTACTGGAAAAACCATAGCTTTGACTAGATGGACCTTTGTTGGCAAAGTGGTCTCTCTGCTTTTTAATATGCTGTCTAAGTTTGTTATAGCTTTTCTTCCAAGGAGCAAGCGTCTTTTAATTTCAAGGCTGCAGTCACCATCCACAGTGATTTGGGAGCCCAAGAAAATAAAGTTAGCTACATAATAAGACCCAAAATTGGGGCCTACCAGACAGCTTCCAGGATCCGGCTACCATGTTTCCCTCCCCTCTGTGTCTCTGGTTCTTCTGCTCCAGGAGAAATGACCGCCACCAGCAGAGGAAGCTCAGCTGGCTTCTCAAAGCTTTTCCTCCACGGTTCCTTCCCTTGTGGATGTCTCTGAGAATCATCTCAAGGTCTACAAGCTAGGAAAGGTTATTCTTCCTAAACAACAAAACACTTCAGTACACTGTTCTGTGCAAAAGAGCATACAGTTATAGGATGTCTCTCCAGAAAACCTGAGATTTTAGTTTCTTGCCCCAGAAAATTCCCTGCAGGGGCTTCCTGACTCTTCAGTATGGCCAACGTGGGCCACACTGGGTTAAGCCCTGGAATCGGGTGCCCAGCACATACATGCTTCATCTTCCAGTGTTGCCTGGGGAACCCAGCAGCTTGTACTCAGGGCTCTCTAGACAGAACCATTCCAAATCATCATTCAATTAAAGCTGCAGAGATAGGATGGCTGGGGAGAGGACCCAGAAGAAGAGAATCAGGCATCCAGCCATGTCCAAGCCAGCAGCTTCCTTCACTTTGGGGGCCTGGCCATGTGGTTGTTCCCCAATGTGATGGCAGAAGGAAAGGAGGCGCTGGGGCCCAGTTGTCGTTTGCCACTGGATGTGCCTCAGAGACTGGAGAGGTTTCAGGAGCAGCTCCTTCATGTGGCTAGGGAGATCTCACATGTCACCAAGTCCAGACTCAGACCCTGCCCGTCGGGACACACAGCCCCCCAGTGGTGTGAAACACCCTGGGAGGCGGGTTCACAGGGAGGCCTTTCTATGTGATGATGTTTCATTTCTGGTCTCAGGAATCAGAGCCACTGAACTGCAGCAAGTCCCTTTTGTCACGGGGGCTCTGGGCCGCAGCGTTCTCTACAAGGACTCTGAGATGTGTTTTTGCTGCCATCTGTTGTCTGCTGTGGGGACAACTCAGGGGTTACTTGCTGGAGAGGGAAAGCCTTGCCCAGTCACAGCTCTGCACCCTTTCCCCACATCGAGAAGAAAATAAAAACCAAGATGTTGATGTCCCCCAGTGAAAACCCCATTATGAAAACCCATGTTTGCTGACCTCCCATCATTTCCAAGCAGCTCCATGTGAACTGCAATCACACTGCCGAGCGACCTCTCTGTCCCTGTGCCCAGCATCCCTGAAAGAGCCTGTTGTTCCTTTGGTTCAATGAAGAAACCTTCTGTTTAGTTAAGCAAGTGTTTTTCCAGTCATGTCTCCTGTTGCATTACAGAAAGATTATTGTTAAGTCTTGAGGTTTGTTGTTGTTGTTGTTCTTTGAATACCCCCACCTCCCTACCCCCTCAACTACCCACCCCAACACTTACTCCTTTACTTTTTTTTTTTTTTACAGAGAAGTGAAATTCCTAATGACCTGAACACCTTCCTGGGCCAAGGTCCCTGGTCATGTTTTTCAGGTCCTCTTGTAAACTGGCTTCTCATCACCCCAGCTCCCCAGGGCCTTGGAACTTCCCAGTCTCAGAGGTGTCCACACAGGCATGGAGCCCAGAAGAGACCCCTGGGAGCCAGAGACGCCAGTCCTGGTCGACGTGTTTACATGTGGTGTGCTTCTCTGTCTTACAGCTGTTTGTTGGTCTTGGGTTCCCGTACGAAGGCCCAGCTCCCCTGGAGGCCATCGCAAATGGATGTGCTTTTCTGAATCCCAAGTTCAACCCACCCAAAAGCAGCAAAAACACAGACTTTTTCATTGGCAAGCCAACTCTGAGAGAGGTAAGCATCTGTAAAACTCCTGCTTTCACTCGTATGAATGGTACCTCTTTATTGAGTGCAAGGAGCCCATTTGAACCTCAGAGCCTTGGACGGTAGGTATTGCCAACTTCATTTCACGCACAGTAACTCCCCTACGTACACACCTTCAAGTTGTGGCCTTTCAAAGACGCGAACGTGCGTTCACTAATCAGTCACATTCGTTCACGTGTCTGGGATGCATTGCCACGTGCTTGCGTCCTCTACAAGCGGCTGTGCTTTTGTGTACTTTGCAGTACTCTATAGAGTACAGTAGGACAGTAGCTTCATTTCAAGCCCAGGATGTCCAGAAGCAGGCATAAAAGCTGCAGTGATGTAGCTGGTACTTGCCTGTTCACTTGATGTCAGCCCCTCTGTGCCAGCTGTTGCACTATACTACTGTACTTTCTAAGATACTGTACTGTAAGATTAAAAATGTTTTCTTTACTTTTTGTATTTGTTCTTACATATTATTTGTGTGAAAAGTATTATAAACCTATCACAGTACTCCTGTATAGCCAATTGTGTTAGTTAGGGACCTCGGTTACCTTTGTTGAACTTACAAACAGACTAGATTTTCAAATGTGCTCTCAGAATGGAACTCATTTGTATGTAGGGAACTTAATACAGTTGGGTGGAAGGAGGAGGGTGTACAGGGACTCAGACATGGATGGCTTGATTACATCCTCTCACTAGGTAGTTTCAGAGCCAAGATCCAGTCTAATTTCCATCCATCTACAAAACCCCATCTCCATCTTAATTTGAACAGATATCTCCAGCCTTCTAATTGGCTGGACTCTATTTTTCTGAATGATTAGTTTATGGAATAAAAAGAAAATCAACTGGTTAACAGGTTTTTTTTTTTTTTAAACTTTGAATTTTGTATTGTGGTATAGCAAAGGGACTCATGTATCCATTCTCCCCCAAACCCCTCTCCCATTTAGGCTGCCACATAACATTGAGCAGAGTTCCATGTGCTATACAGTAGATCCTCGTTGGTTATCCATTTTAAATATAGCCATGCGTACATGTCGATCCCAAACTCCGTAACTATCTCTTCCCTCCCTCCTTTCACCCGGAAGCCATAAGTTCATTCTATAAGTCTATGAGTCTCTTTCTGTTTTGTGAATTCATTTGTAACATTTCTCCTTAGATTGCACAGATAAGGGATGTCATAGAATATTTCTCCTTCTCTGTCTGACTTACTTCACTCAGTGTGACCCTTTCTAGGTCCATCCATGTTGAAATAAATGGCATTATTTCATTCTTTTTAATGGCTGAGTGATATTCCATTGTATATGTGTACCACATCTTTATCCATTCCTCTGTCAAGGGGCATTTAGATTGCTTCCATGTCTTGGCTATTGTAAACATTGCTACAATGAACACTGGGGTGCATGTATCCTTTAGGATCATTAATGGGTATTTTTAAAGAACCTACTCTCTGTGATGAGCTTTGGGGAATAAAAAGTGGGCTGTGGGGTCCTTCCTTAAAGAATCATCATCCTTAAGAGAAATGATGTATCAGGAGTGACTTAATAGTGTGCCTGGTATTTTAGCTGTCAGCCAGCACCACCCTGAGAAGCAGTTCTGCTGTTACTTGAACTGTTTGTAGAAGCCTTATCTGAATTGCCTTCAGGGCTTCTCTTGAAAATCCACAACAGGGAGTGAATCACTGTTGAAGGCAGTTGGATTCTATTTGGGACAATAAACAAAAGTGCATGTGAGTGACCGAGCTGGGTATTTCCTTATCTGCTTAGAAAATAATAAGCATGTGCAAGGAACAATAAGATCAATTTCTTATTATTTCGTATTTATTTAGTTAGTAAGTGGCTCTGCGGGCTGCTTGCAAGGAGGAAGCCTTTAAGTGTTGAGTTGTCCCATTGCCCCTATCATTCAGGACAAAAGGATGATTCTGCTGTGCAACCCTCCCGACCCTGACCCCCACACATGTTTTTAAAGCATACTGTTAAAAAAAATAAAATAAAGCATACTGTTTTCAACTCTGCTACTTTCAAACCTTTATAGGACAGTGCTCCTGAAATGCCCCCAGTGAATAAAGCACGTTTTCCATGATTACTCTTTACCAGTTAGAGAGCTGACCAGTTAATAGAGTTGATTATTCTGAGAGTTCTTTTCTTTGACCCTCCCCATCATTGGTGAAAGGGCAAAGGAGATGGGGGAAGATCAGCAGGACCACAGATTATCCTGAAAAAAGATGGACCTTGTGACCCAGATAACCTCTGACAAAAGTTAACAGGCTGTGTGAGTCAGTGAATGTGTGTGTGTATGTGTGTGTGTGTGTGCGTGCGTGCGTATTTGCCTGCTTTTTCCTTCTGCTAATATTATGAATTTGAGTTCTTTGTTTTGGAGGGGCAAGTATTTGAACTTCGCATGCTGTGGGAGGCACCAGGGCACAGATCAGGAACCCTCAATCTTATTCTTTGAGAACTTATTCTTTGGAAAACTTTGAAAAGATGCTCTCCAGCAGTGACAACATCTCAATTTAGGCATCTGTGCTTTAGCCTATGACCGATTTTGAAACTTTGGAGCTCTGGGAAAAAAGTGTGGGCCATCAAGTCATTCCTCTGTTTTTATTTGAGTGTAGGAAACGTGAAGTTTTTATGTCTGCCTAAATTGGATAATTATTTCTAATTTTCAGTGTTTTTTTCCACTTTTTGCAATAAATTATACGCAATGAAAAATTATGATTTTAACCTTTTTTGAGTGGGCAGTTCACTGGAATTCAGCACATTTGCAATATCATGTAATCATCACCACTCACTACTATCTTTTAACATTTATTGTTCCAAACAGAAACTCTGCACATTACTAATAATGCCCCATTCTCCATTCCCCCAGCCCTGAACAGAATAGTAACCACTACCCTACTTTCTGTCTCTTACTTCCGCTAGTTACCTAATATAAGTGGAATCATGCAGCATTTGTCCTTCTCTGACTTGCTTATGTCACTAAGCGGGTCTTCAAGGTTCATTCATGTTGTAGCATATGTCAGAATCTTGTTCTTTAAGGCTGAATAGTACTTCATTGTATGAATGGACCACATTTTATGTATCCATTCATCTGTTTATGGACACTTGGGTTATTTCCATTTCTTGTCTGTTACAAATAATGCTTTTGTGAACACGGGGGTACAGGTATCTGAATCCTTGCTTTCCGTTCTTCGTGGTATATATACCTATGAGCAGAATTGTTGGAACTTGCTTTTTATTTATTTTGAAATAATTTTAGTCTTATGGAAAAATTGCAAAAATAGTACAGAGTTTGGTTATGTGCTTCATGCAGCTTCCACTAATGGTAACATATTATAAAACTACAGTGTAATTGTCAAAACCAAGAAATTAACATTGGTACCCTAGCATTATTTAAGCTGAAGACTTTATTTGGATTTCACTAGTTTTTCCACTAATATCCCTTTCCTGTTGCAGGATCCCAGGTGGGCTTTACTTGTCGTGTCTCATTAGTCTCCTCCAATCTGTGACAGTTCTTTAGTCTTTTACTGTCATTTATGACCTTGACATTTTGAGTACCAGTCAGTGATTCTAAACACTGTCCCTCAATTTAGATTTGACTGGTGTTTTCTCCTGATTAGTTTAAGATTAGACATTTTTGGCAAGAATCCTGCAGAAGTAATGTGACCTCAGTGTATCATATCAGGGGGTTAGTGATGTCAGTGTCTTATTGCTGATGATGTAACCTTGATCACTTGGTCAAGGTCATGTTGGCCAGCACTTCTCCACTGTGAAGTTACTAATTTTTTCTATTTTGGGGGGAAGTACTTTGAAACCATGCAAATATCCTCCAACTTTTTTTTTTTAATTTTTGAATTGAAGGATAATTGCTTTATGGAATTTTGTGGTTTTCTGTCATATATAAACAAGAATCAGCCATAGGTACACCCATGTCCCTTCCCCCTCAGACCTTCCTCCCATCTCCCTCTCCACTCTACCCTTCAGCCTGTTGTAGATCCTCCAACTTTTGACCATTTATTTTTACTATGTGTCAGTAGATCTTGCTTGCAACCATTATTACAGTGGTGTTCTAATGGTGATTTTTCCATCATCTTGAATTTTTTTTTTTTAGTGCATGGAAAGCAAAGAAACCCATCTCTTCTTATTGCAATTTCTATAACAAGCCTTTGGGAAATGAGTTATCAAAAGTATTTTAGATTGGTACCTTCTAGATCATTAGAGTTAGATGATAATTTAAATTTTGATTCATGAAGATTTTGATAGCACTGTGTTGCAACTGACTACTTTTTCCCGGAAAAAAAAAAAAAAAGTAGGCCTCCTCTTAAACACAGTCTACCCCTTTCCCAGCATGTGATGTGATGTAATGTGATGATATATAGATCAGATCAGGCTGCAGTGGCTGAGTGTGTTCACCCTGTCAGTTGCATTCCTTTAGTAATTTACTTCTTTGCTGAGATGATAGAGGGTTTTCATCCTTCACAGCATAAAAAGGGAATAGGTGTTGGAGCTGCCACCCAGGCATTTGCTTCCTCCTGTTCCTTCACATGGTCCGACCAGTGCTGGAATGAGACTCCAGTTAGACTGGCACTGGCGGAGCCTTTCAATAGCTGCTCAATGAGTGACCTCCCACAGGTGACTCCATCAGCCATGGGCCCCCACAGGAGGGCTGGGATGCAGAGGTCAGCTGACAGATGTTCACTGTATCCCCACAGGATCTGTGGTACTAAGTCACTACATTAGAGGAACTTACCAAGATACATTTCCTGTTCCCAGGAGCTCAGACTGATTTGGAAGCATGATAAGAATGATGCTTAATCAATGGGAATGCATAAGGAAATAACCAAGTACATTAAAGAAGGCTAGTTAACTTGGAGTGTTGCCAGGTGGTGAGTAGGCTGGGTTAGCTGAGATGGGGATGGTGGAGGAGCTGTGCTTTAAAGGAAAAGAAGAGGTGGGTTTCGAGTTTGAGAAACATGAATGTTGATGAGTTGGAGGGAAACCCCAAGCAGGTCACTTTGCTTTATGCAGGAGGACAGGTTCCATCTGATGTCCATTTCCTTCCCTGCTGGAGACAGTGCAGAGAGCAGGCTGATAGCCAGCGACGTGACTCAGCTTTGAGAGGAGCCAGTGAACCTGACCTCATGGGCATGTGGGCTACCGCACTCTGCTTTTCAGCTCACAGAATCCCCCTGATCAAAGATACTTTTAGTGCCCACTTCGGCGGCACATATACCAAAGATGCTTTTAATTGGGAAAGAGCTATCAACACTTGTACCGATTTCTAAGGGTCAAGAATCCCTAGAAGGTATCATTTTTTTCCCCTCAACAAATTGAAAAATTCTAACCGAAGCATATATAATTTCATAGCCATCTTTTTGTGCCCTAGCTAATCTTTTGAGCTAAGCAACAATTGATCCATATAAATTGTATCTATGTCTCTTCTTTGCATTCATTTGAAGAGAAGTCTAAATTTTTCTTTGTATTTAGCAGGGAAAAAGCTTTGTTTTTATTTTTGCATCTTGCCTGGAGGATCCCAGGGACGAGGGAGCCTGGTGGGCTGCGGTCTATGGGATCGCACAGAGTCAGACACGACTGAAGCGACTTAGCAGCAGCATTTTTATTTTTGTGGCTGTTCTGGGCCTTTGTTCGGAGAAGGCGATGGCACCCCACTCCAGTACTCTTGCCTGGAAAACCCCATGGACAGAGGAACCTGGTGGCCTGCAGTCCATGGGGTCGCTAAGAGTCAGACATGACTGAGCGATTTCACTTTCACTTTTCAGTTTCATGCATTGGAGAAGGAAATGGCAACCCAGTCCAGTGTTCTTGCCTAGAGAATCCCAGGGATGGCGGAGCCTGGTGGGCTGCCGTCTATGGGGTCGCACAGAGTTGGACACGACTGAAGCGACTTAGCAGCAGCAGCAGCAGCAGGGCCTTTGTTGCAGCACATGGGCTCTTTGTTGCTGCACGGGGGCTTCTCTCTACTTGCTGTATGCAGGCTTCTCTTGTTGTGGAACACGGGCTCTAGACCTTATGGGCTCTATCACCCTGAGGCATGTGGGATCTTAGTGCCCCAACCAGGGATTGAACCGATATCCCCTTCATTGGACCCCTTTTTAAAACCATGCTCTACATACTCAGGAAGAGAAGTTCATGTGCCTTAAGTATAGTGTGGTTGGTTCAAGTTATACTTGAAATGTAATATGGATTGTATTTTAATCTTTATATTGGGAAACATATTAGCAGGTTCTTGATCATTATTCTGACATTGTAAACCATTGGAAATTCTCTGGCTCCAGCGTTTCCTCTTCCATAAAGAGAACTCATGTTCTTCCTGGAGATTTAATGGCCACTCTGAAATAATGTCTCATAGTTAATAAGATTTTCATGACTTTTACAAACTATATACTTCAGTAAACATACTAATGGATATACAATGAAGTAGCTCAAAGCAGATGGTTCTCAATAAATTAATGAGGAGGAGTGTAACATTCAGATGGGGAATAACGCATCACAGAAAGCCTTACTCATAAAATTAAGTAACCCTCCATAAATGTAAATGAACATGATGATAATGGCTCAGCATTTCGTATCTTCTAAGTGCCTAGAGCAACCTTGTAAATAAGCAGGGACCTTAAGAGGCAGAGGGGAGACCGACTGCTAAATAGTGACATTGACGGCAGCTTTCGTTTACCCTGATTCAATTGGAAGAATTAATTACTTGGTTCTCCAGGTCGCAAAATGAAAATGGTGTGACGTTTTGCTCAGCTTCAGGGAAGGTCTTATACAGACATACATTCAGTCCTGTAATTTTTCTTTTTTTAGCAAGTTTTTAAAAAATGATGAAAAGGCTGGTGTTTACATTGAGCTTCTTTTGGTCTTTGTCTAAAGAACTCAAGACCATCTTTTAAAATTGTCATCTTCCTTTTTTATCAAAAGGTAAAAAGTTGTTGAAGGATCTGGATTTGAATCTGCTCTGTTACTTTCTGGCTATATAGTCCTGACGAATTGGAAACCCCTCTAAACCTGAGAATCCTCACTGTTACACGGGAAACCTGATAAATAACGCCTGCATGGGTAATGAGCACAGTGCCTGGCCAACGAGGGGCTTCGAGGATACGTGCTCAATCTACCGTATGTGCTGAAAAAAAGAAAAGGATGTTCCCCCAGCTCCAAGAGCCTGCAGCCACTCTCCTTTTTCACTCAGCACACAGATGAGCAAAAAGAAGAGGGTACATGTCAGACGGATGGGGAACTGCAGGCTAGCAAGAGGTGTGACTCTGGCAGAGGAGGCAGAAATAAAACCTAGGATCCCTGCGTCTAGAAGCGTATGAGTGGGGGCCAGCGAAGGCTCAGATGGGTGCCCAGTAATTTATCTTCTTCCCCGCTTCCCCACCACCAGCTATTGCATGCACATCATTCATGTGGTAAGACACAAAGAACAGTGATCGAAAGCAAGATGGAGAGCTGCCCATTGAATCATCCAGTTCTCTGAGTATACTGGGGTCTAAAGGAAAAAAGAGAACCAGCCCCTTCTTTAAGTGTATTATATCTACTTGTCTGTCCTGAAATGAATTCATGTAATATGCCCTGCTAACATACATAATTTTTTAAAAGGCTGATTCTCTAACTCTAATATGAACAAGAAATGAAAATACTTTGCAAAAAGGTGAAAGAGATTTTGTATATGCATAGTCCAGAAATGCTCTACCATGCTCACGAAGCACACCGGAAGGCAGCGGTGGTGTCTCATGCCTCCCTACGGTGAATATGTTTGTATTTAAGAGGAATAAGATGTTGAGGTGAAGCTGGTCAGCCCTTTTTGCTTATAACTGCCATCAGGAAAGATAAGCTAAATAGAAACGTGCACAGAGATACGCAGACACACACAATTGGCGTTACTGTGACAGCTTCACACCTGGACTAGTTAGGGTACATTGTCCTGGAGACCCAGAGCTTCTGGGTGGCATTGACTTTACGCCATGATTTTTCTGAAACAATAATGACTCGTTGGTGAAATTCGAATAAAACAGAACACAAAGGTTCTTTGATTTACATGGCAGTTATGTTCCTGGAAAACTCAATGTGTATTCAAATTGTGCCAAAGAGTAGATTCTGTGAACCCACATGAGAGCTTGGGAGGCATGTGAAGGCCTGTGGGGAGTGGACAGCTCTGCTCCATGCAAGACTGTTATCCCATCTCAAGGCATCTGGCATCCTTGGTCCTCAGCCAGGGGCTAGGAAAGCACCCGCCAACCCAAGAACTGAACATGTGCTCACAGGGTCTAGAATGCTGTCTTTATATCACACCCTTATAGGGATACAAGAATAAAGGTGGGGATACGTCTGAGGGGCAAATTTAGTTTTCTTAAAAACTGGGTTTTTTAAGAACTGAGAGTTACCAGTATTCCTCTGGGTCTCTTTGGTCACCCTTTGTTTTTAAAATAAAACCTCCTTTAGAATAAAAGCTGCCTTTCCTTGCTTTTCTGATCACAAATTGTCTTTATGACTGTTAAGGTTCCAATGTTCTGCTGATGATTATTACAAAAATTCTGTTTTTTCTGGTTTTCTTGTTTCTCTTTTTGTCACCTTTCATATGTGCCATTACGTGTCGTTCTATGACTTTAAAACCTGTAATGACTTTATTGCAATTTTATTATGCTTATCTGTCCTAACCAGTATTTTATAGTAGATACTAGTTCCATCCAGGTGATTTTCAGGGCTGGGATATAACTGAGGAAATAATGTTCATTGTTTCTTGGCGTGATTTGAGGGGTTGAACAGCCACTTGTAACAGCCCCCACATCACCTGGTTATGACATGTAACTCTTTCTTCCAGATGGTATTCAGGGTGTGGAGACATCACTGGACCTGCCCTGTGGGTCTCAGGCAGGGCCATGGCCTGCCTCTTACTCTCCAGGGACCCCTAGACTCCTAGAATCCCCTCTAAAGTGCCCAGGATCCAGGCCCAGAGGGTCTAAGACAGCCTGGCTGTATGTCTTTTTTTTAATATATATATATTTTTAATTAAAAAAATATTTTTTCTTTACTTGAGACAGGTCTCAGTGATAGCACTCGGGATTGTTGATCTTCGTTGTGTTATGTTACATCTTGCATGTTGCAATCTTTTAATTGTGACATGCAAACTTTTAGTTGAGGCATGTGGGATCTAGTTCCCTGACCAGAGACTGAACCCCAGGTCCCCTGCATTGGGAGCTCAAAGTCTTAGCCACCAGACCACCAGGGAAGTCCCCATGTGTCTTTTTAAATGTCCCACATGAACCTGATGGGCACCCACAGGCACTAGGGGTGATACCAGCCGGGCACACCTTACAGCCTTGGTTTCCTTACCTGAACCCGTCAGTGCTGTGCATGCGAATCCAGAGGGTATACATATCCAGTCCTGACTTCGGAGGGCCCAGTGGATGTCCTGCTGGGTCAAAAACAGAGAAGCTACGGAGCCCTCCCCCTTTTGTTATTATCTGCTTATGAGGTTGACTTGGCTTCCCAGGTGGCGCAGTGGTAAAGAACCCATCTGCCAGTGCAGGAGAGGTAAGAGACACAGGTTCGATCCCTAGGTCAGGAAGATCCCCTGGAGGAGGGTATGGCAACCCACTCCAGTATTCTTGCCTTGAGAATCCCATGGACAGAGGAGCCTGGCAAGCTACAGTCCATCGGGTTGCAAAAAGAGTTGGACTCAAATGAAGTGAGTTAGCTTGCACGCATGCTTATGGGGTGCTTAGGAGGTTTCCATCGTCAGGAAGAAGAACAGAAAATGACTTGTTACCTACACAAGTCCAACTCTGAATCATAGACAGCATTACACTTCACCTGGCACAGAAGGCTGAAAAAGTCAGTGTTCGTGAGACTGAGGCTCTGTTTTTCCTTTTCCAGCTGACGTCGCAGCATCCTTACGCTGAAGTTTTCATCGGCCGGCCACACGTTTGGACCATTGACCTTGGCAATCAGGAGGAGGTCGAAGATGCCGTGAAAGCGATTTTAAGTCAGAAGGTTGTTTCTTTTATTCCATCTTCTCCATTGGTAATGTGAATGGGATGGTGTGGAAACCATCCCAGCCCCTTTGTTCGAGTAGTTAGAACATTTCCATGTCAGCTTAACTCTGGCATTAGAAAACAGCCCAGCTAAAGGGCTGGCCTGCGGATTTGGTGGATGTTCTATGACATGGAAACGGAGCTGGTGTCCAGATGAGTGTGGATTCTGCAGATCTTTTGACATGACTCCTGGGTCCCATGTACGGTAATAGGAGCTTGAGTTGTTACTTGAGTCTTCGACCTAATTATGTAGCTCTCCTAAAGATCATGAAAGATAGTCCTGCTCCCCTGCAAAAAAAAAAAAAAGAAGAAGAAGAAGTGAGACGGATAAGGAATAATTAAGGAATTACTGGGAAATGTTTTTCTATAGCATCTATTTATTTGACTTTTCTACCTATACATCTTATAGACTTTTATATAAGAAACTAACTTCTCTGGACTTTTCCTGATGAGTTTAGCATCATGTATTAAATACCTACTGTATGCACAGCACTTTCGGAACCACTGTAGAGGATGCTTACTTCATAAACATAAAGGAGGCTGGTTCCACTTAGGATCTAGCGGCACCCCCTCGGGCAGTTACTTAACCTCTGAGTTACTAACCTTCCTCATCCTTGATGAAGGATAGTTTCATCTGGTTTACAGATGCTTGAGAAGATTCAATGAGACAATGAATATAAAGTGCTTAAAGGCAGTGGCAGCATCATAATAAACATTTAGTCAGTCGTATGAAGTCAGTAGGCTTCCCAGGTGGCTCTAATGGTAAAGAACTCACCTGCCAAGGCAGGAGACATGAGAGACACAGGTTTGCTCCTTGGATCAGGAAGATCCCCTGGGGAAGTGCATGGCAATCCACTCCAGTATTCTTGCCTGGAGAATCCCACGGACAGAGGAGCCTAGCAAGCTACAGTCCATAGGGGTGGCAAAGAGTTGGACATGACTGAAGTGCCTTAGCACACATGAAGTCAGTGTTAGTATTACATATGCCATAGTATTCTTTTTTATTGAAGTATAATTGATTTACAGTGTTTGTTGTGTTTCAAATATACAGCAAAGTGATTCAGTTATCCGTATATAAGTTCTTTATCATATTCCTTTTCCACTATGGCTTATCACAGGATATTGAATATAGTTCCCTGTGCTCTTCAGTAGGACCTCATTCATCCCTTCTATGTGTAGTGGTTTGCGTCTGCTAGCCTCGGCTCCCAGTCCAGCCCTCTCCTGCAACCACAGTCTGTCCTCTATGTCTGTGAGTCTGTTTCCGTTTTGTAGACAAGTTCATCTGTGTTGTGTTTTAGATTCCACAAATCAGTGATATCATACAATGATATGCCTTTCTCTGACTTGCTTCACTTAGTATGATAGTCTGTTGGTCCATTCATGTAGCTGCAAATGGCATTATTTCATTTTTGTGGCTGAGTAATATTCCAGTGTGTGTGTGTGTGTGTGTGTGTGTGTAGGTAACATATATACCATGTCTTCTTTATCCATTCTTCCATCAATGGACACTTAGGTTGTTTGTATGTCACGGCCATTGTAATACTATAATATTCTCATTTTTGTTAGTGATAGTCTTGATTTTCACTAGATTGTGAAACATGGGCAGGAACTATATCTGTCTCACTGCTGTGTTCTTGGGACCCAGCATAATGAGGTACCTAACAGGTGGCTGGGAAGCACGCAGGGAGTGAGGATAGATATTTGCAAATCACCGCACTAAGGCAGAGTGTGTTTGGTGCCAAGACCAACATGCCAGAGATTGAGGAGTGTTTGTTTTCTCTGCTTTTTTTTTTTTTTTAGTTGAAGCATAGTTGATTTACAATATTTTGTTAGTTTTCTGTGTACATAAAAATGATTCAGATATGTGTGTATACTCTTTTTTCATATTCCTTTCCATTTTACTTTATTACAGGATATTGAACATAGTGCCCTGTGCTGTACAGTATAGGAGCTTGTTGTTTACCTGCTTTATATATAATAGTTTGTCATCTCAAACTCCTAATTTATCCCTCCCCGCTCCTTTCCCCTCTGGTAACTGCAGGTTTTTCTGTGTGTCTTCTCTGCTTCTTATAAGGACATCAGGAGAATGCAGCATTGAGTTAAGTCTCAGAGGATGAGTAGGGATCTGCAAACCTACACTGAGAAGTGGGTTCAAGAAGATAAGAGTTGGAGGAACAGTGAGAGTCACGGGGAAGAGTCTAGAAAGGCATGTATCCTGGGAGGAGTCACCAATTGGCCATGTAAAGGACCATCTGACCCCTTTGAGAAATGTGTACCCCACAAGAGCCAGTTTTAGCTTACTAAGAACATCTCCAGGGAACAGGAGCATTCCAGTGTTGTCCATGTCCCTTTAGAGGGAGTATACTTATTGAGCTCTGGGGTGACTGCTCAGAGCTTCCCATCAGTGACGTGTACAATAACATCTCTGCCTCAACAGTTTAGGGCAGAAGTTCCCCAGACCTCTGGTGGCCCAGCCGAGAGGTGAAGTGCCTAGTGAGTCTGGCTGCCTCAAGTGTCTGCCGCACGTCTGAATCTTCCCCACCAGAGGGTCCTCCTCATAAAGATTGCAAGCTCTTTTTTCTTCAGTCTCAGAGTCCTCTAGGGTGTTAGCCTCAAGAGCTGCCATAGAAAGAACCACAGCTTGGTGGTTTAAACAACACAAATTTATTCCTTCATAGTTCTGGAGGCTCCAAGTCTAAAGTTAAATGTTGGCAGGGCCATGCGCCCTCTGAAGCCTCTTTGGGAGGGTCCTTCCTTGTCTCACCCACCTTCTGGTGTTCTTGGCTTGTAGCTGCAGCACTTTAATCCCTGTCTCTGTTGTCATGAAATGGTCTCCATATGTGTGTCTCTCTGTCTTTTCCACTTCTTACCAAGACATCAGTCATATTGGATTAGAAAGAAAGAAAAGAAAGTGAAGTCACTCAGTCGTATACGACTCTTTGCAACCCCATGGACTGTAGCCTACCAGGCTTCTCCATCCATGGGATTTTCCAGGCAAGAGTACCGGAGTGGGTTGCCATTTCCTTCTCCAGGGAATCTTCCCAACCCAGGGATCAAACCCAGGTCTCCCGCATTGCAGGCAGACATGTCACCCTCTGAGTCACCAGGGAAGCCCTTACTGGATTAGAGTACACCCTCAATCAGTATGACCTCATCTCACTTGATTATATCTATTTGCATCTCCAAATAGAGTCCCATTCACAGGGTTAGGACTTCAACATATCTTTTTGGGGGGACAGTTCAACCCACAACACCTAGTTAAGTGTGCATGGCCTCAAAGAGGAGTAATTAAAAAGTTAATGTACAGACAGAAAATCTTGGATCATAAAGTTCAACACCTTGTAGCTAATAGATCCCTTTTGTCGGACAGAAATCTCGTGGGAATGCCTGACACATAAAGCACTGAGTGGCTGCCAAGTTCTGTCCACTCCTAAGTGAGGCTCTGTTCACTCCATGGAACATCTACTGTTCCACATTTTAAAACCCTTTCCCTTGGTGGTTTAAACAACAAAGATTTGTTTAAATAATTTTAAACTAAGGCCACTTAACTGGGGCGGGGGGGGGGAGGTAATTATAATAGATGATATGTAGGGAGAAGCTCTTTCTACACATGTAGAATGTCTCTGTGCATCTTTATGAGCCTTATCTCATTTAATCCTTCTACAGATAAGAACATTAAGGTTTAAAGAAATTAAATAATTTACCTAAATTCACACAACTAGTAAGTAGTAGGACCTGGATAGAAACTAGCATTTTGACTGGTTTATTAAGACAAAATTTAAAAAGAAAAAGAGCATGAAATTAAGTAAAGGAAAAAGTGAGAGTGAGAAAAAGAGATAAAATAAGGGATGAGAGTAATACAAAAATGATTGTCATTATAACCCTTAGTTCAGTTCAGTTCAGTCGCTCAGTCATGTCCGACTCTTTGCGACCCCATGAATCGCAGCACACCAGGCCTCCCTGTCCATCACCAACTCCTGGAGTTCACTCAAACTCATGTGTATCGAGTCGGTGATGCCAT
>NW_011494902.1:3116667-3138496 GCF_000754665.1 Bison bison bison
CAGACATCTCATCCTCTGTTGTCCCCTTCTCCTCCTGCCCCCAATCCCTCCCAGCATCAGAGTCTTTTCCAATGAGTCAACTCTTCACATGAGGTGGCCAAAATATTGGAGTTTCAGCCTCAGCATCAGTCCTTCCAATGAACACCCAGGGCTGATCTCCTTCAGAATGGACTGGTTGGATCCTGCAGTCCAAGGGACTCTCAAGAGTCTTCTCCAACACCACAGTTCAAAAGCATCAGTTCTTCAGCACTCAGCTTTCTTCACAGTCCAATTCTCACATCCATACATGACCACTGGAAAAACAATAGCCTTGACTAGACGTGCCTTTGTTGGCAAAGTAATATCTCTGCTTTTACATATGCTGTCTAGGTTGGTCATAACTTTCCTTCCAAGGAGTAAGCGTCTTTTAATTTCATGGCTGCAATCACCATCTGCAGTGATTTCTTATAACCCTTAAGCTTGTTATAAATGTGTCAGAAATTTGGTACCAAGATTTCTCATATTTAATTACAAGATTTTAGGTTATATAACACCCAAAAAGGCAAGAAAACATGATGCATTATTAAGAGAGGACTCTGTCAATAAAACCAGACCCAGAGATGACCCAGATGTTGGAATTATCAGACAGCAAATTTTAAATGCTGAGACAAATATATTAAAATGTTTGATGGAAAAAGTGGACAGCATATGTGAACAGATGGGGGATTTCAGCAGAAATGGAAAAAAGAAATGTTAAGCCAAATGAAAAAATACTGGAACCAAAGGTACAGACAGTATCAGAAATGAACTCTTTCACTGGATTTATCAGCAGACTATACACAGCAGAGGAAAATAATCAGTGAACTTAATGACTTGTCAGTAGAAATTATTGAAGTTAGAGAAACAAGATAAAAAGAGGGGGTATATGAGATCTGTGGAACATCAAACAACCCAACTTATGTGTGATGAGAATCTCAGAGGAGAGAACGACCAGAAGAAACATTTGTGAAAAGATGATGGCTAAGAATTTTCTAAAATTGATGAATGACATCAACCTACAGATCCTGGGAGCTCAGTGAAGGCCAAGCAGGATAAATATGGAGAAAAACACAGTTAGGTACATTGTAGCTGAACTGCCAAAAATGAAAGATAAGGAAAATAATCTTGAAAGTAGCCAGAGAAAAATCTATTATATTCAGGGGAATAATAGTATGAAAGACAACCAACTTCCTATTGGAAATAATGGAGACCATAAAAGATTCCATAGGAGCCAGAATATGTAGAGCCTTTAAAGAGAGCACCATAGGGATTATGGATTTTATTCTAAGTATGATGGGTAGTTTTGAACAGTGGAATGGCATGACCTGTCTTACATTTTAAATCATCAAGAGAAATTACATGAAGTGTCTAACTTAAAATTCTCTAATTAGTAGATAAAGAAGAGAAGACTCAACCCATGGTCTTCTGCCTTCTAAGACCATATCTCATTGACTGGTGCCAAGCCACATGTCAGGTGGGGCCATGCAGGGGTTAACTGATCTCAGACTGTAGTTCCCATAGAAATCCACACTCTGACTTAGAACACTGAGCGATGCTAGAGGAGAGAGGAAATCCCACAGGAAGGAAGAAGGTAAAGAGGAGAAAATGAAGGAAAATGTGGGGGGATAGGGAAAGTTTCCAAGGCCAGGAGGGACTGCATGGTGCAGTCTGCAGGCATCCTTCCTGTGGCCATGACTAACAGTCCTTCCACCAGGCAGGATGATCAAACAGCTCCCCCTGCTTCTCCATAACTGGCCCTATTTGGGATTCTCAGTCACTGTGGTTTCACATTCCCTCTCCTTCCATTCCCCCAAAGAGGCCTTGACTTTCCCTGAAGGACTGACAGAAAACTCTCTCACTGACACACACACAAAATCTGTGCAACAGATCTAACATCAGAGACTAGCCAGTGTTCAATATTCCTTAAGCTGCAGAGCTTTCCCACACAGAGGGCCCTGTTCCCATCCACAGCAAGATGGCTCATGGAACTTACTGGCAGAGATGGTGTAAGAATATAGTTTCTTTTCTTTTTGGCTTTTCCTGTATAGGAAAATTGGTTCCTTATCTTTCAGAACAGTGAACTGGCCACAGAGCAAGTAATGAGTCGGCATCCCTTTGGTTAACCTGGGTTTGGTTGGTAGGGTGACATAGGAAGAGGCATTTTTCTGTGTTTATTGCATGAGCTCTTTGAATTAATTCACTTTCATTTCTAATGGATGCCCTTTGGAATATGTTGTAGGAATTACCTTTGAGTGTTTAGTATGCTTTCTACTGCATAGCTGGACCTGTTGGTGGCATGACACATGGCCACTGCTGTTTGTTTACCTCACTCTAGAAATCCTACTTATCCCTTTATAAATGAAACTGACATGCCAAGTCCTCTATTATATGTTTTTTGTTGTTGTTCTTATTCCTCCATATATTTTCCCACAAACATGGGGGGAGACATATTCTCTAGCCAATTAGAGAAAGCTTCTGGAATCACTCACAGGTTGGTTAAATAAATATTTTTTAAAAGAAAATAAAAAGTATACATTGGGTGTAAAGGACTACGTTTGGGTTAGAGAGGGCACAGCAGGTGCAAAAGCTTGAGATGAAAAGATGCAGGATTGGAAGATATAAGTCAGTTAAAGAATTTTGTGCTCATCTGAGAAGAACTATCTAGGGACAAAAGGACCTCAGTTCTTGCAGAATAGTCCTGCCCTGGTATGACAGTACTTATGGCTCTGCCTCTTTTGGCTCTCTCTGGGTAGATGTGGGCAGCAATGGCTGTGTGATATGTCATCTAATTGTGTATTCAAAGACACGTTATGAAAGTAACAATGATAGATGATGAAGATTTCAAATGTAATGTATGAATCAACACAGAAAATGGGAGAATACGCCTTGAGCCCAACTGCTTGACTTCCCACAGATGAGTATCTTCTCTGTCAATTTCCCATTTTCATCAGGCTTCACCTCACAGACGTTTTGTCCAGGCTTCCACCCTGTAGATTTGAGATAGGCAAGTGCAGACTTGGAGAAGGAAATGGCAGCCCACTCCAGTGTTCTTGCCTGGAGAATCCCAGGGACGGGGGAGCCTGGTGGGCTGCCGTCTATTGGGTCGCACAGAGTCGGACATGACTGAAGTGACTTAGCAGTGCAGATTTAAGAGGGAAGTGGTGAACGTGCTAACTGCTGTTGGGTTCTCTGAAGTTGTTAAAAATTGGATTACTGGTGATTTTCTCCCAAGTGTAATGTCCATTTCAGGTTAATAATGCCAGACGGCTGCCCCTGAAGACACAGACCTCAGAATGTTGGCATAGGCAGTGCAGAACTCCAACCCACTTTTCTTTCCCTTCCGTCAGGTATCACAATATTGATCAGATTGCCTCCCCCACCCCAGTGAGGCACCTTCTGCATTACTTGCACCCTCAGATAAAGTCCAGGCTCCTGAGGGTAGAAATCTCAAGTCCTTTGTGGAAATCCAGTGACCTGCTTTCTAGCCTAGCTCGTTAGCTTCCATGATCCTGGTTCTGTCCTCCCACACTCCTTCTTTCAAGTAGTTTCCCACTACTTGCTCCCCATAGAACATCTTCCATATCTTGGTCCTCCCTCAGTCTTGGCTTGTTAGAATCATAGATGGTCTTAAGAGCCCAACATTAGCAGAAGTTGGCTTTGACCTTCTAGCCTCCTGGGACCTCTTGCTGAAATCTCTGTGATGCGTCATCACTGTGTTTTGCTCCATGAGTTCTTTGGGTACATATTCAGCTACCAGTACAAAAGGAAGTTTTTTCACTGTCATGAAATAACTCATTACATGCCTTTCTCAGGGTAGGAGGCCTGCATTCATTCACCAGGTGTTTGCTGGTTCCAGTGTGTGCCCTGCTGCTCAGCGCCAGGATACAGATGATCCCGCAGCCATGGACCCTGCCCCATAGATCTTACCTTCCAACAACTGACCCTCTCTACCTTTGGTTGAATGCCTGCTGTGTGTTAGACACTGAACTAAGCACTTTACTTTTTCCCTCGATGTAATATTCACCACAGATTCCAAAGAATGGGTTTTTCTTATCACCATTTCACACATGAAGGATCTGAGGCTCAAAGATGGTAGTTCATTTGCTCTGGGTCCCACAGCTGATAAGGAACAGGGAGGTTGTGAAGACAGGTCTGCTGATTTCCAAGTTCATATTCTAAGCCCCTCACCTGACTGCCTGCAGGCATTGGCACCTGAGTGTGGGTGAATCAGTGGAGAAATAGGTACAGATTACATGAATCATGTCCTCCTCTTTCATGATCTGTTCTGTTTCTGCAGATTGAGCCATACATGCCATATGAATTCACATGTGAGGGGATGCTGCAAAGAATCAATGCTTTCATCGAAAAACAGGTAAGACTCTCCTAAGTCCATCTGTCCTCGCCATTCCCCGCCTTCTGGTACCCCAGGCAACTCGTGAATAAGTAAAAGCTCACCATGATCCTGTGAGATTTTCCTGATTTGGAGGATTCCACAAGCTAGATGAGGGCTTCTTGAAATTCTAACATATGAACTGCCATGGTCACCCAGAGGAGTCTGGCTGTCATTGGAGTAAAAATGTTCCTTGTGGGTGGAAGGTCAAATGGATACTGAAGGGAGGGACTGGATGGTCAAGATGAAAACCTCCTTCACCATCAGACCTGTGCCTTGTCCGGGAATCACACAAAGACTTGGGTGGGGAGGGGGACAGATAGATGGCTCAATATATGTCAGTAATTCCAAATAGGTAGGACTCTTTAGTGGTTTTCAAACGTTTTTAAAAATAGGATTCCTTTTCAAATGAAACTTTACTTGAAATCCAAGTATATAAAACAGATAAAAGCAAAACTTTACTTCCAAAGCTGGGGAGGGCTCCTAGGGTCCCACCACCCCCAACAGAGTTGGGACACTGTGTCTTGTGCTCAGAGAAGTAAAGGCCAAAAGTGTCATTGCCATCATTTTAAAACATCTTAATTCCTTAGGCTTCAAAAATAACACAGAGATATAAATAGTCAGGCCGAGAGCCCCCGTGGGCAGGGAAATATGAGGTCCTTGACCAGGTACAAGATATGAGGAGCTCTGCTTCAAAGCAGAGCATCTTAGTGCGATCAAGAGATCTTGACACATAGGCAGGGAGGACTCTGAAGGCTGAAAGTAGGAATGGCGTGTTCAGACTGAAAGTAGGCATGGACTGTAGGCCAAGGCAGGTTTCCAAGGAAAGATTTGAGGCCACAGACTGTGGTAAGCCATGGACATCCCTGAATGCAGCCGCTGGACGGGGCCAGCCAGAGACAGAGGCTTCAGGGGCCCGGGCCTGATGTTCTGAACGTTTGTTAATGGAAAGAGAGACTACAGTGCAGCCATCCACTGGCGTTCCAGCCCCTCTGCTGAGGCCTTCTGGCCGTATGACTTGGGTGTGTTAGTTTCCTCCCCTGCAAAATGAGGATGATACTAGAACCTCAAGCGGCTAATGTGGAAATGAGCTAGTACATATGAAGTGCTTGGAACAAGGCCGACACATATGTTCAATAAAGACACACTATTGCTGTTGATTATTTAATATATATTATTATATTATTATGTGACAATGTATTCTACAGTAGTATTCATCAGACTTTACCACGAGAGCTGAGCATTTGAATCACTATCTCATTCACTCTTTATATGACACTTAACTCAAGAATGACAGTATCATTATCCTGACGGGGGCAGCCCTTTACATACAGACTTTACATCCCAACGCATCATCTTATTTATCCTCACAGTAATCCTGGGAGGTAGCAATCATCATCCATTCTCTGGATAACAAGAACCAAGAGTCTCAACCATAGGGCTCAGTCATGGAATCAGGGTTGGATGCTGGGTTGGTTTGAGCCCATGCAGGCTTGCGCCAACAGCATTGCCGGAGCCTCAGGCGATGACACTTATCCCAGAGCTATACTTCCCATCTTCTTTGATCTCAAGAAGCTGCCAGCCCTTCCCAAAGGTGCAGACAGGGATGCTGTGGCCTGTGGCAGTGAGATTTTAACACATCACAGACTTTACTACCCTTCCTGGAGGCTGAGATCTTAACAGGATCCCTGCCAGAACCCACTTCCACCTTTCCTGTCTCCACTTCCTCTCAGGGAAAATGGTTACTCACCACCACATTGTAAAAAGACATTTTGAATTTTATATCAAGAGTATATATGGTTTACAATACTGTATTAGTTTCAGGTATACAGCAAAGAGATTAAGTTATACATGTACATTCTTTTTCAGATTGTTTTCCCATTTGGTTATTACAGAATACTAAGTATAGGTCTCTGTGCTATACCGTGGGTCCTTGTTGATTAGTATATATATATATTAGCGTGTATATGGCTTCCCTGGCGGCTCAGTTGGTAAAGAATCTGCCTGAAACGCAGGAGATCTGGGTTCGATCCTTGATCGGGAAGATTCCCTGGAGTAGGAAATGGCAACCCACTCCAGTATTCTTGCCTGGAGAATTCCATGGACAGAGGAGCCTGGCGGGCCCCAGTCCATGGGACCACAAAGAGTCAGACACGACTGAGTGACCGTCATTGTCACCTGTGTGTATATGTTAATCCCAAACTCCTAATTTATCCCCCGACCACCACCACCTTTCCTCTCTGGTAACCATAAGTTTCTTTTCTATTGTCTGTGAGTCTGTTTCTGTTTTGTTAAAAAAAAGTTCATTTATATCATTTTTTAGAATCCACATACAAGTGGTATCATATGATATTTGAAAAAACTTTATCATATTTATTTGAAGGCCATCTTTCTTTCTTCCCTAAGATTCTTGAATGCTAGCCAGTCCTTAGAAGTTATCATGTGACCCATTCTTTTTAAACCTATTACTAGATTTCCCTTCAAACAGGAAGGTCCTGTTCCCCAAATAGACCTTGTTAAATGTTCAGGGATACAGGGCCACACCCAGTTTGGTCCCCTTGACATCCAAGTGCCTAGCCCTCTGCCTGTCAGGGAGAAGGTGAACAAAACTGAAAGAATGATTAAATGAATAAGGAAGGTAATGAGTGTGTGTGCTTTTCATTCCTGTGTGCCAAGATCCAGCAGGCTCATCTTGACCCTAATGACTTGGAGAGACAATTAATAAAATTGTTTCCTAGAAAACATACTCATAAAATTGCCCTTTCACACTTCTCCTGGGTAGAGATTTTCTTCTGCAGAGTTCTGCAGCTCACAGAAACCCAGGGGTTTCTTTTCTGCCTGCTGTTATTCATGCATCCGCTCTGTAAGTATTTGTCAACTGGAGGGGACTGCAGACTGTTCCTGGAGTTGGGGAAGAAGAGGTGTCAAAGGATGAGTCTCTGTTCTTAAGTAGCTTCAGGGTCAGGATGATAGGCAGTGCTGCTGCCACTGACTACATCTGTCACAGCGACTACCCGGGTGTGCTCTGGGATCCTGTAACTCAGGTACAGGGTGGGGACGGGGGAGGGGAGGGAGGGTATCTGCAAGCACTTGGCGGGAGATGAGTCCTGAAGGCAAAGTGGGGGTACCTGAGAGGTCGAGATGTGAAGGCCTGGGGGAAAAAGAGAAATGGTGAGTTGGAAGGTGGCTGTGACTGAAGAGAGAGAGATGATGCAAGAGGAGGTCGGAGGAGACACATCATGAAAAGATGGCTGAGGTTCAGCTCAAGAACTCAGAATTTGATTCTGGGACAAGAGGAGGCTGAAGACAGGTTTTAACTCAGGAATAGGGCAGTGATGCTATCAGACTGGTGTTTTAGAAAAGTCACTCTAGGAATTGTTTGTGTTTAGGGGCATTTCTTATCAGCATTCTCTCATTGCTGCTAATGAGCAATAAAGGGGCCTATTTTGAGTTTATCCTAGGCCTCTGGGGAGGGTTTTCTTGAAGCCATAATGTTCCCCAACTCCAGAAGGAAATTAGGAAGCCAAGACCCCATTGGTTCACAGATCGGGTCTTCTGCCTCTTAATGATTAGCTCCAGGCTCTGGTGTTTCAGAGCTTGGAGTGTTCATTATTTTTGCCGCCCAAAGACTATCTTCAAAGAGCAGTGAGAGGAGAGAGGCTGTTTCTGGTGTGAACAGGAAAGCCTCAAGCTCTGAAGGGTGGCAGCAGTGCACGCTTGCTGTCGGAGCGCCACAGCCCTAATTAGGCTGATCTCTGCCTTCAGAGCCCTCCGTGTGATCTGCTAAGGGAATAAGGAAGCTTTTATCCCAGAACCCTTTCAAGGTTGTTCATCACACTCACCCCAGGCAATGGGGGCCAGAGGATGCCATTTGACCGCAATTGAGAAAGCCCTGGGCCTCAGTGTGTACTCTGTACAGAGTGCTTGACAGCAGGCAACCTCCCCCTCCAAACCAGGCAGCACCCAACGGGAATGAATCCTGGCTTGAGGAAAACCACTTGCTTTTCCCCTTAATGCCCCCATTCCCTCTACTGTGCTAATAGTGTCGATTTGCATAGCAAGCCCTATTGAATTGCTCTCCAAGAGAAACACCCTCTCCCACAGTAGGAGCTGGTGCCAAGGAGAAAAATCCAATGTATTCTAAGATCCAGAGCACTCTTCTCCCCTAACCTGGGTGTGTTCAGGCTTGTTAAGGTTCTCCTTATGCATTTCTTGGGAAAGACTTCAGTGCCTCAGGCCAGAGAGTAGAGCAAGTTCTTTTGATGGAATGTCAATGCTCAGGTTAATTTCTGAAAGCCATGCTCACATTATTTTGCAAGGAGCTGTATCATTTATGAGAAAAGCACTCTGGAGATAGGGAGGGGGAGAAAAGAGTTAACTCCAAGAGCCGCAGTGGAATCAACTTTACCTCTTGGGAAATCTGGTTCATGGGGGCCCAATCCTGCCCTCCAAGGGGCATGTTCTAGATGCAAGAACAAACCTGGCAGGGAATCTGGATAGCTCCGCGTAGCGGGGAGGGTGGAAGTGCCAGGTCACAGGGAAAGAGGAAGAGGAACTGACACAGGGAGAAGGTTGGCAGTTGCTTAAGAAGTATTCACTCTTTTGAAAAATTGGTGGTTGCTGTTTGCCCAGCCATTCCTGAACCCAGGGGGGTTAAGTAGGTAATGGTTGAGTGCTGGGCCCTAGAGTCTGACAGCCAAGTTCACTTCCTGGCTTAGCCCCTACTCTCAGTGACCTTGGTCAAGTTGCCTCTTCTATACAGTGGGGATACTACTACCTACCCCATGGGGTTGGTAGAGGAATCAAGAAATGAATACATGTTTAAGGCTGAGAAGGTACCTCGCACAGAGTAGGTCCTCTGAAAGCCTTAACTTCTGCTGACGGAGCCCAGAAACCAATATACTTGGTTTTCACATAAAAGACACAGCTTCTTGCAAAATGATGTGCGCACAATCATCCTGTATAGTATTTATAGGGTTTTTACAGGAAGTAGAAAATATAGCTGAAGAGCATGTTGTAAGAGCATTTCAGGTGTGTGTGTGTGTGTTTTAACAACTTTATTGAGGTGTAATTTACAGACCCTCAAATTCACTCTATGTAAGGGTACAATTCAGTGGAGCTTTTTGTTGTTGTTAATTATTAGGGTTTGGCAATTACTCCCACAATCTAGTTTTACAACATTTGCATCACCCTAAAAAACTCTTGTGCCCCTGGGCAGTTTCTCAGCATAATGTCTGTAAGGTTCATGCATACTGTAGCATGCCTTAGCACTGCATTCTTTTTCACTGCTGAATAGTATTCCATTGTATGGTTAGACCACAGTTGATTTACTCCAACTGATGGACATATGGGTCATTTCCACCTTTTGGCTTTTGTGAAGAGTGGACTGCTACCTTGAACATTCGTGTGTACGTGCACATGTGTTTTTGTTTCTCCCAATAGACTCCTCATGTAGAAGAGTTTGAAATGTGGGAGGTTCATGTCTGAATCTTTGCAACATGAACTTGTTTGCTTGCAGTGTAAAGATCACCATAGAGATTCATTACCACAGCTCAGCTTCACCACCACCTTATCTGTTGCACTTGTGGAAATGTAAATTTGCACCTGCTGCTGGGAATCAGCCCCAGGGGCCACCCATGGACAGAGTTCACTCTTTTTGAGGACAGGACAAGTTGTTTCTTGGCAGGTACCAGCAAGCAACTGAAATGTGTTTAATCCAATCAGTCACGCATGATGTATTGAACACTTTTTCTGTGCTTGGCTCTGGATTCCTCTGTTGTAACATAAATAACAAATATGCCCCTTACTCCTCACCTAGCTGGCTAAACTTGGCCCAAATCCCAATTTCATAGCCTTGAACCTGCTTCCCACTCGCCACCCCTTTTTTTCTTTAGCAAATTCCTGACCTTACTTCTTTAGATGCTGCTTCCAGACCTGTATCTGAATCCACCTGCACCTGATATGTCCTGGTGTAATAACTCAATCGAAGGTTTAGCCAGACGCCCACTCAAGGTAGAGGGTTAACGGAAAAGATCCATCACCTGAACCAAGAGGGAAGGACCACCCATGTTGTCCCTCCTAACGCTTCTGTCCAAGGGAGCAGCCTCCCCTTCTCCCCACCCCGTCTTCTCCAGCTCTGTGGGTGTTAGGTGAATCACATTTTCTCCAAACTGTTACTTAGCCTTTGTTACAAGGGCAGCGCCCTTACTTCTTTTTCATAGTATGTTGTGTTCATTGGTTCAGAACATTACTTCTCATAAATGTGTTGATTAATAGACCTTTCTTACTATTGTTACTATAGGGAAATTTCATACTGAAGCAAACTTAGAGAAATTTGGTGACTGGCTAAAATCATTATTAGAGAGGAATGCAGATGTTCTGTGTCTAAGTGAGCTTGTTAACCAGATTGGAAATTACTGTTTATGTCTCTTCTGATTATGTAAAGCTTCTGGGTTAGAATAGTATCTTTTTCTATTTCTATCAAAGCCCCAGGATGCCAAAACCATTCAGTGGCTCTTTATTGAGCACCAATTATCTGCAAAACACTGTTTTTGTGCTAAGCCACTAACTTCTATTTCGCCTACCAAACCCAGCCCGGAAGTCCCTAATTTCCTGGAAGCCTTCTCTGACACTTACCCCACCCCTTCCCGTCCCCAGAGTTAATTCTCTCTCTCCTCTCAGTGGCCTTTACATCCTGGTTGGACATCTGTTGTATACTGCTCTGTAATTTTTTTAAATGTGGGCCTTTGTCCCCAGAGACTCTGTCTCATCCACATTCAGATGTCCAGCACCCAGGGTAGTTTTAAAAGTTGTTTGTTAAGTTTTGAACAGATGCCTGAGAGACCCTTCAAAGCCACCCTATGAGCATTTCATGGAGGTTTGTTGGAAAAAGATGCCTGAGGCTGTCCTCTTTATCTCTCTCTCTCTCTCTCTCTCTCTCTGTGCACTGCTGTGTGGCTTCCTAACTGTCTCTGTTCCTGCTTCTGCTCCTGTCTACTGTTCTCAGCTCAGCAGATCCTGTCACTCCTCTGCCCAGAATTCTCCAGTAGCTTCCATTTCACTCCAAGGAAAAGCCAAGGCTTTATATGGGACCCCCCCCACCCCCACCAACAAGCTCTGGGTGCTCTGACCTCCCAGATACCATCTCTTCCTACTTCCAACCCCCAATGCATGCACACACACACACATGCACACACGCACATATGGGCACACACACATATGCCCGCTCCTCCTGGAACCTGCTGGACGCTTTGCTGTCACGGCTGCCGCACTTCATTTGCTGCTTTCTGTTATGTCCTTCCCAGACACTTGCATGGCTCACATTTTTCCCTCCTCAGGTCTTTTCGTGAATGTTGCCTTCTCAGTGATGCCTTATCTGAATACCCTCTTCCCCAACAGTCCCAATTCCTTATCTTCTCTTCATTCTTACTTAGAGCAATCACTAGCTTTTAACATTACATATAATTAATTTATTTTGTTTCTCTATCTCCCTCACTAAAAAGAAGCTCTATAAAGGCAGGTGTTTTAGTTCCTTTTTTTTTTTTTAACCAAGTCATCCCCAAGGGCGTAGAAAAGTCCCTTGCTCATAATTACAGTAAGAGCCAACCCATGGTGTTTGATCATGCACATTTCTGAGCACTTTACACAGTATAATTAATTTACTCCCCCCATCCCCACAGCTCTCTGAGGTGGTTGCTGACATTTTCATCATTTTACAGTTGAGGAAACTGAGGCAAAGAAAGGTTATGGGGCTCGCAAAGACCACTCAGCTGCTCGGAGGAGCTGAGATTCAAACCTAAGCAATCTGAACTCAAACCCTTATTTTCTGCTTCATAGAAGGTACAGTATTTGTCAAATGAACAAACGAGTGAGTTGAGTGAGTGAACAAGGAGACGAGGCCAGTTGGCATTGCCCTGTTAGCTGATGCTGAGGTTGGGTGAAACAGAGGACCTCTCACTTTCCATGAGCACCCAGTGGGGCTGGCACCTGGGGTGAGAAGAGGTTTATGACAAGCTGTTGTGTCTGTTGTGCCCTGCAAGCAGCTGGACAAAGAAACGGCCCTTATACACGATTGTCATAGGTAATCCAGGCAACTCGACGTTTCCCTCTGAACCCTGGCAGCAAATAATGTTCTACCTTGGGATATTTAACATCTCTTGGTGCCCTCTTGGCTTCCCTGGTGGCTCACGTAGTAAAGAATCCACCTTCAGTGCAGGAGACCTGGGTTCAATCCTTGGATCAAGAAGATCCCCTGGAGAAGGGCATGGCAACCCACCTCAGTACTTCTGCCTGGAGAATTCCATGGACAGAGGAGCCTGGTGGATTGTGTTCCATGGGGTTGTAAAGAGTTGGACATGACTGAGCGACTAACATTTTCATGGGTACCCTCTTAAGAGTCACTTCATTTTTTATCTCACAGGAGTTATATAAGGACTGAAAGACAAATGGTATTATCTGCGTTTTAGATGTGAAAGCAGGCAGAGGGAACTTGAGGGGCATTTGTGAAGTCCTGCAGCTGGGAGCCAGAACCGTAACTCAGATCACCACTGCCTCCTGCCTTACCTGTTGCCACATTGACTGGGACACTTTCATTCTCCCTCTCTTCAAGCCTGTTCACCTTCGGGCTTTCCACATGGTTCACCGAGCCTTAAAAAGGGCCTGCTGCTATTTTCTCTATTTCTTTCTTTTTCTTTAAATTTATTTTATTGAAGTATAGTTACTTACAGGAGAAGGCAATGGCACCCCACTCCAGTACTCTTGCCTGGAAAATCCCATGGACGGAGGAGCCTGGTGGGCTGCAGTTCATGGGGTCACTAAGAGTCGGAGACGACTGAGCGACTTCACTTTCACTTTTCACTTTCATGCATTGGAGAAGGAAATGGCAACCCACTCCAGTGTTCTTGCCTGGAGAATCCCAGGGACAGGGGAGCCTGGTGGGCTGCCGTCTATGGGGTCGCACAGAGTCGGACACGACCGAAGTGACTTAGCATAGTTAACTTACAAGGTACTGTGCTTTTTGGTGTATGGCAGAGTGATTCAGTTTTACATATATATAATAGTTTGCATCTGCTCGTCCCAAACTCCCAATCCATCTTTCCCTCACCCCCCTGCCCTTTTTGGCAAAAACAAGTCTGTTCGCTGCGTCCGTGAGTCTGTTTCTGTTTCATAGACAAAGTCACGCACCTTCTTTCACATCCCACATATGAGTGATGTCATATGGTGGTTGTCTTTCTCCGTCTGACTTATTGTGACACTCTAGGTCCATCCCTGTTGCTGCGAATGGCATTGTTTCGTTCTTTTTCATGGCTGAGTAGCGTTCCATCGTGTATGTGTATGTATATCGTATCTTCTTTCACCGTTTTTCTTTCCTGGGACGATTAGGTTGTGTCCATGTCCTGGCCATTGTAGCAGTGCTGCCGTGAACGCTGGGGGCATCTGTATCTTCGAATTAGTGTTTTCTCCAGGTGTATGCCCAGGAGTGGGGTTGCTGGATCATGTGACAACTCTAGTTTTTGGAGGAACCTGCATACTGTTTTCCACAGTTTTGCACCAGTTTACATTCCCACCAATACATCTTCATTAGTTCTGGTCCTACTGGTACCCAGAACGGACTAGTGAGAGCATACTGGACCAGCCCCCACCGAGCCAAAGCAAGGGTGACCGGGACCCAAGACTTCATGTGGAGTCGAGTTAAGCTCTCCTGCTAGAGGGAACCTGCACTGGGGGCTGCAGGGGTTTATTGCGAACTGAGCAGGTGGGCTAGGTCTGCCCTGCTTGGGGGAAGGCATAGGGCTCCATCCGTCCAGCGCTGCCCCGCTTCTGCACTTGCCAGTGCTGCGGTGCCCCCAGAGTCTAATACAGGGCACAGGTATCGCCTCCACACAGGGACAGGGGAGGGGGATGAGCATTAGGGGAGCGCCTGCTGTGTGCCAGCCTTCAGCTTAGCCGCGCCACCCACAGGCTGGCAGCATCACTCCGTATGGACCAGCAGTGGAGGCAGGACCAGACTGAGCAGTGTGCCCGAAGCCCCGCCCTGGTGAGGCCAGGCCTCAAATCTAGGTCTTGGGTCTGAAGCACATTCCCTGGCCTCACCACCTCCTAGTTTAACATGGAAGAATCTTTCTCCCTGTTTCAGTTTTATCCCTTGGACTGCGTCACCATATGAGGCTCAGAATGAATAAGAAGCAGTATGTTAAGAGTCCACCAGACTCAGCAGGTGTAGACACCACCCTCAGCTCCCACTGCCTGTAGGAGGGACATTCTGCAGTGTTCTTACCAAGCTGTAAAAGCCAGCGTTTGCATCTTCAGCTGTCGTGGTGTCCAGTGATCTAGGTTTCCTAGTTGTTTGCCTGTTGTGTACAGTCACACAGTAGGCTTTGGTGTCCATCAGACTTTGAATCTCTTTATTATAATAGTTAAAGGCTGTAAATGCTATCAGATTTCTCCTAAAGAATTATAGGCAAAGTTGCTTACAGTTAGTCAGTTCAGTCACTCAGTCATGTCCGACTCTGCAACCCCATGGACTGCAGCACGCCAGGCTTCCCTGTCCATCACCAACTCCCAGAGCTTGCTCAAACTCATGTCCATTGAGTTGGTGATGCCATCCAACCATCTCATCCTCTGTCGTCCCCTTCTCCTCCTGCCTCCAATTTTTCCCAGCATCAGGGTCTTTTCTAATGACTCAGCTCTTCACATCAGGTAGCCAAAGTATTGGCGCTCCAGCTTCAGCATCAGTCCTTCCAATGAATATTCAGGACTGATTTCCTTTAGGATTGACTGGTTTGATCTCCCTGAAGTCCAAGGGACTCTTAAGAGTCTTCTCAAACACCAAAGTTCAAAAGCATAAGTTCTTTTGCTTACAGTAACCAGCCAGAAAAACAAACCAAAAAACCAATGCTTAACCTTTTCCAAATATCCATGTACATGCTCAGCTTTGATCAGCAATAACTATGTTGATCATCATGTGTCTTCCTTCCTATTTGATGGACATATTTTCAAAGTTCAGCCGGTAAGTTTCCATACGCTGCCTGGTTAGAGAGTGACAGCCACCAGGGAACACTCAGGGTTCCCATTCAGGGTGCCTGGGTCTGCCATCACCCTTAGTAACAGTGTCCAGACCGAAATAATTGTCTTACACAGGCCATAGCAACTCCATGGATCATGCTGAAGATGATCACAAATCTGAAGACCTCGCCAAGGTCTTCCAGCCCTGGGCTGTGAGATAGGACACTCTGCATACTGTCCTGCTCTGTGGCACTGTCAAAACCTTAAACTGGATCCTATTAAACTAGTGCATTTCCATCATTTCTGAATTATTAGACCCTTCTGGAATCTTCTGTTTTCAGCTGATACAAATTAAGGCCCTAGGTTTGACCTCATGCTGTGAAGTATTTGTTAAGCCCCAAACTCACTTGGGCTTCCCAAGTGGTGCTAGTGGTAAAGAACCCGCCTGCCAATGCAGAAGATGCAGGAGGGTTCGGATCCCTGGGTTGGGAAGATCTCCTGGAGGAGCAAATGATAACCCACTCTAGTATTCTTGCCTGGAGAACCCCATGGACGGAGGAGCCTGGTGGACTATAGTCAATGGTACTGCAAAGAGTCTGAAGCGGCTGAGCACACACTCACTCAGGCTCAAGCATGCGCATCCTCACATGACAGGATGTAATGTGGGAGACGACAGCAAGTCCACCTTACTGGTGGGATCGCAAGCCCTGATGAGGAGACTGGAGTAGAAGCCTACTGCCGGTTACCTTCCTCCACGTGTAATAGCATCACCTCCTTCAGGAAGGAAGTAGGGAGAAGCAGGAACCATAGGAAATCATCAGTTTCATTGTCTACATTTTTCTGATGAGGAAGCTGAGGTTTGAAAGAGGAAAAATGCGAACAGCACAGAAGGGCCCCCTGGATGCAGCTCTGGCCTGCATTCTGGGGCTTCACCCACCTCACTGCTCAGAGACCCTGCAGGGCCCAGTCCTCCTGCAATGCTCCAAGTGACCAACAGGAGGAGCATGGAACCTGTGCCTGCTGGCTCCAGTTCTGAAAGCCTGAGATGGTTAACCAGCTCCCCATCCACAAAGAGGATAGAGAGAAAAAGGATATTCCAAGAGGAAAAAGAATATTCCAGAAGGACATACATTGAAAAGTAAATTCCCTGATGATCCCTGACCCCGTTACCCATTTCCTCTTCTTTGTGATGCCAGAGATATTCTTACAGTAACACAGGCCTGATTATGTGTATTGACACAAAAGGAAACACACTGTATACCAGCCTTCAACTTATTTTTTTCCCTTCTCAATCTGTACTGGGGATGTTCCCATGTCAGGGCATAGTTACCTGTTACATTGCTTGGTTTTCTTTGTATCTGAACAGTTACCTGTTTAAAGACAACCTTTAGATTATTTTACATCAGTTCTGCCCCTCCTGTCTGACTCTCTACTACTCCATGGACTGCAGCACACCAGGCTTCCCTGTCCATCACCAACTCCTAGAGTTTGCTCAAACTCATGTCCATCGAGTTGGTGATGCCATCCAGCCATCTCGTCTTCTGTCATCCCCTTCTCTTCCTGCCTCCAATCTTTCCCAGCATCAAGGTCTTTTCTAATGAGTCAGCTCTTCCCATCAGGTGGTCAAAGTATTGGAGCTTCAGCATCAGTCCCTCCAATGAATATTCAAGACTGATTTTCTTTAGAATTGACTAGTTTGATCTCCTTGAAGTCCAAGGGACTCTCAAGAGTCTTCTTGAACGCCACAGTTCAAAAGCATCAGTTCTTCAGCGCTCAGCCTTTATGGTCCAACTCTCACATCCGTACATGACTACTGTAAAAACCATAGCTTTGACTAGATGGACCTTTGTCAACAAAGTAATGTGTCTGCTTTTTTATGCTGTCTAGATTTGTCATAGCTTTTCTTCCAAGGAGCAAGCGTCTTTTAACTTCATGGCTGTAGTCACCATCTGTAGTGATTTTGGAACTCAAGAAAATAAAGTCTGTCACTGTTTCTCTTGTTTCCTCATCTATTTCTCATGAAATGATGGCACTGGATGCCATGATCTTAGGTTTTTGAATACTGAGTTTTAAGTCAGCTTTTTCACTCTCCTCTTTCACTTTCATCAAGAGGCTCTTTAGTTCCACTTTGCTTTCTGCCATAAAGGTGGTGTCATATGCATATCTGAGGTTATTGATATCTCTCCCAGCAATCTTGATTCCAGCTTGTGCTTCATCCGGCCTGGCATTTCACATGATGTACTCTGCATATAAGTTAAATAAGCAGGGTGACTATATACAGCCTTAACATACTCCTTTCCAGATTTGGAACCAGTCCGTGGTTCCATGTCTGGTTCTAACCATTGCTTCTTGACCTGCATACAGCTTTCTCAGGAGGCAAGTAAAGTGGTCTGGAATTCCCATCTCGTTAAGAATTTTCCATAGTTTGTTGTGATCCACACTGTCAAAGGCTTTGGCTTAGTCAATGAAGCAGAAGTAGATATTTTTCTGGAATTCTCTTGCTTTTTCTTTGATGCAATGGATGTTGGCCATTTGATCTCTGGTTCCTCTGCCTTTTTCTAAATCAAACTTGAACATCTGGAAATTCTTGGTTCACATACTTTTGAAGCCTAGCTTGGAGAATTTTGAGCATTAATTTGCTAGTGTGTGAGATGAGTGCAATTGTGTGATAGTTTGACCATTCTTTGGCATTGCCTTTCTTTGGGATTGGAATGAAAACTGACCTGTTCCAGTCCTGTGGCCACTGCTGAGTTTTCCAAATTTGCTGGCATATTGAGTGCAGCACTTTAACAGCATCATCTTTTAGGATTTGAAATAGCTCAGCTGGATTTCCATCACCTCCACTAGCTTTGTTCATTGTAATGCTTCCTAAGGCCCACTTGACTTCACACTCCAGGATGTCTGGCTCTAGGTGTTTAAGCACAACCTTTTAATACAACCTGTTTCTATACAGCCTTTAGGTTGTTTCAAGTCTTCCACTTCTCCTCTCAACAACATTGCATAGGTTTCCCTGTGTCCTGAGTAGGTTTCTTTGCCCCATGTGTCCCATATGTCTGGGGTGAATTCCTCCAAGTAGAATTGAGAGCCCAGGATCCTAACCATCACTGGGTACCCCGAGGCCTAGCCCACCCCCAAAGAAGTTAAACACAGCTTTTCTTCTACAGGTTGGATGGTCCAGAGATTTGGAGGGCTTTGACTAGGGTTCCATCTGCAACATTTAAGCAGAGCGGGCTCTGGGTGCCAGTGGTACCTGAGTTCCCACCCCCGGTACCTGTTCACACTTGCTCCTGGCATAGTTGAGATGAAAGCTGGGGTCCCAGGTTCCTGCTTTCCTCCTCCAGGAGCAGGAGAGTTCCTGCTCCTCACCTGCCCTATCCCTGGTCCCACTTCACCTTTCGCTCAGCTTATCCATGCTGCACGCGTTTGCTCCTGGTCCTCCCCACCCATGACTCCCTTGGACATGTGCGTTTCCTCCGCTCCCTGTAGATCCTGGAAGTGACTGAGCAGCCCCATCCTGAGCACACCCCCACCTCCCCTGCCTCCAGGTGCCTCTCCTCTTAAGGGGTACCAGGTGACTTCATCTCCTATCACACATCCTCAGACAGCTTCTCTAGCTATTGAATTTGTGTTACATTTGTTTCAACCAACTGAGCTTCTATCAAGACCATGTCCCCACAATAGGTTCTATTCCAGAGACCTACAGACCTCTTTTGCTTCCCTGAGTTGAAACTAGCACTCACAAAACAGTGTTATATTAGGTAACCATTGTTAAATTCTGTGTCAAATTAGGTAGTCGCTGAAAATGTCTTAGGAATTAGGGCGGAGGGAACAGAACAGCTGGTAAACGTGGGCCTGGAGATGGGCCTTCAAGGGCGGAGACTTTAAATAGCTCGACTGTATTATGGACAGTGACGTGAAGGGATAGCCCCTGTTACTGCAGGCACGGTGCTGGGCATAGGAAGCTGGTGAGTAGAGGTGTCAAGGCCAGGCCGCGTTCTAGCTGAGATCCCAACCTGAGTCCGTGTGGCTCCCATCCGCTGCCCCTCTCCGCTCTTGCACAGCTGGGGCCCAGCTTGTTGGGACAGGTTGGGAGACTGGGGATCCCCCGCTTGCATCCCTGGTCCCTTGACTGACAGTTTCATTGTCATTCTAGGACTTCTGCCACGGGCAAGTGATGTGGCCGCCCCTGAGTGCCCTACAGGTAAAATTTGCTGAGCCCGGGCAGTCCTGCAAGCAGGTATGTCAGGAGAACCAGCTCATCTGTGAGCCGTCCTTCTTCCAGCATCTCAACAAGGACAAGGACCTGCTGAAGTAAGTGCCGGAGCGCGGGAGGGGCGGCTCCGCCTCTAGCTTGTATCACAACGGCTGTGAGCCTGGCACTGCCAGGTCCCTGAGGGTCCCCGAGCAGGGTGGCGGGCACAGCACTGGGATCACAGCCCAGAGTCACCCAGTGGGGTCTTCTCTCTGGCTGGCATTGCTTCCCTTGTGCTGCTTCTGTCACTTAACAGTTGTTGTTTAGTCGATAAGTCATGTTCAACTCTGCCACCCCGTGGTCTCTAGTCTGCCAGGCTCCTCTGTCCATAGGATTCTCCACGCAAGAATACTAGATTGGGTTGCCATTTCCTTCTCCAGGGCATCTTCCAGACCCAGGGAATGAGCCCACGCCTCCTGCATTGGCAGGCGGGTTCTTTACCACTGAGCTACCAGAGAAGCAGTTACTTTCAGTAACACCATTAATTTCCTTTTGTGGTGGCATTTTGAGTTTGATGTTTACATTTTCCAGATTTTCATCTGAGGTTTCTTCTGGCCTCTGACTCATGACCTCAGTCAGGGCTAAATCTGTGCCTTGATATTTATCGCACCCACCCTGGGCTTGTGATTCAGCTGGTAAAGATTCCACCTGCAATGAGGGAGATGTGGGTTCGATCCCGGGTTGGGAAGATCCCCTGGAGAGGGGAAAGGCTACCTACTCTAGTATTCTGGCCTGGAGAATTCCATGGACTGTATGGTCCATGGGGTCAAAAAGAGTTGGACACGACTGAGCGACTTTCACTCACTGGGCCACAACCTAGTTAATTACCTGTCACCTCCCTCCCAACCTTAATAGCTCTAATGTGGTGTTTTCCCCTAGGGGATTTGTTTTCCCAACCCCAGATATTCTGCAGAGCAGTCGTTTGGTCCCAGTCTTTTTTTTTTTTTTAACTTATTTATTAGCTGCTTGGGTCTTTGTTGCTGCACAGGATTTTCTCTAGTTGCAGCGAGCGAGGGCTACTCTGGTTGTGGTGCACGGGACTCTCACCGCAGTGACTTCTCCTGCTGTGGAGCATGGGCTCCAGGCACTCGCTTCAGTAGTTGTAGAGCCTGGCTTAGTTGCTCTGTGGCACGTGGGCTCAGTACTTCGTTGCTTCCAGGCTCTGGAGCACAGACTCAGTAGTTGTGGTACAAGGGTTTGCATGTAGGTTCCTCCCCACCCAGGGATCGAACCTGCGTCTTCTGCAATGGCATGTAGATTCTTTACGACCTGAGCCACCAGGGAAGCCCCTGCCCCAGTCTTAAGGAACAGAGTGGACTCAGGGCTCCAGGCTTACGGGTCTCCATTCTGGCTTCACGCCCTGTTAGAGCACAGTTGGCCACTGCATTTATCTGGGCACAGTGGTCTGAGCTGGCCTGGCCCTGCCTGTAAGCCTTATTATGCTCACCTCAAGTAATGAGGTGTAAAACCCTTTTCAGAGAGGAAACGTGATCTCTAGCACCTTGCCTGCAGGGCTCCTTTCCTGAGTAGGGACTCGGGGGATTCTATTTTTTCTCATTTTTTTACATGAAGACCAGGATCAGAGGTGCCCTCAATTCCACCAGCAGAATAGAGGCAAGACCAGCAGAGTTGGTCAGCATCCTGCTCTGCATCCAGTGACACTGTGTGAGAGGCAGCGCTGGTCTGATGTCTGTGATGCTAGAAGCTTCTACCTCCAGAGCACATGTCCCCAATTCTAAGTGCAGGAGGAGCTTCCCACTCACCCCTGTTGCAGACCACTCCTGTACCAAGGTGGCTTCCTGAGAACCCTGAGTGTCTCCCTCTGTTTGACAGGAAGTCTGGCGTCACTAGGGACAGACTGCTAGCTGTCCACACCCAACTGTCCATGTGCAGCCCCGCCTACCTCTGGAGGAAGCAACCTTGATGGGACTGCTCAGAGGCGTGGGCCTTCCTGGCCAGGCCGGGGGCTCAGAGAGCCCAGAGCCCCACCGAGCCTGCAGGGGAACAGGAATGAGCCAATGGACCCATTTCCTCTGTTCTATCAATCTGCCCACCTGTGAAATAGGGACGTCCCCAGTGATGGTGAGCCTGTGTACAGCAAAGTCCTTTCCTGCAGGAGTGTGGGCCGCGGAGCAGGCCTGAAGTCGCCAGGCTGCGACCAGAAA
>NW_011494902.1:3138596-3138971 GCF_000754665.1 Bison bison bison
GTACAAGATGTGTGTGTGGTGTGTGTGTGTGTAAGATGGAAACAGTACAAGGTGTGTGTGTGTAAGATGGAAACAGCACAAGGTGTGTGTGTGTGTGTGTGTAAGATGGAAACAGTACAAGGTGTGTGTGTGTGTATAAGATGGAAACAGTACAAGGTGTGTGTGTGTGTGTGTAAGATGGAAACAGTACAAGGTGTGTGTGTGTGTATAAGATGGAAACAGTACAAGATGTGTGTGTGGTGTGTGTGTGTGTAAGATGGAAACAGTACAAGGTGTGTGTGTGTGTAAGATGGAAACAGCACAAGGTGTGTGTGTGTGTAAGATGGAAACAGCACAAGGTGTGTGTGTGTGTGTGTGTAAGAGGGAAACAGTACA
>NW_011494902.1:3139071-3143968 GCF_000754665.1 Bison bison bison
AAACCCCCCCCCACCTGCCACCGGTAATCCCGTACACCAGGCCGAGCCCAGGGGAGCAGAAGGCCTGAGTGAGGGGCTACCCTGGGTCAGGCCCTTTGCCAAGGCATTACTCAGCAGCCCCCTCCCTCCTATCCCCTTGTAGATATGTGGGTTTTCTCCCTAGGAGGCTGCTGCGAATGCTAATTTTGCAATAGAGCCGCCTGAAATTAATTTTCTGAATGTAAGAGCCCTACTGAATACCTTTGTTTCTGCATTTGTAAATACTGATAATGTCATAGCTCTCTGGCAAGTCTGCTGAGTGCCTCCTCAGCGCAGCAATCCTGGCTGATCCATATTCATGGCCACTTAGCAGCGAGCGGCTCCTCCGAGCCCATGCTACTGTTCCTCCTCCAGCTTGGGGCCTGACTCTGAATTTAAGCTCCTTTCCATCTCCGGGTGTCCCCGGCCTGTCCTCAGCATGCAGTATGACTTGATGTAACAGATGTCAAGTGTCCCGTGCTGTCATCTTGACTTGGGGAGTCAGGCAGCTGGTCTTGGAGCTCCTGCTCAGGTGGGGCTATGGGAGTGACAGAGGCGACCACAAACCCCTTGCACAGAGCATGCATGATTCAGGTGCAACCTGACTTGACCCAAACCAGGCCCTGAGAGGTCAGAGGACAGAAGTCCTAGAAAGAGCCGGAGTCCATGCTGATGGGGTCCGGGGGGAGCACCTCACCCCCGGAAATAGAAACACATGTTAGTGGAAGACCTCCTTTGTAATGTTGCTACCTTTACAAGTTGTATCCTCTAAAAGATTAATTTATTGAGTTTGGGGTGTTTGTTTTTTTTTGAAGAGGAATTCTAAGCCATGAAGCCTGGACTGTGAGCACTGTGGTGCCTCAGTGCCTCAGAGTGGTGACAAGGGAGCTTGGGGAGACTTGGTGGATACGGGGTTGGGATTAGCAAGGAGGAGTGCAGGGAAGAGGGAGAGGAGGAGGGAGACCAGCAGGTGGGGCCCGGCTTCCTTCCTTTCATCCTGCATGGGTCTGTGTGTGGAGAGGGCTGCGGGGCTTCTGTCCTCTTGGGAAATAGGCAGCCCCATGGGAAGGGGGAGGCTTGGCCTTTTTCTTCTCTTTGAAGAGCTCTAAGCTCTCCGGCAAGGGCTGAAGGGCCTCAGAAGCCCCAGTTCCCATCCTGTGAGAGAAACCGTTCTAGGGCAGTTAGAGAGAGGCAAGCACCCCAGGGGCTGCAGAATGGAAACAGCACAACGGGTATGTGTTTGGTGTGTGTGTGTGTGTGTAAGATGGAAACAGCACAAGGTGTGTGTGTGTGTGTGTAAGATGGAAACAGTACAAGGTGTGTGTGTGTGTGTGTGTGTAAGATGGAAACAGCACAGGTTGTGTGTGTGTGTGTGTAAGATGGAAACAGCACAAGGGGTGTGTGTGTGTGTGTGTGTGTGTGTACGCCTGTGCAGGCAAGACAGACATGTTAGGAACAGAGGCAGGACAGCAACACACATGCCCTGAAGAGGCAAGGGACCTCGTGGGGGTGAGGATGTGCTCTAGCGATTGGGAAGGTCCCCTCCTCCTGCTGAGCTCAGCAAGGATGCTCGAGGGGCCTCTCTGCAGGCCTAGGGCTGTGGAACAGAGACCTCAGACCAGGGATTGGGTCACATCCAAGGGTGGCCCCACCACCACTCCGCTGAGCCTCTGGGGAGCTTGCTGGGCCAGGTCACCCATGGCTCCGGGGAATACCCACTGCTCAAGTGCTTTGTGGTGGTCTTTGGACATTGGCCTTGGACAGGCTGCTACTGCAGCCCCGTGGCCACGGGCACGTGTGCTCACACCGTGGCACGCTGGGCCTGGAGTCCAAGTCCAGGAGGCCAGGAGCAGATGTGATTCTCCCTGGCTCTTGACAGTCCCTCCCACTCGCCACGGAGTCCGAGATGAGTTCTGGAGACTTCGTGCCCCTGATGAGCCGTGTGCCAGGCAGATGGCTTGAGTTAAGACACAGTAGCTGCCGTGATTCACCTAAATACATAAATAGCATCAGCACAAATCTGGATCCCAAGGCCACATTCCATGTGGAAACTTCATGCCCAGCTGGGCTCTGGAGACCCCCTTTCAGTGTTGGCCAGGAAGTAGGCAGGACCAGGTGGGCCCTGACTCTGACTTGTGTTTCCTTTAGGAAATCCATGGAGCCCCCAACTCGCTGCCCTCGCCATGACCCTAACCCTCTGGTTGCTTCTGTCTCCCAGCTGGCACATCTAACATGAGGTGTTAGGCCACTGAGAGAAGTCACAGAGCTCCCTGGTGACTGCAAGAGCAGGACAGGAGTGGGTGCTGCCCTCCTAAGAGCCAGGAGCTGGGCTGGCAGCCTCGGAGAACTCACCGGAAGCCCAGGAGATGCGCTGGAAATCACAGATTAATGCTGGCAAAGGAGCAAGTGGGCCCAGGCAGTTAGTTGGCTCGAGGAAGACGAGCGGGCAGGAGTAACACTGGGTGGGGGGTCAGATCCTTTTCTCAAAACATTTGGAAGCTTTCCAGAAGTGGCAGGAAACCTCAGGTTCCCCGCCCAAATCCCCTCCCTGTCAGCAAGAATCAGGACTTCTGTGAACAAAGCAAAATGGAGATACTTGGCATGTGTGTAAACTCACAGTGTGGGGTGAGGGCAGAAGGTGGCAGTCCACCCAGCATCTACCAGCGGGAGCGATCATGCTAGTTCTCATGTGCTGAATGCTTACTCAGAGCTGGACTCTGCCAGCTGCTCTGTAAACATTTATTTAATCCCTGTACTTCCCCCCTGTGAGTGGTTAAAGAATCTGCCTGCAGTGCAGGAAACACAGGAGATGCAGGTTTGATTCCTGGGTCAGGAAGATGATCTGGAGAAGGGAATGACAACCCACTCCAGTATTCTTGCCTGAAAAATCCCATAGCACTAAGCCCATGGTGGGCTCCAGTCCAAAGGACTGCAAAGAGTCAGACATGACTATGCGACTAAGCGCATGACCTTCCCTGAGAGTCAAGGGTTATTCGTCCCCATTTCACAGAAAAGGAAACTGAGCCACAGGGAGGCTCAGGCATTGGTCCAAGGCCACACAGCTCATATAAAGCCGGGATGCAAACCCAGATCTGCCTGGACCTCCTTCACCACCTTCTGAGCTGGTCCCCACCAGGCATGTGGGACAACAGGGCACAAGGTGATGGGACCCGAACACCCCATCTAGGACGAGAACTTCCGTGGCTCCTCTTTGAGATGAGAGGCCAACACTGTTCTCCTGAGCCCCCCAGGTGGGGGGTTTCAGCCTGAGGAAGCAAAACCCCAGGGGTCTGCAGCCCACAGCCAGAGGGGTGGAAGAAGATGGGGGAGGAGCAAGAACCTGGGCTTGGGATCAGGGCCTGGCCTCAGTCCCCGCTCTGCACATCCACAGCCCTCAAGGGGGGAGGAGCAAGAACCTGGGCTTGGGATCAGGGCCTGGACTCAGTCCCCGCTCTGCACATCCACAGCCCTCAAGGGGGGAGGAGCAAGAACCTGGGCTTGGGATCAGGGCCTGGACTCAGTCCCCGCTCTGCACATCCACAGCCCTCAAGGGCTGGGGACCAGGGTGGGTAGTAGGACGATCTATTGCCGCAGTCGTGGGAGGCGGCTGCAAAGGTCCCGTGAATTGAGGCCCCGGGACACACCATGCCCAGGAAACGCAGTCGTGGGAGGCGGCTGCAAAGGTCCCGTGGATTGAGGCCCCGGGACACACCATGCCCAGGAAACCATCTGATTGCTCTCCAGCGGGAAACTAAGGTCATATAACAGAGATCCCTCTAAGCATTAGTTTTAAAGGTAGACATAGTTTTAAAATGTTCTAAAAAGCATTTAAATAATGCATATCATTGTCCCAGTCTCACTTCTCAGAAGTAACCATTGTTAAGTCTTTAGTGTACCTGCTCTACTTTCTTTCCCTCTTCTTGTCTCCCTCTCTTTTTCTCTCTTCTCCGCCCCCCGCTCCCCCTCGCTCTCCCTCCCACACTCACACACACACACGTGGATACACTGCACCCCCTGTTATTACTTGCTCTCATGCTGGTGCTCACATTCCTACCTCCTTGTCAAGTGCTGCGTGTGCTGATAACACAGCTGAGACACAGGGGATCCAGCCATTCCCCACGTGCTGAATCTTCAGGTTATTTCTGGTTCTTCTCCAGCCTTGAACACATACCGCACCCACATGCGCATCCAGGCGTTTGCACGCCCTTCTCGAGCCCGGGTTCCCAGAAGTGAGGATGGCTGGGTCAGAGGGTGGCCAACAGGAGCCCCAAACAGCCTTCCCCACTGGAGGGCAGCAGAAGGGGCCAGGGCTGAGGACAGTCCCTGCCTCTCCAACCCCTTCCTCTTTCTCTTCAGGTACAATGTGAACTGCCAAAGCTCAGAGCTGGCCAAGGACATCGTGGCGCCCTCCTTCGACCCCAAGAACAAGCACTGTGTGTTTCAAGGCGACCTCCTGCTGTTCAGCTGTGCTGGTGCCCACGCCCGCCACCGGAGGATCTGCCCCTGCCGGGACTTCATCAAGGGCCAGGTGGCTCTCTGTAAAGACTGTCTATAGCGGCCACCACTCCACCCGCGCCTATGCTCTGCAGGGGGGAGACAGTGGCTCCCGCCCCATCAGGGTGGGGCAGGGACACAGACGCAATTCAGGGACTCTCCCCAGAGCCTGAACGTTTTGGTGAAAGGTCTCGATTTGGTACTGGTCCCGCTGCAGTCAGAGCATCACAGTGGAGCCAACCTCAGGCCGGGAACCTGGCTTCTCCCTGGCACAACTTTGTCTTTAATTTTGGAGGAGCTACTGTAGGGAGACTGTGCAGCTGCTCCAGGATAAAAAAAGAATCTCAATATTCGTTTAAACAAAACAAAACCAGAGGAAGAGTTG
>NW_011494902.1:3144164-3148839 GCF_000754665.1 Bison bison bison
GTTATAGTGAAGAGGGATTGATTGCGCGTCTTGCTACTTCTCTGATTTTCCTCTGTTGGCCATCCCTCTTCACTATAACATGACTGTTGTCTGCTTTGGGCAGGGTGCACCGTGGGGCTAGTGGCATGATTAAGGGCAGCTGTGGGTACCTAGCTCCTCAAAGTGGATGGTGGCAGAAGAAAATAAATTCCTTGTGCTTAGCAGGTGGCAGAGGCTAGGGGTTAGGCACCCCTTGGGTGTCCGGGGAAATGCCTGTGTGGTCCAGAGAACCCAGCAGGGACCAGAGATGGGCTGCTTTGCAGTGACAGGCTCCTTTCCTCTGTTCCATCACACCCCCCATGGTGGAACACACCCCACACAGCTGGGCTGTCATTTCTGGTTAGGATTAAAAGCTACCCTTGCACTTGGAGGGGTGCTCTTTACCCCCTTGAGAAGGGGTGTCTTTGAACTGCGATTTGGACAGGGATGAAGCTGGTCCCTAAGAACTAGTGGCATCACCTGAGCTGGGCTTGTGTTATTTCACTCCGTCCGATGTCACCAAAGTCCAGGGGATGGGGCTCTCAGTGAACTTTTGATGTTGGCTGGGGGAGCAAGGGCAGGCCAGGATGAATGTGCACTGTCTTGGCTGCTGACTATGAGTGTGGGTGTGGTTTGCAAGGGGTAGGAATCTGATACTGGTTTTTACTCCAGGCAGAAATACTGGGGAGGAGGGTGTTGAACTGGTCAGCAGGTTGGACCAAACCCTGGAGTCCCTGTGCTGTGCTCTTGGGCAAGTTCCCCCAGCCCCTTCCACTCCCCTCCCCCCACGCCGTGCTTCAGTGCTTTGCGTGTGTGTGTGTGTGTGTTTCCTGTGATGCCCCTGGCATCTCCGTGCTGGTAAGAGTGAGCTCCCTTCTCCCTGGCAGAATGTCCCCCTTGAAAGCTGTCCCATGAGCCACCCAGCCCTCACTAAAGATTCTGAGTGGCTTGGTTGCTGAACAGAAAAGCTGGACACAGCTAATGGCTGGGTGAGCCTCCGGGACGCAAGGTTCAGGTTAGAATTCTCAAGTCTGAGGCCCACCCAGGAGGAGTGTGAGGCTGTGAGGGATGGGAGGTCAGATTCCACCCACTCCTCGATTCTTCTTCTTGGGTATAAAATTAATATCAAATGCACAGCCAGCCTTCTTTCCTTAGACTAACCTCAGTGGATCTTAGAGAATGGAGTGGGGGAGTTAGGGCAGCCAGGATCTCCCCCACCCCATAGGTGGCCCCTGAGTACCCGTGCCAGGGAGAATTCTGATGGGGAAGCCTCCGCGCTGAGCATGGATGCCAGGGCCCACTCCTCACAAACTGGCTGAGAATAGAAACAAGGGCAGAAGTTAAAAGGAAATTGGGCAAGACGGTGTGAGTGCCCGTGTGCTTTTGAGTGCTTCACGAGGACAGTTTCCTGCAGGGGGAGGAAACAGCTGCCATCCCTGCTGTCGGGAACCACTATTTCCTACGAATGGGCCTCCTGGCTGCAGCCTTCCTAGAAGGAATTCGCTTTAGCGCCCAGACCAGCAGTTCCTGGGCCAGTGCTGCCCTCTCCTGGGCCCTTCTGGCCGTTTCTGGTGCTGAGGATGTGCGTTCCCGTGTTTGACCAGCAGAGAGAGCCTGCGGGCCGAGACCAGTTTCCCACGCTTTGCCAGACTAACCCATCTGGCAGAGATCCGTTAGAACAAGCACAGGAACTCTGAAAGCAAGGAGGTTGGAAAGCCCGGTTCTCAGAAACACGCTGTGCCGGGCTTGTGTTCCAAAAGCTGCAGGGATTGTTTGCCGGCTGCCCCTGAGCTCAGGGACTCTCTGCCTTCTCAAGAATTCCTCTTCTCTACGCCAGGACCCTCAGTCAGGCAGCCCAGGGAGCACTTCCCCACCTTAAGATCCTTCTTGCTCCCCCCATCCCAGTACTGACCGGAAGTAAGCCAGAGTTCTGCCCCGGGGTGGGGTGACGTGGCTGCTGCTCCTGGTGCAAAGAAACCCACACTCCAGTTGTTGAGGGCAGAGGGGGTGACACCAAGTGTATACTGGTTCCCAGGCCTCCACAGACTTGGCCCCAGTCTGGTCAGTGACCCCAGAGGACATTAGGGTGGGGCCTCCATCTGCCCTGTGCAGGAAGGGCTGCAATTGCTGCCTGCTATGCGAGAGGAAGGCGCCTTTCAGGGTGTGGGCTAGAAGCCTTGGGTGGTTTTGCCAGTGCCAATCTTGATAGACTCCTGAACCACCTTGTAATTGATGACAGTTCCACAGGAAGAGATATCCCCAGTCAGGACTAGCGTCTTCCTGTGCTCTGAGCATCTCTTACCTCTTGCCTGGTTTTTTAGTTTTTTGTACATTTTTTCCTAAAAGTTTGGATTTATTTTTCCTCCACTGTGATCCTAAGTTCTTAAAAAACTTGAGGGAAAAGGTTTAATTTATTAAATGAGAGAAAGCTTTCCTTTGAAATGTAAACACTTTCAGGAGTAAAAATTCCTGAAAGGGAAAACACACTTCTCATGCCAGTAAACACCTCATTTATTTCTGGTATGCAGTTTGATTTGCACATGCACAATTGGAGAAGCTTTTCACATTTTTGCTTAGATTGGGTTTTTTACTTTGTGTTTGCTGTATGTTTGTAAGTATTAAGCGATCTTTTCTTTGGTGATATTTATTGTTTCTCTGAGGTGCCTTTTCACTTTTCTTTTGGGTTGGTTTTTGGAATCTGGTGTCAGTGTTTGGAATCGGGTTTTGTTGAAGGAAGCTAGCAGACTCCTCCAGCTTGGAGATAGATAGGACCTGTCCTTGTGAGACAGGTCCTAGGGCAGAGGGCAACCCAGGCTGGACGCCAGACATGCCCTCCAAGCTCCCCAGGTCGCAGCATATGTGCACAGATACCCCCATGCAGCCACGAGGGCCCCAAGAAGAGGGTTGACTTCCTCCAGACCAAGCTTCACCCTCCCAGGCTGCTCGGCTAGGTCTCTGGGTTTGTCTGGAGACGGATGGTTGACAGGTGCCACCCTGGGTGCTTGGTGGAGGGTGGCAAGGGCAGAGAACCAACCCTGTGTGAGGGGTTGCAGTGAAGGGAAGCAGGCCCCGCTGGGCTCGTTGGAAGCACTGGCCCCAAATCATTCTATCTCCCTATCAGGATGAAGGGGAAATAATATGTACCCCCTGTTTTTATTTCCTTGGCAAACATCAGCCTCCCAGCAAGCTCCCTTGGCGTCCCAGTGCAGCTCACTGGTAGTAAAACTGTGATTGTGAGCAGTTAGGCAGAGACTGTGCTGTTATGGGCGGGTTTGTGCTTTTTAGACCAGCCCAATCAGGCCACCCCCTCTCTGGGGTGGATTCCCTACTAGATATGTATATAATTGGGACATTGCCACCCTCACCCACCCCCCACACACACACCAATTCTTGATTTTAAAAAAGTTCTATTAACGACAGGCTGTGGTTGTGTTACTCTCCCAAGCCTGGAATATTTTATTTATTGAAGAATATTTTCATTTCCACAGTGGTTTCATTCTAATCCCGCCCATCCCCTAGGCTGCAGAGCATCTTCATGTGAAGAGACGGACAGATGTCAAGAGATTCAGGCTGCTCTAAGAAGGTGGGAGTTGTCTAAAGCAGAGGGTGGGTTCTTTTCCTTCTTGTTGGCTTCAACAACAAAAAAAATGGAAAACCCAAGTTTATATGGCAAAAGGCCAAATTAGCTGTCTAGTGTCAGATGCAGAAAAAAAAAAATTTTACCCTAGCTTTCTTAGCACTTAGGGGTTTTGTGAGGATTCAGTGTTTAGCAATGTCTGACAAATAGTTAAGTCCTAGTAAATGTTAAATACTGTTGTTTTTCACATTTCATACAAGTTGAGGAAAAGAGCTGAGCTCACTTCCTATCATTGATTCCTGTAGGTACGGGAAGATACTCCAAGTTGATAGAATGTTGTAGGAATTACAGGTTTAAGATGCCCAGGTCCTGTGTCCACCCTGCTGGCTAAAATGGTACTGTGTCCCTGAATGCACTGACTGATTTGAAAATATGCCCGACTTCAGCCCCAAGTGGAACTGGGCTGCAAAATTAGTCAGCTTGACATAGAGTGGCCACATGCCAGATCCTACCCCACTGACATCTTCTGGACCCTTCCAGGGTGTGTGCAGAACTTTTTAAGCTGGAAATTAAAATAAATCCTCTGACAGACTGTTCCCTTAAAGTTACCCATCTTCCTCTGAAATGCAATAATAGAGGTGTTTCTGTTTTTTTTATTTAAGAGAAAAGGAATGACCTATTGAACGTACTCATTCCCCCAGGAAGTCCCTTTGCTGCCCCCTGCTGGCCAGGGTGGCTTCTCCAGTGTCCAGTCCAAGAGGATCAGATTCCCAGGCTGGTTAGTTGTTATGTTTCTATCAAATTAAAGGTTAGTTCCATGGAGAGAGTGAGGGGTCTTCAGAACTCCAAGAGGCTGCTCCTAGCTTAGTGATGTTTTTCCAAATCACCCGAATGTCAGTTGGCTTTTTTTTGGGGGGCGGGTGGAGGGGGAGGTGGCGTGGTTGGTGTCAGCCTCTTACTTCCCTAAATAGGCTCAGTTTTTATCTCCTATTTTGGCGTATTCTGGAAAGACTGCATTTGTGGAAAATGGAGGAATCTGTTGGTGTCTTTTTAAGATCCTTTGCATTCTCTTCAGCTGCA
>NW_011494902.1:3148939-3149408 GCF_000754665.1 Bison bison bison
TCTTACATGTCTGTGGATGTAAGATTGGAGTGCACCTTCTTCCAAGCATTTCCTCGATTCTCCCCAGATCTTGTGGAGCCCTAGCCCCCTGCAGCTGGTGAGACAGGGCAGAGGGATGGAGGGCATCTGTGTGCTAATGCGGAGACCAGGGCCCTGTGTCTGGGGAGTCGGGGGGTGCAGCCCTAGGTGCTCAGACCACTTGCAGGAGGTCTCCCTGGGACAGCTGGACAGGAACCTAGCTTAGTCGGCCACCTCTGCCCACCTCTGAGATGGTGCAAACTTGGGGAGCATTTGTTCCCTGTCCTGCCCAGGTGTGAACAGGACAAATGGGAGTGGGGCAACCGATGCCAAAGGAGACGGTGACATCTTTTCTGCCGTAGTTGCTGTCGCGAGCTCGGTGTCTGTAAGCTAACGGCCATCCGCGTCTGTGTCTTCGGCCAGCTCCTGGTACGGCTGTTTTCTGCTGTTC
>NW_011494902.1:3149670-3155175 GCF_000754665.1 Bison bison bison
GCTGCTGGAAACCTTGATGGGAAGGTAGGTGTAAGGCACTGGGGGAGGGGTAGGTGTTCACTGTGTAAGACTCTTCCCTTTGATCACATCCACTGGTACTGATGGTGGAGCGCTCCTCCTCCCCTGTACGTACCTAGAGGGGAACTCAATTTGTCAGTGGATTCCTAGGCTTTCCTTTTTTAAAATAACCGGGGGCTACAATGGATGCTTAAACTCCTTCAGGATGTGCTAGTACGGTAGCCCTTAAGAGGCTGTCTGTGGGCTTATTAGACCTGGACCACATTTCCCTGCCTCAGAAAGAACACCCTGACCCCACAGCTCAGTGGTCCATGAGCACTTGGTTAGGCATGTGCCCCAGGAACAAGGAAGGTCAAGTTCATGCTCCCACTAGGGGCTTGTTGTAGGTGATGCTGGAGGGCATGGCACAGCCTCTCTGAAGACAGCAGAGTGCCTGGATGCTGCCCGGAGCAGAGACTCCATGGGAGACACCTGGCATCTTTGATGGGACACAAGTCCCCGGAAAGGTGAGCATAACTTGAGTGCTTAAGTTTTGAGGATGCGACGCAAATTCCACCGTGGGAACTACATTAAATACAGGAAAAAAAAACCTGCAGAAAAGGAACCTGTTGCATCTTGTATTTCCCAGACCAGAACAGTGTGAGACATGGTAACAGCCCCTAGAACATGCTGCAGAATGCCACTGGAGAAAAGCACTCTTGAAAGCATCAGACTGAACCAAGGTCAGTGACCTCTTGGAATAGACCACCTGCCCTTCAGGGGCTCTACCGGGGCACAAGTCGTCCTTCACCCACGACAGAAAACCTGCCCACAGTAGTGACAACTCTGGTGATCACCTCCCCATACCATACAAAACAGGAAAAGGTCTTTATTGGTCACCGCTGCCTGGACAAGCAGCAGTGCTGGGACAGACTGTTGCATGTGGGGGCTGTTTTGTACAGAGTCTACGACCAACGCTACATAAACCGAGAACATCTAATTCCTTACAGAGGAGGAGGCCATCACGAGAAGACTGTGATGTACCATTACCACTTCACACAGCATATAGATCTATGCATCTATGGATAGATTATATAATTTATTACAAATAAACTGTAGTTTCACATCTCTCCAAAAGGGATCCTGTGTTTACACATATATGTTTGGGCTCTGAACGTACAAGAAAGGATTGGGGCTGAGTTTGATCCATGCAAAGCTCATACATCTATCACTAAGTACTTTAAAAATAGAATGGTCTCCTTTAGAACAAATCCAGTGTTTAGATTGAGGATTAGTAAAACAGTATGAAACGAATGAAATACACGGATAGAAACTAGGAGGTGATCTACACGATGGTTCTGGAAAGGGGTGCAGGACCAAAGGATACGGTCCTCTCTTAAAATCTGCCAGGAGACCAGAGACTCGGCCCACGTGGAGCCCCGAGGAGGTGGGCCTGGTGAGTCACTATCCATGTCAGGCTGGGAGCACCACAGAAGGGCGTGTACCCTCCCCACACGAACCTGTTTTATAGCAGAAGGTGGACGAGGTCAGTTCCCACGGAGGGTCCCCGCTCGGTGAGTGTTGTCCTACGGTGTCGGGCAGGGGTGGTGGTGGGAGGAGAGCAGGGCAGTATGACCTGCGGGGTAGACCTCGTTCCTTTGAGCACAAGCTTTCCGAGAGAGAAGCTGATGTTCAATTAAACATGGGCACCGTCTGCCTGCGTGGAAACGTCTCCTGGTCCTGACAGTCTTCATGCAGCGGTGGGGCGGCCGGCGCGGGCCACCTTCACTCAAACATCTCGTAGTGGCGCGTCTGCCTCACCCTGGGCACCATGTCGATAAGGAGTCTGCGAGGAGGAAGCGGACCGGTCACCCCAACAAGGACCCTCCACAGCCCTGGGCTTGGGGAACAGATGGGGGCTTTGTTTCCATAAATACTATTCACATACCATAACATCCCTGGGATTTGGTGGTTTTTAGTGTACACACGGGCAGCGCAGCTGTTATCACCACCTAATTCCAGAACATTTTCATTACCCCCCTAAAAAACAAACTCACTGGCAATCACCCTACCTTACCCCCCGCAACAACCACTAATCTACTTTCTCTAAAGATCTGCCTATTCGAGGTACTGACTATAACTGGAATCATGCACCATGTAGCCTTCTGTAACTGGCTTCTTCCATTGGGTGTATTTTCGAGGTTCATCCGTGTGGTACAAATCAGTATTTCATTCTTCTTCTGGCTGAATAAATCCTCCACTGTGTCTCTACCACCTTTTATTTAATCAATGGACATTTGTGTTCTTTAAAACCTGCATATGGATTGTATGTTGGGCATACGAGTTTTTTCTACTTTTTGCCCACTGTGAATAATGCCACTACGATCGTTTGTGTGTAAGTGTTTACATGGATATGTTTTCATTTCTCTGGATTATGTACCAAGGAGTGGAACTGCTGGGCCAAATAGCAACTCTGTGTTTAACACTTTGAGAAACTGCTAACCTATCCCTGAAATGGCTAAACAATTTTATATCCCCACCAACAGAATATGGAGTTTTGATTTCTCCTTAACCTCACCAACACTTACTGTCTCTTGTATTAAAGCCATCCTGGTGGGAGAGAGAGGTGGGTGTGTTAATACTTAAAAGCTTGAGAAACTGTTTTCAGAGGCTGACTCCAGCCTGGACGCTGGGTACAGAGCCAGTGATGCCCACAGGGCACTTTAGTGAGTGGCCTCGGGCTGGACTAGAACGCAAGGCCTGGGTGGGTTTTTCTACATGCAGCCCTTGTGCACAAAGTCCCTTTAAGAAAAAGTTTTCTCAATCTGGGGGCTTTAGCCCCCTCTAAAACCTCCCCACCGACTGCCTCAGGTGGCAGAGGGAGCTAACGGTTGAGGATACCACACAGGCCTGCCTGGTGCATCATCATGACCCTCACTATAGAGGAAGGAAGGGGCACTGATCTTCTGGCACCAAGAGTTGAAGGGAGGACCACTTACCTCCCTTCTCTCCCAGCCACAAGGATGTGTGACGGCTGCTCGGGACTGTTCCAGTCCCCGACCTCGCCCAGGAGCAGGAGGGTCACAGGGACAGGACGTAGTTATCAGAAGTGGGGAATACAGCACCCCTGGCCGCCCAGAGGGTAAAGAGGAAGCAGCACTTACTTGACCCCGTAGGCGAATATGGTGAGGCCGATCAGCACGCCGATGCTGCCGTCCAGGTACCAGACAGCCGAGTTGTGCTTGAACACCTCGGCGCTCAGAAGGATGGAGAAGCCCATCACGCCCCCCACAAGGGAGTTAAACCCTGCAAGGGAAGCAGAGAGAGGCTGAGGTCAGTGCCCAGCGTGGCCACAAGGAAAACCCCCCAAATGCCAAGTGTGCCTCTGCATTCCAGAGCGTGTGCTGGAAGGAATGTTCCAGAAGCATTTTGCAAGCGGCAGCGACCACCTCAGATACCTACGTGGCTTGCCAAGTCTCCACTCATGTCACCAGAGACGCCCTGGATAGTTACCACCCCCATTATCAGTGTCCATCCCCTGCCAGGCACTCCTGCTCATGATGTAGCCTGTGTGTGGTTCCCAACGCCTCCCTCCCACACGCTAGAACGCAGGTCTTGAGAGGGGAGGGGCACCAGGCCTGCTGAACACACGGGGCACATTCAATGCTCAGGGACTCACATCTGTCTGATGTCTGCTAGGCAAGTACAGAGATGGGATCTTCTCAATTCTGTCAAGTCAGATTATCACCCCCATTTTACCAATAATAAGACTTAAGTTGAACAGAATGAGTGAGGTTCAACAAACTGACCAGAGTTACATGGATTGAAAGGGGCAAGGGTGGGTGAACCAGAACCCACATCCTTTCCCAACAGTCTCCCTGAGTCACCTGAGGCTTTTCATACTACAGGAAGGACATGCCAAGTCTCGAATTAGCTACAGAAACCGCAATCAAACAAGACCTGGACACAACACACCCCAATCACCATCTCCTCCCCACATGTCAACTCAGTGGGTCCCTACAACTTGGACATTGCACTTCCAGTCTACTTGTAGGTTTCCCAAGGCTACACGAGAGGGAACGGCTTAGAGGGGCTCCCAGGGGCTCACTGAGGTGTGAGCCACAAGGCTCCTTGCCTGCCTCAGTGTAACTGAGCCCCAAGAGCAGCCGCAGGCAGGCCCACACTGCTTGGGCAGGCCAGGAACCTCTCCAACAGCAGGTCCTGCTCCGTTCTCAGGCAGCTCGGCCTGTGTGAGGGCACCACGCTTCTGCTGAACTCAAAAGCGGTAATTCCAGGTTCCAGCGGGAGAATTGAGATCAATCTTAAATGCATTCAGTGGGGGCTGTACCACTAGCAGACGTTCTAAATGAAGAGCAGGGGAAAAGGAAGAAGAGTGTAGGGTAGAGGTGACTTAGGCCAAATCCCTTCTCAGGATCCACCGGGTAGACCTCAACAGGCTGCCTCCCACAACGGGACCCAGATGAAGCTAGGCCTGCAAGGTCATCTCTGGTGTCTGCATCACACACGCTTCTCTCCCCTCAGACCTCCATCACCTCCCTGCTCCAGTTCGCAGCTGAGGACTCGGCCTCGCATGTCTTAGAGCACATAGGTGCAGATCACAATACCTCACCTTGCCAACACCAAACCCATCACTCACCTGTGCCGGCTGTCCCCACATCCCCAGCTGCTTCTCCAGTTACCCCTGTTTCTATGTCAGACCTGTGCCTTTGTCTCTGTTCACTGAAAGACTTTGTTCTTGAATTTCTTCTCCCTCTCCTGGATCACTCCCACTGGGATAAACCTCTATCTCCTCCCTTGATTCCATGCCACCCCCAACATAACCCCCATTCACTACCTCCCTTTGCAAAACTCCCTGAAGAGCTGTCTACCCCCGTTAAGCATACCTCCCGTTCTCTTTACCCTACCCCACCCTTAGATCCCCTTCCCCTGAGCCCTCCCTGGTCTTGGATGGCTGCAGGCTGCCATGTGCCATGGTTGCCTCCCCACGCCTCAGGTCCCCCCGTCCCCTGAGCCCTCCCTGGTCATGGATGGCTCAAGGCTGCCACGTGCCATGGTTGCCTCTCTGTCCTTGTCTTACACCCTCCTGGGAATGCTTCCCTCCAGCCTCACGTGACACCACCTTCTGCCACTGTCTCTCTTCCCCCTCCAGCTGCTCCTTCTCACTCTCCTTCACTGGATCCTCCTAGTCACCCCCATCCGAGTTCCTGGCTTAGTCCCCCGAAGTCCTCCTCCATCAACGTTCTCCCCGCAGGTTCTCACCTCCATCCCATAAGCCAGCGTCTCCCTAGCTCTCTTTCATCCTGACCTTCCCCCTCAGCTGCAGACACAGAAGCATCTCAAACTGAACATGTTCAGAGCAAAAAATTCTGCCTGCAAATGACCTACCTTTCACCCACCTTCTGTGTAAACAGCGCCCCCATCCACCCAGCTGCTGAAGCTACAACCCTAGGAGTCCATCCTGGACTTTCCTCACACACAAATCTAATC
>NW_011494902.1:3155275-3181565 GCF_000754665.1 Bison bison bison
ATCAAGTCATTCTTGTCAACCGTTCCCTCCAAGAGTCATGCTCCATCTACCCCCAGCCCAAGCCCCCCTCCTCCATTCCCTTCCCCTCCTGCCCACATCTCCCTCCTCACAATGATTCCCCTCGCAGTAGCCAGAGTGACCGTGGTAGTGGACAGCAGCCAAGAGCCTCCAGTAGGCAAGCTGCCCACCCTGGAACCTGTGCAGACTCTTCACGGCCGACAAGCCCTGCCGTGCGTGACCAGCCCCTCCAGCCTTGTGCACGTCAGGTCCCCCGACGTCCCCACCCCCTGTGCTCCGGCCACACTGGACTTGACCAGCCCCGCCCCCTGGACTCCTCCTCCTGGGGTCTCCCAGGCCGCCTCCTCCCCAGCCTGCACTCAGCCCCGACACACCCTCCTACCTTCTCGTCCTTGGCCCTCCTTCACTGTTTTCCAGGGCTCTTCATCACATGGTGTTTTGTTTGTTTGTTTGTTTGTTTTACCGTTTTTCTTTTTACAAACATCGCTCTCTTTCCCACCAGAAATGTAGCTTATAGATAGGAGTTTTGTCTCTTTCCTGCTGTATTCTGAGTCCCAGAATGGAGGCTGCCACTGTTCAGGGCCTTGACTGACTGCTGCGTTCATACTGAACTCACAGATGGACAGAAGGGCCTCAGTCTTGCTAAAAGGATGCCTACTCGCCGGGCTGAGCTATCCCAAGAGAGATGAGGCCTCCACGGCCCGGGCCCTGGGGTCTCCCTACCAAGGCAGAGCCTGCAGCTGGAGCTCCGGGTAGACAGCCACTGAGAGACAGAGGGCTTACTCCGGGACTTCGGGGTGTGGTTGGGGGCTGTATGGAAAGTCAACCTCCCCACTCCACAAGGTTCACACCTGGTGGACCTCTCCAACCCAGTACCACCTCAATATAGGCAACAAGGATGAGGAAAGGCAAACCCCTCTACCTTCCCCCAACTGGGGCCACATCCTCTGAAGGCCAGTCCAGGGAACTATGTGGAAAAGGAGGCCAGGACCTGCTGGGCGCCTGTGGCTGGTGAGGGCTGTTCCAGGCAGGCCTCTCCTGCCCCGCTGTGTGTACCTGGGGATCTCTGCCCACCGCCCATCGTGAGCCTCCCACCCCTCACCCACTGAGGCCTCCTTGATAGATAGCCAGTCTGACAAGGAGCTTCCTCTGGGTGTCCTGGGGGGAGCAGGAGGGCAGGGCTGGCGTGAGCTTCACCCGAGATGTGCCCCACCACACCAAGTCCCAAGGCCAGATCTCTCAGCCTTCCACCTCCCCGCCGTGGAGGCCAGGGGCAGGTGACTCCCTGGGTGCCCCTTCTCAGGGTGCCTGGGGCGAGGCTGCAGCCCAGGCCCCTGTGGTGTGACCTTCTGGGGCTCCTCCAGACTCACTCACCTCTAGATAATGAGGAAGTGGACTCTGCTTCCCTTCTGTCTCTGTTCTCCACGCAGCTCATGGAGCTGCTGCCCCTCCAGCCTTCGACCTCATGGGAAGCTGGGTGCCAGCCAAGTCTTTCCCAGCTCCTTGCATGTAGGGCACCTGGAACTTCCTCACTCTCTGACCCGCCCCTGATTTCAGCCTCTGCACATCACACCCTCCATTCTGCCTCCAGTCTCCCCAAGTAGGGGGACAGCAGGTCCACTTTGAGAACGGCGAGGTCATATTTCCCTCCTGTCTTCTGACACATCGTGATCGTCAGTGTTTCCCCTCTCCCATCATAAGAGTCTGGCATTCACCCACTTGCCTCTGGCTGTCCCTTGAATCCTCCTATTCTTTTTATTAATAACAAATGGAATCAGACCCTAGATGGCGCTAGTGGTAAAGAATCCGCCTGCCAATGTAGGAAATGCTGGAGACAAGTTCCATCCCTGGGTCAGGAAGATCCCCCGGAGAAGGGCATGCAACCCACTCCAATATTCTTGCCTGGAGAACTCCATGGACAAAGGAGGCTGGAGGGCTACGGTCCATAGGGTCACAAAGAGTCGGACACGACTGAAGCAACTTAACACACAAGCACGCACAGAATCCAAAAAGTCTCTGGAGCCCACATCTTCTCACAGAGGGCCACAGAGAGCATCCACAGATGCCATTACTCTGTCCAGGGGCTACCTGGGCTGGAGTTGATCTCTCAAGCATCCTCAAAGTTGGGGGAGTTCTGTGTCGAGGGGTGGCCGGGGAAAGGCAGAGACAGGAAGGAGATGGCCTCTGCCCCCGCAGACTAGAATCCTACACCCCTCTTGCTCCAACTTCATCGTGGGCACAGTAGCCCTGGAGCCCTCAGCGAGCCCGCTGGAGCTCAGTAAGTATAGAGAGTGAGGTTCCCCCAGACGGCCACTAGATGTCCACTCGCTCCACCAAATCACCGGGCTCAGCCAGCCCAGGACAATGCGGGGACCCACCTGCCCCTACAGGGGATGGAACTTTCACCTCGTTCACCCATCCCCTCCAGGAGCATCTGACCTTCTCTGCCCACCTTTGGTTATGGCTTATTTCAGCCGCACCTCTTGTGAGCCTGGCGGAAACACTGGAACCAGCACACCTGGACCAGGGGACAATTCTGTATCTGCCCTTCCGCATCCTCCAGGATTCTAGAGCCTTCCCAGCTACAGCCATTCCCCATGAAGGACCCTAAGCTCACAGCCCCAACCCACAGACCTCCCAGCTTACCAAAGCGGCCCACAAGGTCCCATCAGTCCCTTACCTCCGGGGCCCTGCCCTCACCTCCTATGGGGCCCCACCCCAAACTCCCATGCCCATAAGCTCATTCCCATGTCCCCTGTCAAAAGGCGAGGGTGGGATGATTTGAGAGAATAGCATTTAAACATGTCTATTATCATATGTGAAACAGATCGCCAGCCCAGGTTCGATGCATGAGACAGGGTGCTCAGGGCTGGTGCACTGGGATCACCCTGAGGGATGGGATGGGGAGGGAGGTGGGAGGAGGGTTCAGGATGGGGAACACATGTACACCCATGGCTGATTCATGTCAATGTATGGCAAAACCCACTACAATATTGTAAAGTAATTAGCCTCCAATTAAAATAAATTAATTAATTAAAAAACAAAAAACAGAGCAGCTGCAAAAGGTAAATGCTGTCATCACCTCAGAACACATAAGAACGTCTAAGGCGATCTTGATTAGAGGCTCTAACGGTCTGGCTTTAATGACTAGATAAGCATCTATATAATTAAGCACATACTGATTTTATGCAGAAAATTCTGATTCAAAGTTATTCATGTACTTGAAAAGCACCACAGGCTCTGGGTAGAGTCAGCCCAGGCCCCTCAACTCAGAGAGGTTTCCAGCTGTCTTGCGGGCAGCTCTGGAGCCAGAACCCTGGCCCCTCGAGGGTTTAGAACTGCCCCCAGGGACCTTGCCACAATCTTCCTCTGTCTGATTTGTAGTATTAACTTCCTGCACAAAATCATTTTGTCTTAAATAATACATAGCCAGCTTCAGCCTAGTCCTGATAGCCATGATCGCATGCTATCACATCACTAAATATCCAGAGCAAGAAAACCCAATTAGACATGATTTCCTGCACAGCATGGGGAAGTCTGGAATCCACCTGCACCCTGCTGCCCCTCTTTCCCTGGAGATATGCTTCCTGACTGTAAGGACAGGACCCAGGGACACCGGATCTGGTGGAGTCAGCCTGGCCCAGTGCACACACGGCCCCACCCATTTCACACACAACACCAGCTTGGGAAGCAGCTGCCTCACCAGGTGACAAGTGAGACCCCCCTGGCCTCTCGGCACCAGAAGCAATTTGCTGGACTTGCTTCCTTCTTGGAGAGAAAGCGCTTGGCCTGCTCCCCTTCCCTGGGCCAAGCCAACATGAACGGCAGGCCCAGGCCGGGGTCCTGAACCCTAGCCTGACCCCTTCCTCCCCAAGTGAGGACATAATTACAGATGGTTCTGCTAATCAATGAATGAGGAAAATCAGGATCCCAGACAATGCAATTAGCAGGAGGCTGTAATTACTACTGCATATTTTGCTGATACTCCCACTAAGTGAGGGATTGCAGAGTGTGCCAAACCTCCCCCCCACCCCCAGGCAACGAGGCTCATGGGACGGGCTTGGGGGTGGGGGTGCTGCCTCCACACTTTGCAACAGCCTTGCTCTGTCTCTCCTCAACCTCCACGGCCTGTTTATTCCTGAGCTCTGCCCGTTTTATAAACATCACCGACATTTCCTCAGTTCCCCAACATCCCAGCCCTCTGCCCTCACCCACTGAGGCCACCACCCCCTGGGCTCCCCAGAGACCTCTCCCTCCCGGAAGTTGCTCTGCTCTGTTCTCCACCTTGTTGGCCGGAAGGGTCATTTAGAAACATCCACCATGTCACCCCTCATCTGCTTAAATATTTAACAAAACATCCAAAATCCTGCGCTTGACCTGGCATACCGAATGCTCCACCCTTGCCCACCTGGCAGGGCCCCTCACCCTGTGACCCTTCCTCACAGGAACCCCCGACCCCCTCTCGAGGCCACAGGCTCCCTCCCACCTCGGTTCCCTCTGCCTGAGGAGTGCCTGTCTCCGCTTTGCCTATTTGTGGGACAATTTTCCCTTAAACTATTCACTCCTCCTTGTAATGACCCCTTCCTGAGGGTTCAGGAGGCAGATGGGAAGACCACTTATGTGTTTGGATAGTTTTGTAGGTGAAAACTATGGAATCCGGAGTCACTTCATTAGAAAACACATACTTATCATCAGGGACTTCTCTTAAAATGTTAAGGAAGGCCGCCTGTCATGGGAGAGGTCCCACTATTCTGAGAAGAAAGGGGTTAAGCCTCAGGGTCACGGGTGGGGAGGGGACAGGGCCTCCTGCCTGGCAGCTGGGGGCCATGGTCTGACTGCTGGGGCCTCCAGTCCAGCATCTCAGCTGTACTCAAACAAACAGAGAAAGTGCTGATGCTCTGTCAGCACAGAGGCTCTGTGACTTTAGGGTGTAATGTAGGACAGACTTATGGGAATAATGCAGGGCTTGCCAGGTGGTACTAGTGGTAAAGAACCCGCCTGCCCATGCAGGAGATGTAAGACACATGGGTTCAATCCCTGGCTGGCGAAGACGAAGATCCCTTGGAGAAGGAAATGGCAACCCACTCCAGTATTCTTGCCTGGACAATTCCATGGACAGAGGAGTCAGCTACAGCCCACAGGGTCGCAAAAAGTCAGACATGACTGGGTGACTAGCATGTACGCTGTGTTGACCAATGCAGCCTCCCCCCAGGCCCGCATTCCCATCCTTCATGTTAAGGAAATGCAGCCGCCCACACATGTTTGCATCCACATATTTCACATAGGTGGGACCTCTGAGGAGCAGGGAGTGGTTCTTTAAAAAGAAATCATGGGAATTCCCTGGTGGACCATGGTTAGGATTCAGTGTTCTCACTGCCAGGGACCTGAGTTCAATCCCTGCTCAGGGAACAAAGATGCCACAAGCCTCGTGGTACGGCTAAGGGGGAAAAAAAATCTTACAATCTCTGCTCTACTTTGTGCAGGTACATCCACCAGCCCACCAGCTAGGACCCTGTGACCGCTGACCCCAGGGCACAGGGGCGCACGTCTCTACTCCTGACCCTCAGAAACTTCACACGCTCTGGGATAAAGAGAACGAAAACAGCCGGGAGGTTGTGTTCATCACGTTTCTAGTTTACAAGCCAGCACTAGTGTGCAAAAATGGAAACGTGCTTTTCCTACTTTCACACACCCTTCTCCGTCTGCCCAAAGGCCACACAGGAGGCTCCTCCTGACCCACAGGACACAGAGGGACACGTAAACCTGGTTCGGGTTTTGAGCAAAGTACACATGGCTCATTTCCCCAGCGAAGCCCTGGTCACTGCTACCTGAACTCCCAGGTAAGGGGGAAATGGGTGTGGAGCACACACCAGACCTTCATAGAATCCAGGGAAGATGCTTACTTTTTATTTGGAGTGATGCACAACAAACAAGACTCTGGGAAGCCCTTTGTGCTCTATGATTAGGAGGCAAGCCCTGAGTTACCCTGTTAGGAGGTCTGGGTGGAGGTGCTTTAGGAAGAGCGTATTCAATTCCCAGGCACAAAACATCTGCCCTGATAGGGAACCCTGAGAATCACGAAACAGCCTGGGGAAGGGAGAACAGTGGGGAACAGATTCCAAGCTGTTGAGCTCTTCTGCAAGAGGAGCAGCTGAAAGTGACCCAAACAGCACCTTCCCTCACTGTGAGCTCAGCCCCCAGAGGCCAGGCACACTGGCCTTACTCACCATCTGTTATGAGTGCTCTGCTGGTCAGAACCTTCCCCAACATGAACTTCAGCACAGCCAGGATGCTGCACAGGATCCCACTTAAAATGGAGACGCTGAACAGGAAATCATCCTAGAAGAGGAAGTTCCAGATTTCAATGGTTCAGCTCATGCCAGAGCAGATCATCGGCAAACCACTGGCCTTTGCTCCCAGAATTAACAGTTGAGTTTGCTGCCACTCCAGCTTCCCTGGTGGCTCAGCAGTATTTACTGTCTGCTCACCGATGAAGGAGATGTGGCTTTGATCCCTGGGTGGGGAAGATCCCCTGGAGGAGGGCATGGGAACTCACTCCGGTATTCTTGCCTGGGAAATCCCGTGGACAGAGGAGCCTGGTGGGCTACAGTCTACGAGGGGGCAGAGTCACTTAGTGACTGAAGAACAATAGAGGCTGCCACCAGATGGGAGTATATTGCTTGCTTTTATACCTCAGTTACCTGTGTCACCAGAAACTGAAAAGGATGATCAGAAACACACAATCCAGATTTATATTTCTTTAGAAACCTCAGAAACCCATTACATATTCTTTTCTTGTAGGAGACTTCCCTTCCCACTATTCTGCCAAAATGGTTGGCAATCATTGATCAATAACGGAGTTGGTCAAAGTGCTAACAATAGTAACTTCTATGTAGAGTTTTCCAAGGATAAGTCAAAAAGCAGCTAATTGCAAAGTTTGGAACAAGTAAGTAGACCACCAGCTTAAGAACAGGGCCAACTGAACTTGCCACAGGGTCAATTACGGCTGATCAATATGGCTACTTCTGGCTGTATTCTTTCCTTAACTTCACAGAAGCAACTGGAAGTTCAAATATAGCTTTCAAGGTGGGACAAGGCATCTAAAAATATAGTTTGCTGTTGATGTTATCTTAGTACTTCCTCTAAGTTGTTAGCTCACCTTTGGAAGCAAGTGAATGAGTCACATGCCAAAGCGAGTAGAACTGTATCTATTGCCTGACAGCAGGGCCCATGGAAAACTCTCAGCTTAGGGCTCCCAGGCATCACTCCCATGAGATGCAGGCTCCAGATCCCCCAATATGAAAATGCCACTGCCAGCAGAAATCTGATAAAGCATCATATGTACTTGAAGAAGGGGTTTCCTAAGTGGTGCAGCAGTAAAGAATCTGTCTGCCAATGTAGGAGAAGCAAGAGATGTGAGTTCAATCCCTGGGACAGGAAGATCCCTGGAGAAGGAAATAGCAACCCACTCCAGTATTCTTGCCTGGAAAATCCCGTGGACAGAGGAGCCTGGTGAGCTATAGTGCATGGGATCACAAAGAGTTGGACACGACTCAGCATGCACACATGCATACTTAAAGAACAGAATTCCTTAAGCATTTTATTATTCAAATAACCAAGTAATAGAAAGCTAGGAAGACAGCCTGCTTCCCCAGGTTCAAACCTGAGTAAAGTGATTTGAAAAATCACCTCGCTGGAAACAGGGTATCTGCAAAGCACCTCCGCCACAACACTGATCAGTGGTAGTTGGCCTTAACGTACGTCCACAAATCCTTCAGTGCATCCCCCCAAAAGGCACAGCCTAATCCCCTGGTCCTTTGCATGTCAGCTCAACTCATGACTCAAATCTAACAGAATACAGAAAAGAGGAAAAACAAGTTTGGCCAGAAGGTTCATTTGGGTTTTTCCATAACATTTTAAAGAGAAACCCAAGCGAACTTCTTGGCCCACCCAACCATAACTTTATAGGCTAGAAACCACGCGAGTGAGCAAGGTGAGCCTGTCCACACACAATGATACTGCTACCACGTGCCTCCCAACAGGATGGGATGTGAGAAGGACACCTCTGGGTGTCCTGCCCCAAATCCATAACCTCAGTTGAATTGTGAAAAAAAAAAAAAAAAACAGTATTGAGGATGGTCTATAAAACACCTAAGTACTACTTTTCATACATGTCAAGATCATGAAAGACAAGGAACCACTGAGAAACCATCACAGGTTGGAGGCTAAGGAGATGTGAGGATAAAATGCCACAGAAATAGAAAAGGTCATTAGCAGGAAATCTGGGGAACTCAGTGCAGAGGCTGCAGTTCTGTTAACAGTGCTGTCATCTCATAATGTTCTTCCCAGGTGGCTCAGTGGCAAAGGACACGCCTGCCAATGGAGGAGATGTGAGTCGGATCCCTGGTTTGGGAAGATCCCTGGTTTGGGAAGATCCCCTGGAGAAGTAAATGGCAATCCCACTCCAGTATTCTTGCCTGGGGAATCCCATGGACAGAGGAACCTGGCGGGCTACAGTCCATGGGGTCGCAAAGAGTTGGACACGACTTAGTGACTGAACAACATCACCATCATCTCGTGGTGTGAGGAAGGGCACCTTGGTTATCTGCATGAGATGGTAACATTAAGGCAGGCTGGAGGAAGGGCATACAGGACCTCTCTGTAATGTCTTTGTAAGCGAAGTGAAAGCCGCTCAGTTGTGTCCAACTCTTTGCAACCCCATGGACTATACAGTTCAGGGAATTCTCCAGGCCAGAATACTGGAGTGGGTAGCCTATCACTTCTCCAGAGGATCCTCCCAACTCAGGAAGTGAACAAGGGTCTCCTGCATTGCAGGTGGATTCTTTACCAACTGAGTTATCAGGGAAACCCTGTCTTTGTAACTGATGCATAAATCTAAAACTATCCCAAATTTTGCAGTTTTTTAGAATAGTCACTGTATTAAAGTTTCAGTTCCTCAAAATCAGTAAGGACTATGCCAAACCTGGCCTCTTGGCAGATCCCAAGTCCCTGCTGTGTATGGACTGTGCATGGCAGTTACATAAGAGGGGGCTAGGGGTGGTGTTGGGGAATGATCCCCCGCCAACTCCCCCAATCAAAGCTTTCTTCATGTGGGAACTCAGTCTAATTAATTATGCAAGATGGTAGCAATAACTAGAACCAGACATGGAACAGCAGACTAGTTCAAAATTGGGAAAGGAGTACCTCAAAGCTGTAAAATGTCATCCTGTTTAACTTCTATGCAGAATACATCATGGGAAATGCCTGGCTAGATGAAGCTCAAGCTGGAATCAAGACTGCTGGGAGAAATAACAATAACCTCTCTAATGACAGAAAGTGAAGAGGAACTAAAGAGCCTCCTGATGAAGGTGAAAGAAGAGAGTGAAAAAGCTGACTTAAAATTCAAGTTTCAATAAACGAAGATCATGGCATCCAGTCCCATCACTTCTTAGCAAATAGATGGGGAAACAATTACAAACTTTATTTTCTTGGGCTCCAAAATCACTGCGGACCCAGAGTGCAGCCATGAAATTAAAAGACACTTGCTCCTTGGAAGAAAATCTATGACAAGCCTAGACAGCGTATTAAAAAGCAGAGACATCACTTTGCCAACAAAGGCCTATAGAGTCAAAGCTATGGTTTTCCAATAGTCATGTACAGATATGAGAGTTGGACCATAAAGAAGGCTGAGCACCAAAGAACTGATGCTTTTGAACTATGTTGCTGGAGAAGACTCTTGAGAGTCCTTTGGACAGCAAGGAAATCAAACCAGTCAATCCTAAAAGCCTAAACTGGGAGATTGAGACAGTAAGTACGGCGAGACCCCAGATTGAGGAGCTGAATTCTCACTGTGCTCACCCTCTGCCTGAAACCTTTATAGTTCCACCCAGTCTGCCCACAAAACCCTCATCCCTACCTTTTCAGAGACAGAGAAAGATGCGTTCACCCCATCCAAGCCCCAGGGAGCTGGGATTTGGGGTACCCCTCCCGCCCCCAGATGCACCTCGAGAAGAGCCAGTGGGCTTTGCTGGTCCTCCCCTGGCTCTGCTCACCTGGGGAGCTCACTGCTGAATGCAGGCTTGGCTGACAAAGGGCAGTGAGGCACCAGCAGATCTTTGCTCAAACTAGACGCCACTTCTCACTGGGGAAACAAACTGAGGCTCTCAGATCTCAATTTTCTCTTCCACAAAGAGCAGTGTGATACCCACAGCCGCTGGCAGGCAGCTGGTATGCAGTTAAATGTCGTAATTGTTGTTAACGGCACAAGATGCATGATCCACAAGCTAACTTATCTCACCAAACAGCCACATTAGGTGCTAATGGTGAGCCCCAGACACAGCATGGTAAGTACTCCTATACAGGAAACACAGGGACTTCATTACCTAGAGAGAACCACACTCAGTGCAATGTAAAGAAGCATAAGAGAAACTGGTTGGTGTCCGTGGTGACTTAACACGGGTGAAGGAGCCCTCAGGACCCACCCTTTACCTTGGAGAAGCTTTCCATGGACTGGAATACTGGAGGAACAGAGCAGGGGATTCCTGATGTAATAAAGTAGAAGCATCATATGATAATTAAAGGCACCCAAGCAGAAGGCTCAGTTAATAACTGTGTGACTCTGGGCAAGTCACTGAACCTCCCTCCCTGTAAGCACCTGTAAAAAAAAAAAAAAAAAGATCTACCACCCCTGGTGGCTGTGTAGTGTGTCCACAAGGATCAGCTGGAGCTGTTTCCCAGAATCCCCTTGCTAGGTGTTTCCAAGCCACACTCGGCCAGCAGAGACATCTGCAGGAGATCTGGAAAGTGGAGGTGATGCGGTGATCCCTTGTCCCTGAAGACAGCTGCAGGGCACAGCTTGCTGATCCACTGGCTCCTCTTAGTGGAGGCGGAAGAGCCACATCAGGCCCTCAGCTCTGCCAGCTCCCCTCGCTCCCCTCCTCCAGCCTTTCTGAGTCCTGGGCCAAGTGCTCAGTGTGTGGTTTCATGTCAAAAGCTTCTTCTGCAGATCAGATCACCCGTGTCCCTGAGGCTGAGACCCTGAGACTCAGATGCAGCTCCTTCAGGGTCTCTGGCAGTCCTGCTCTGCTTCCCTCTTGTTGGGGAGTCCCGCTAACTTCAGGCCCAGACTCTGAAGCAGGAGCCTCCTGCCATTCTGAAACAAAGCCCCATCCTGACCAGTTAAGAGTGGTTCTGCTTCCCTGCTTAAGCTTCACATATTACCTCATAAGGATATTCCGAAATGCTCCAACAGGGCCTGGCACAGAATAAATGATATATTTAAAAGTGCAGAAGCCAATGTGCCAAACTCAGGGTTTTCATGTCTGTGGATTATTCCCACCAACCAGTCTGCTCCCAGGATCAGCTCTGAGAGAACATCTGCCTTCCTCAAGTCTGGGAAAACAGAGACTGGGGCCACCTCAAAGCTTCATCAAGAGCTACAGGGCTTTGCCCACCACAGCTGCACTGATCTGCTTCAGACAAAATAAACTTTGTGGCCAGTCTCATGGAGGACTGGACTGGCACAGACCTGCCAATGCCCTCACCCTAAACCAGCTTTCAACATCCTAGAAGTCTGCTGGGAGTCTCCCAGCCAGAGCCCGCCTGGGTCTTCTCTCTTCCCCCAGCCTCCACATCTATGGTCAGCATGAGCATACTGTCAGAGAAGCAGTCATCAGCCTGCTCAAGGCATCGGTCCCTCCTATAGGCCTTTGTGTCCTCCCCAAATGCATCGTGTGGAAGCCCTAATCTTCCCCGTGATAGCACGTGGAGGCGGAGATGAGGGAGTGATCAGAAGTAGATCAGATCATGAGGATGGGGCCCTCGTGGTGGTATTAGTGTCCTTATAACAAGAAGAAAAAATCTCTCTCTCTCTCTTGTTCTCTCCACCTACACACAATGAAGAAAGGCCAGGTGAGGAAACAGTTCACAGGCAACTATTTGGAATCCAAGGAGTAATCCCTCACCAGGTACTGACCCTGCTGGCAACTTGATCTCAGAGTTCCAGTCTCCAGAAGCATGAGAAATAAATTCCATAAGAAATAAAAGCCACCAAGTCCACAGCATTTTGTTATGTCATCCTGAGTTAAGATGGTTCTGACTGTAACCTTCCTGAGAGTCGGGAAGCCAGATGAGACACGGCTGGTACATAAGGTAAATGCTACATAAGGAAGAGAAATTGCAATCCCGAGTAGGTATGCACCACTGATGGCTTCTCTCCAAGTGCACCCACGCCTGTCACGTCCCACTTAATCCTCACTGCCCAGTCAAGCAGCATCTGAAAGGTGGAGAGACAGATGCACAGCAGTGAGACGACCTGCCCAAGGTCACTCAGCTGGAAGCAGGACCTGAATTTGTTCCCAGCTGTAAACCTTACCAGGATGCCTCAACCATGGCCGCCTAAGCATCCTTCACATTACTGACTGTGGACCCTGTACAAACAGGGGGACAGGCATTTCCTCATTAGGCATTCTGTCTCCACTGTTGCAGTGCCGGGTCACTGTGGTTTCTCACAATTGGGTCATTACTAAACGGATAGAAATAAGTGAAAAAAGGTTCCAGACAACTAGCCACTCACTCAGAAGCCAACGATAAATGTATATTAAAGGTTAAAACGACATAAGTCATGTTCATTCTGGCAAGTTTCTTTATGACCTTGTAGTGGTGAAGGGCTTTATAACCATCTCAAAGGCATAAAAATTGATATAGTTGACTACATAGAAAATTAAAACATATGCAGAAGATAAGTTATACATACTTGGAAAAATGTTATCACAAAGGGTTAGTCTCCCTAATCTAGAAATCCAAAAGAAGACCAAGAAACTAATAGAAAATGGGCAAAAGACACGTGCAATAATTAAGCAAATGTTAAATGGCACCCCACTCCAGTACTCTTGCCTGGAAAATCCCATGGACGGAGGAGCCTGGTAGGCTGCAGTCCATGGGGTCGCTAAGAGTCGGACACGACTGAGCGACTTCACTTTCACTTTTCACTTTCATGCATTGGAGAAGGAAATGGCAACCCACTCCAGTGTTCTTGCCTGGAGAATCCCAGGGACGGGGGAGCCTGGTAGGAGGCCGTCTATGGGGTCGTACAGAGTCAGACACGACTGAAGCAACTTAGCAGTAGCAGTAAACATATGAAGATGCTTAAACACACTCATGAAAGAAACAAAAATTACACCAAGATACCATTTTCCCTCTAACCAAAAGGATTAAAAACTTCTACTCCTTGAAAGACACTATTAAAATAATGAAGGAAAGCCACGGATTGGGGGAAATTTTGCAAACACATTTGTTAAAGGACTTGAGCATGTACAACTCAATAAGAAGAAAACAGATGACTCAATTTTTTTTAATGAGTAAAAGCTTTGAACAAACACTTCACCAAGAAGATACATGACTAGCAAATAAGCAGATGAAAAGACAGCCAACATCAGTAGTCAACAGCGAAATGTAAATCAGGACCACTATGAGATATTGCTACATACTTATTAGAATTAGTAAAACTAGAGAAAGAATATCAATTGTGGTACAATTTGAAACAACAGGAACTCTCCTGGACTGTGAGGAGGAATATAAAATAGTACAGCCACTTTGCAAAAGAGATTGGCCAGGCCTTATAAAGTTAAATATAGACTTACCATATATTAATATTAGTTGCTCAGTCATGTCTGACTCTTTGCAACACAATGGACTATAGCTCACCAGGCTCCTCTGTCCATGGAATTCTCTAGGTAAGAATACTAGAGTGGGTTGCCATCTCCTTCCCCAGACCAGGGATTGAACCCGTCTCCCACACTGCAGGCAGTTTCTTTACTGTCTGAGCCATCAGGGAAGCCCATAGGACCCAACAATTCTGCTCATTGGTATTTATCCAAGAGAAAAAAAAAGCCTAAGTCCACACAAAAATCTGCACACCCCTGTCCTTAGCTACCATGTTCATAGCATCCAAAAACTGGAAACAGCTTAGATGTTCAATAAGTGATGGATAAATGAACTGTGGATAAACGGGTATCTGTTTGATGGATAAATTGCCAGGCAATTGAATAGTACTCAGCAATGAAAAAGGACTGGTGGTGCATTCAGTAAGAACACAGCTGCCTTGACAAGCAAATGCTGCATGAAAGAAAGCGGACATGAGAGAGTCCACAGTTCATGACTCATTTCTACTACATTCTGGAAAAGGAAAACCATGCTGACAGCTAGATCAGTAGCTGGGAAGAGGAATTAATTGATGACCACGAAAGTACATGATGGCACTTGTTGGAGTGACAAAAATATTCTCTACCTTCATTATGGTGGTAGCTCTGTAATTATAAACATCTATCAAAACCCATCAAAATATATGAGTGGAATTTTACTGTATGTACATTACATCTCAATAAAACTAATTAAAAAAAAAAAAGCAAAAGCAATTTATCTCAGGGATCCTGAGGTAATAATTACTAGTATTTATGCAATTCAGCATATGCACATTATTATAAAGGACATAAGTTCGTTGTCAGGACAGAGATCTAATCTAATCTAATAAAGATTAGATCAGAGGCTTGAGAGGTCAGTGGTGGAATAATGTACCCAGATGGACTGCCTTTGAGTCTCATGAATTTCCTCCACTGATGTGTTTCCACCATCTGGGTGAGTAAACTTCCTTTTATAGACTCATCTCCAGTGTTTGCACCTCTATTAAGCATTTCTTGACAATGTTTCCACTCCATGAGCCCCTGGAACCATGTTCTCTGAGCTCCTGTGACCCCACCTTCCTTCACTGTCCCCCTCTCCTGTGAGCTGTGTGGAAAGGTCCTTTTTCATCCACCCCAGGAGCTATACCCATTGCAATTTAAAAAAAAAAAAAATCTGTGCTGTGAACTACTATGCTGCAGAGAGAGACACCAAAATCATAATCAACAAAGTCTTTTACAAGCAGTTTTAATGGAAGCTGCAGAAGCATTTATCCACATAGCTGTCATCTTGACCCTCCATGGAAGTATGGAGCATAAGCTTAAAAATCTAAGTGGTAAACGCTTGCCTGGGTTGGTGGGGGTGGGGAGAGGAGAGGGTTAAGCTGGCTGATTTCCTCATGATCAAACCGGGGTGCTGGAATGTACCTCAGAGTGGGAAGAAACACCACCCCAGTTCCCGAGCACCAACTGTGACCCTGGACTGCTGGACAGAGGACATCAGTGAGGGCAAGCCTGAAATTCTGCGACATAGAAGAATCTTGGTTTGACAGACACTCACAGCCTCACTCACACTCGAAGATGTCAGACACGAGCTGGGTCTGAACATCCCCCTCTGCTGCCTGCAGCCAGGGATGTGGGACACGAGGACTTGACTGTGGCTGCCGCCCCAGGCCCACCCCACCACCCCATGGCCTACCCCAGACCTGCAAAGTGCCTCCTGCCTCTTTGAGCAATCACCCACGACTCCCAACCCAAACTTCAGACCAGCCTAGGAGAAGACACCCCCTCAGCCTGTCCTCCACAAGGCCTCTACTTTCCAGAGAGCATGTGATAATGGTCAGTCCATCTGAGGGGCATACTTTTATAAGAGCCAGTAATGCCTTTACTCTGTAATGTTCTAACTTTGTTGATCCCCAAATGGAAGAAGAAACACCTTTACTCAGTGGGATGAATCATTCAGAGAGGAATTCCAGAAACCTGATAGACCCCTACAGTATGAAAAACTCTTCACCGCAAACTCTGATTTATGCCAAGACTAATCCTGTCTCAGCCGAGAGATCAGGCCGTAGAGATCATGCTCCTTCCCCAGCACCCCCTCTCCAGTACCCCCCACACTGGCCAGCATCACCACCACCAGCCCCCCAACTCTGGCCTACCACCCGATAAGGGAGGGCATGCTGTCTGTATAAACATGAAGTGGTCTGAAAAATACAGAGCATTGGAACTGGAAAAGCACGGGTCATATAACCCATGCTTCAGGAGGGGAAACAGGCTTGGGAAGAGCAGGTTACTCCCCAAAGAAAGCACTCTTTGCCTCCTTCTCAGCAGCCTGGCATCACCAACCCCTTATAATTCTTTAAGTCCAGGCTAGAATACAGCAACAAGGCTAATTTTAGGATTCAAAAGCAATCAGGGCAGAGCTGATAAAAGCTGATCTGGGGAGGATCTTTGTGCTGACGTGTGACTTGTACACTAGCTCAGGAGACCATGGTCAGCCAGATCTGGGTCTCAGTCAGCTTTTTCCGGGAGGACACAGGGTCCTTGCACTGCCCACCACACACAGCCTGCTGACCTGGTAGATAAGAATACTGACAACTTGATGCTGTTGATAGTATGATGATCTTTTCCAGCTCATCTCAGTGAAATCAAACCAAATCAAACCCATTGGACGAAGCTGACTCCTCTACCCTCACGTTTATCGCTTGCTCCTTCTCTCACACAGCTCCAGCCACTTCAGCCTCCTCTCTGCTCCTCAAACACACTGAGTGTGCTCCTGCCTCAGGACTTTTGCACGTGCTGTTTCTACTCACTCCCCTACTTCTGTCACATCACAGCTCACGTATCACCTTCTTGGTGAGACTGTTGTTTAATCACTAAGTCATGTCCAACTCTCTTGTGACCCCATGGGCTCCAGCACACCAGGCTACCCTCTCCTTCACCATCTCCCTGAGTTTGCTCAAACTCATGTCCATTGAGTCAGTGATGCCATCCAAGCATCTTATCCTCTGTCGCCCTCTTCTCTTCTTGCCCTCAATCTTTCCCAGCATAAGGGTTTTTTCTAATGAGTCGGCTCTTCACATCAGATAGCCAAAATATTGGAGCTTCAGCTTCAGTCCTTCCAATGAATATTCAGGGTTGATTTCCTTTAGGATTGACTGGTTTGATTTCCTTGCTGTCCAAGGGACTCTCAAGAGTCTTCTCCAGCACCACAGTTCCAAAGCATTAATTCTTCGGCACTCAGCCTGCTTTATGGTTCAACTCGCACATCCGTACATGACTAGTGGAAAAACCACAGGTTTGACTAGATGGCTCTTTGTTGGAATAGTGATGTCTCTGCTTCTTAATTCACTGTGCAGATTTGTTACAGCCTTTCTTCCAAGGAGCGCGCCTCTTTTAATTTCATGGCTAGTCACCGCCTGCAGTGATTTTGGAGCCCAAGAAAATAAAAGCAGTCACTGTTTCCACTTTTTCCCCTCTATTTGCCATGAAGTGATGGGACTAAAAGCCACGATCTCTGTTTTTTGAATGCTCAGTTTTAAGTCAGCTTTTTCACTTTCCTCTTTCACCTTCATCAAGAAGCTCTTTAGTTCCTCTTTGCTTTCTGATGGTCCCTGACTAATAATCCTCCCCTATATTCTAACCTGTTTTTTCTGATAGCACTTTTCACATTTAAACACATATTGACTATTTAAATTTAAAGTTAATATAACTGAGACTTCCCTAGTGGTCCAGTGGTTAAGAATCCACTTGCTAACGCAGAGGACATGGATTGGATCCCTGGTCCTGGAATATCCCACATGCCTCGGGACAACGAAGCCTGAGCATCACAACTACAGAGTCCATGAGCCACAGTGAAAGATCCCTCATCAGGGAACAAAGATCCTGCACGCCACAGCTAAGACTGAACAAAGCCAAACAAATAAATACTTTTTTTAAACAGTCACTGGGCCAGTTCCAGCACACAGCACACTGTAACCGACACTGTGACAGCAGCCAGAACGGCTGAGGCCCCCACCCTCGTCACTCCCACCAGTGTCCTATATGTCAACAGGGAAGTGCGGGTGTGAACTGACACCTGGAAATCCAACTCACCTTCTGACAGATCCACACCATCACATGAAACGGGCCATTTCTGGCTGGCCAGCCGCCAGCAGCAGTCTCTAACACTGTGACACTGAGTTTCTCCATGCCCCCCTGCCACCCCCCACATTTCCCCATACAGTCTCATCTCAAAGCACTTTGACTCCTGGTATTGCTCACAGAAGAACATTTGGCAGCACTGCCATTTTTTCTGCAGTGCCACTTGTCACCTCCTATATTCAGTTTATGCCTTATCATAGGTGACACTGTTGGTTGCAATGCCAGGTCACAGGGAGCTGTGGCCACTAACACCAACCAGAGGTCACGTCTGGAAATTCAGACTGTCTATTCCCCCAGAGACCAACACTCTCCCTTTTCATAAGCTGTGTGGCAGCTGGGGGTGGGGGAGAGTGTGGAGGCTCACTTGCTATGTCTGCAAAAAAAAAAAGTGTCCTTTGCTTTCATAATGAGGACAATTTTCAAACCCTTCTGACACTACATGTGTTCTAGAATTACCCAGGGAAATGCGAGTGCTGGCTGAATAAGAAATGTGTATCGATTTATGGCCCCAGGTGAAATTAAAAGTCACTCTCATCCCTAGATCTTTTCATCGCCCCCTTCCCCACCCCACCCCGGCCGATGAGAGAAGATGGCAGACGTGGAGGAAATGACACCAAGCACGAGCCTGCAATTTCCCCTGGTTATTAAATTATATTGACAAATTGCCATGGAGTCACATTAAATGACTTCACAATTTTTAAATTAGCATCAAGCCATTCTGATGTTGGGAGGGTAGAGAGTTGGTGTTTAGATAACCAGGTTAGAAGCCAGGAGGTTCTGCAGAGAGTGGATGTCGGGGTCACTGGCAAGCTTACAGGACAGACTGGGAGCTGGAGTCCTGGCAGTTCCTGGCCGCACTGGCCAACCTGACTGTGGAGTCCCTGCAAAGGCTTGGGAGGGAAGCAGATGTCTGGCTCCACCGGCATCATGAAACTGCGTTTGGCGGGGTCACAGGATGCAGGAGAGGACAGACAGGCAGTGTTGACTGAGGCACCACGACTGCCTCAGTGACAAGAGGGCACTCTGAAGTGCTTGGCTTCCACTCCCAGACGCAGCCTGGCTTCTGTTAAGTGAAGCATCTGTCTGATTGTCATTTTCTTTTTTTCTTGCCTTTCTTTTTTTGAGGGGGCCACACCTTGTGGTTTGTGGGGTCTTCGTTTCCTGACTAGGGATTGAACCCGGGTCCACAGCAGTGAAAGCCCAAGTCTTAATAACCACTGGACCACCGGGGAATTCCCTGATTGTTCTTTTCTGATACAAGATAGGAGCACAAGGCTCACTGGGGAACAAGCACTCTAATCCCTGGACAAAGCCACAGACTCTGAGATGAGCCATCCTGCTGGGCTCACAATCTTCCTGCCCATCATCACCAGGTATTTTAATACCTCTGGGGTTCCCTAAAACCAGGACCAAGTTAACATCCCCTCAGCTAAACCCTCATGACAGAGGCGCTGCTGCTGCTGCTGCTGCTAAGTCGCTTCAGTTGTGTCCGACTCTGTGCGACCCCATAGAGAGCAGCCCACCAGGCTCCCCCATCCCTGGGATTCTCCAGGCAAGAACACTGGAGTGGGTTGCCATTTCCTCCTCCAATGCATGAAAATGAAAAGTGAAAGTGAAGTCGCTCAGTTGTGTCCACCTCTTAGCAACCCCATGGACTGCAGCCTACCAGGCTCTTCCATCCATGGGATTTTCCAGGCAAGAGTACTAGAGTGGGGTGCCATTGCCTTCTCTGCCACCCTTGAAAAGCTCTGTTCTGCAAAGGAAGCAGAATCTGCTGGCTGACTGCTTTTGCTCCCTTTGTTAATATGAATACCATGCCAATAATGTCACATCAACACTCCAGGATCAGACTAGAGAGTTCCTTATATAACAGTCATATAAAAAAGGAAAAGTGAAGCTGCTCAGTTATGTCCAACTCTTTGCAACCCCATGGCCTATAGCCTACCAGGCTCCTCCGTCCATGGGGTTTTCTAAGCAAGGGCACTGGAGTGGGTTGCCATTTCCTTCTCCAGGGGATCTTCCCAGCCCAGAGATCAAATTCGGGTCTCCCACACTGCAAGCAGATGCTTTACCCTCTGAGTCATATAAGCACGTATTATTATCAATCCCCATTAGAGACAACACTCTTTTCCTAAGGCTTAATAAATTACTTTATTTTAAATCATCAGAAGATACCTGCTCAGTTGAAACCACAGCCTCCAAACTGAAAGGTTAAATTCATGCCCCTATGATCAGTTCACACAACCAGTCAATGACACTGATAGTATTCAAACCCCTATCTATCCGATTGAAAATCTATCACCCTTCATCTGAAGAAATGGCCCTGAATCCCAAGTTTGGCTAAATAAAAGCAGAGGAATAATTCACAATGCTAATAGGACTGCTTCATATATGTGAAAATGCCTAAAAAATCAGTTAAAGACGGTGGATTGAAAACACATAGTCAGCTTTTGTGGCCACTGAATGGTAGCACAGGAGTTTTTTCTTTTTTCTTTTTAAAGGCATGAACCCACAAGGACAAAGCAAACAGGAGAAGGGATAACAGAAGAATGGTAGCTGCCTTAGAGGTACAGGGAATGGTGGACTCTAGCACAGAGGGGGCGGTAGAGAAACAAGATGTCAGAACTCCCAAAGGCTCAAAAATCAAAGCTACTTACTAGGCACTCCTAGAAAAGGCGGGAAAGATCTGAGACCAAGAGCAGGAGGACTCACTATGTCCTTCAGAGGCCCACAGCCCTCCCCACTTCCCAGAGGGTGATGACATTGCTCCCCAGTAGGAGAGAATGCATACTCATTGCAGAGAGCAAAATAAAGGGTCTCTGCACTGGGCTCACCAGGCTCAGCTGAAGCAGGGGTTACCACGCAGAAAAGACAGAGTTGAGGGAGTGTACCTACCGCCTTGGGAAGTTGACTAGCCCACGAGAACAGAGAAAATGACTTTAGGAACATAAGATAAAATATATAATAGATCATAAAGGAAATCAGTTAACAGACATTTAATAAAATATTTTAAAAACCTGTGCTTTGATAGATTTCCCAGGTGGCGCTAGTGGTAAAGAATCTGCATTCCAATGCAGGAGATGATACGACAGGTTCGATCCCTGGGTTGGGAAGATTCCCTTGGAGGAGGGCATGGCAACCCACTCAAGTATTCTTCCCTGGAGAATCCCATGGACAGAGGGGCCTGGTGGGCTACAGTCCATAGCATCACAAAGAGTCAGACACAACTAAAGCAACTTAACATGCACCCACAGCCAGTTGACACGTTAAATTGACCATGGCACTGGGTAACACACTCTCATCAGAGAGTTACCCCAAGAGCAGCTATTGGGCGTAAAGAACCTGCATTGTTCCTCACACTTAAACATACTGGGGCTACATCAGAAGGGCTTACTAGGCACAGTTTACACGGCAGAGGGTAGCCCGAAATCTGAAAGTTTAACACCTAAAAGAGACAATGTGGAAAAGTGCCATGCAGAACAGCCTTCCAGGCAAATGGGCTTTGCTAGCTCCTTACATGAATGAATGTTTGTCTCTCCCATAGTTTGGAAACAAAGCTCTCCCATAGTTTGGAAAAAGAAAAACAATATGCCAACAGCAAAACCTAAAAAGGAAAAGAAACAAACATGAAATCCACTTAATCACCCCCAAAAGTGAGTGTGAACAAAATAAAGATGAGAGCTTAATGAACTAGAAAGCAAATCAACTTGATCTACATAATCAAAAGCAGATTTTATTTTAAAGGTAAAACTTTTGGCAAGCTAGCTTCAGAGACAAAAAGAGCATCAAAAAACACAAGCAATAAGAGGGTACAGAAGTACTGATGAATTAGAGATCTTTAAATTATATGAGAATAATACAAACAACTTTAATGCAGTAAATTTGAAGGCCTAGATAAAATGGGCAATTTTCTACAAAAAACAAATTTTGAAAAATGTTCCAAAAACAAAAACTATAAAATATTTGAGATGGCAAGAAAAAAGCCTCAATAACAATAACGATGATGCTAATAATAGAAACCACAAACACCTATCATTAAGACTAACTGTTGAACAGTTTTTAAGACCCTTTTTATGTCTATTAACTGAATTAAGTCTTACAACGATATGAAAGAGACGCTAATGTTTATTTTACAGATGAGAAAACTGGAAACAGAGGTAAAGTAAGTGGTCCCAGGGCCACAGCTAATTTACGTGGGCAGCCTGGCCCCAGAGTTCACCATCTTAACAGATGACATCCTTCACTGTCTCTCCAAAGAGCAGCAGCCCTAGTTTTGCAGATCAGCTCGACTAAAACCTAAAGGAACAAGTAATTCCTACATTATAATCAGTACTCCAGAGCACAGAAAATGAAGAAAAGTTTACTCAGTTCATTATATGTGACACACAAGGACAGGAGCTTTACACCAATGTCACTTATGAACACAGAGGCAAAATTCCTAAATGAAATAGTAAGTGGAAACCAGCAATAGACTAAAATGATAAGAATATCTGACCAAGCAGGATTCACTTGAAAGTGCAGATCAGATCAGATCAGTTCAGTCGCTCAGTCGTGTCTGACTCTTTGCGACCCCATGAATCACAGCACGCCAGGCCTCCCTGTCCATCACCAACTCCCGGAGTTCACTCAGACTCACGTCCATCGAGTCAGTGATGCCATCCAGCCATCTCATCCTCTGTCGTCCCCTTCTCCTCTTGCCCCCAATAGTGCAAGGATGCCTTAATATTAGAATACTGATTAATTAAAATATGAACATGTTAAAGAAAAGAAACATCTCAGAGTACACAGAAAAGATATTAAAAATTCCACATTTCTTTGTGATTTAAAAAACAAACAAACAAATCCTTTGCAAATAAGAAATGTAGCCATTGCTCCGAAATCAGCAGCAAACCATTCAATATTGTACTAAAGATCTTGGCTAATAAACAACATAAGACAAAAAGAGAAATATTAGAACTGGAAAGAAAAAAATAAACCGTCATATGATATAGCCAAAATAATTAACTGAAAAGTGAAACTAATTTTAAAAATCAGCAAGGTTACAGGCTAATGAAATCAATATTCAAATATCATTACCTCTTTTATGCAGTAATAATTTAGAAAATGAAATAAATATAAAGCAGCAAAACTTACAAACTATAAAGGTAATGCCCTAGCAAAAAGGTCTAAGGTCCTCACGGAGATAGATGAAATGGAGGAGAGAGTTAAATAGCTAAAAAAAGAAAATTTCTCTCAAAACTAATGAATTGAATGCAACTCACAATACTCCAAAAGGATTTTTCATCCCACTTGTCAAAATGACTTCAAAATTCATATGGAGTATTACAAATGCAACATTAGTCCAAACCTCTTCGAAAACCCTAGAAGAGAGGGTGACTGAATGTTAAGACTTACTGTAATTACAGAAATTCTAAAAGTATGGCACTAGAACAGAATGAACTGACAGATCCATTGAACCTCAAGTATGAAATTCAAAGCCAGTCACACACCCATGGGAATGTGTCATATGATGGACATGGTGTTTGAAATGGTATTGGGAAAGCAGTATAATCACCTCAGGTGGGGGCGGGGTGAATCAACAAAATTGAATATCTAACGGATACCAAACACAAAAGTAAACTCTAGATGAACTAAAGGCCCAATCTTAAAGTCTAATTTCTTACATGTATCAAAAGAAAATAAGGTAAAGATATCTTTACAGCATCCGAGCAGTAATGTATTTTTCTTTGTAAACCAAAATGTAAGCTTTATTACCATTAAAGATGATGTTGGAGAACATGGCTTAGATGTGTGCCAAACTGGTTTCCAAATCTGAGCTCCATTAATTATTCAGACAAGAAAAGCACAGGTCCTCAGCAAAGCATCCACCTGCAATGCAGGAGATGCGAGTTCAATCCCAGGTCAGAAAGATCCCCTGGAGAAGGAAATGGCAACCCACTCCAATATTCTTGCCTGGGAAATCCCATGGGCAGAGGAGCTTGATGGGCCATAGTCCATCGGTTGGCAAAGAGTTGGACACGCTGAGCACACGTGCATCCCAGTGGAGGAAGAGCCTCTGCATCAAATGAGCAAAGGTTAAGAGAACTTGTGCTGTCTACAAAACTGCAGATCTCAAATAGAGATAGAGAGAGGCCCTTCTCCCTAATACACGGATCAGATAAGAAAGCCACTTCTTCCCTGGGGTAGAGATAGGCCAAGATTATTTTAAAAGAAGATTCTTTCATACAAATGGAAAGAGCAGGAATGAGAAATAACTGTTTACCCTAATAAAACCTAATGCAGACTCTCAGTTTCTATTATTGGAGGATTATGCATAAACTCATGGATGGATTTATTCATTTATTCACATTCACGCATTATTATTATCTAATTCACAGGAGTAAAAGCATTCTTAACCCCCTACCTTCTCCAGCAAAACACAACCACCACAATCCCACAGAGGAAAAGACTGGTAAATTTCATGACACTTAATAGGCAAGATGAGGGCAAAGGGCTATGTCTAAAATTGTATACAATTGCAACTTGTATACAGTAAGACTGGTACACAGAACATATGAATAACTCCTAAGAATGAATAAGAAAAAGACAACAACAGAAAAATGGGCAAAGTAGCAGTTTATAAAAGAGGAAACAGACAATAAATATACTTTTTAATGTATAATTGATTTCACCAATAATCAAGGGAAAGCAGACTAAAATGAGTATCATTTTTCTCTCATTAGACTGGAAAACTGGGAAGTGTGAAGGTTATCAAATACAGTGACAGTTGAGAATGTAAACTGGCGCAGCCACACTCAAGGGCAAGTTGGCAGTACCTATTAAAACACACACACGTCCTCTACTATCCAAAAACTCCTCTCCAAAACACTGTTCTCAAAAACACCATCTGGAACCTATTTGCAGGGCAGGAATATAAATGCAGACTTAAGAGAATGGACAGGTGGACACAGTCGGGGAGAGGAGGGCAGGATGAACTGGGAGAGCAGCACTGACATATACACACTCAGTTCAGTTCAGTCGAGTCACGCAGTCCATGTGTAACACAGATGCCAGTGAAAGCTGCTGTATAGCACAGGGGGCTCAGCTCGGCACTCTGTGACGACCTAGAGGGGCAGGCTAGTGTCTTTGGATGGGGGAGTAAGAGGGAGATTCAAGAAGGAGGGGATATACATACTTACAGCTGATTTACTATGGTGTATAGCAGAAACCAACATAACATTGTAAAGCAATTATACTCTAATTTTTTTTAAAGATACAAATGGATTTGCAAAACAGAAATAGAGTTACAGATATATTATGGAAGGTAAATTTATGGTTACCGGGGGTAACAGTGGGAGAAGAATAAATTGGGAATTGGGATTGACATATACACATTACTATATATAAAACATAACTAATAAGGCCCTCCTGTATAGCACAGGGAACTCTACTCAACACACTGTAATGATCTATATGCGAAAAGAACCTAAAAATGAGTTGGACATATGTATATGTGTAACTGATATATGTATATGTGTAACTGATGCACTTTGCTGTACACCTGAAATTAACACAACATTGTAGATCAACTACACTTTAATAAAAAATTTTTTTAAAGAAAGAAAAAATAAACACCATCTGCCCATACTACATAGTACCATGATAGTACAACAAGGTTCATTCTAACAGCTTTGATACAGTGACAAAGCTGGAAATTACCCAGTGTCCACCAATGGGAGAGAGGTGCATGAATCTATATGAGGGGCAATTAACATCATCAATGACCTAAAGGAACCAGAGATATGGAGTGCCTCACCCTTGTATCACCTTTTCACATACATCTCTAGAACCACAGCACAGAAAACTCTAGGATATAAATGGATGGCGGGGGCGGGGGTTTGAGACAAGCCAGCTTTGCAAGCAGAGTTTCTTTCACAGAAGGTCAGTAAGTGTCCAGAGCAAGGTCCCAGGTAATCTCTGCTTGGATTTCCTTGAGAGATAAGCTCCTCTTAGTTACAACCTTTTCCTACATGTGGCTCTAGCCTGTTGCCTGGTAGGGACAATAGCCTCATGCATGCAGCCCATTTACTGAGTTTCTGCTACATGCAAGGCTAAGTCATCAAAGAGCCGACAGTCTTCTCAAGGAGACAAGTAGACAGGAAATTACACTATGGTGTGCCCAGCAATCAACAGGAGGTGTCATGGGAGCAGGGCGCCTATATTGGAGTGGGGTGGTATTTGGATAATGCCAAATGGAGATGGGCGGAGAAAGCAATGGCACCCCACTTCAGTACTTTTGCCTGGAAAATCCCATGGACGGAGGAGCCTGGTGGGCTGCAGTCCATGGGGTCGCTAGAGTCAGACACAACTGAGCGACTTCACTTTCACTTTTCACTTTCATGCATTGGAGAAGGAAATGGCAACCCACTCCAGTGTTCTTGCCTGGAGAATCCCAGGGACAGGGCAGCCTGGTG
>NW_011494902.1:3181665-3187632 GCF_000754665.1 Bison bison bison
GAAGGAAATGGCAACCCACTCCAGTGTTCTTGCCTGGAGAATCCCAGGGACAGGGCAGCCTGGTGGGCTGCCGTCTATGGGGTCACACAGAGTCGGACACGACTGAAGCGACTTAGCAGCAGTAGCAGCAGCAAATGGAGATGGGGAGGGTTCGGTAAAACAGAAGGACAGCAGGCAGAGCCTAGTGCAACACGGTCACCAATGCTGCTTCTCACTAGCAGAAGGGGGCCATGGATGACCACAGCTCTCAACAGTGAGAGCCTTAACTCAGCTGTTTCCTCTTGTAACAGTCTCTGCACACAGCCTCCCTCTGTGAACAGCCACTGTACAGAAACAAAGGAGAAGGTCCAGGGTCCCTCCTATAGCAGCTGACCTTCACGAGCGCCCACAGTCAGCTCAGTTCTCATGCTGTATCTCTGTTCAGAAAGTTCTTTAAAGGTCCTATATTGAGTCTATGGAGGCTCAGATGATGAGAGAGCCCACTTTCAACTGGATTATTTAATGAATTTTTACCCAATGTGCCCAAACTATTGAGCTGGCCAAAAAGTTTGAGTTTTCCCATAACGTTTAGAGTAAAGGTCCTATATATTGAGTCCATGGAGGCTCAGATGATGAGAGCCCACTTTCAACAGGATTATTTAAGAAGAATTTTTACCCAATGTACCCAAACTATTGGGTTGGCAAAAGAGTTTGACATGTTTGGGAAAACTTGAACAAACTTTTTGTCCAACCTAATATTTCCCAGTATCAAATGTTTCCTTAACAACCCAGTAATGTGTGGCTTTGTCACCAAATACATTCCAGTCACAGGCAGACTATTCCAAAGTACCAGCACTGCTCATGTGATGGGAGAATGGAGCACAAGTAATTTACAGGAGGTGCTCTTGTCACTGTGGAAACGTGGTCCCCATGGCTCTGCTGTACTGGGATGTGTTGTGTGCACCAGACACGCAGGCGTACTTCAGCCAAAGCTTGAGAAATAAAAAGGCATTCAGTACGATTCTCTCCATTAGCTAAACCATAAACAGAAAATCAGAAATGTTATGAGGACTGTACATGCTATACTTAGGGAAGTGAATGAAAAAATTAATTACCTTAAAATGTTAAACCGCTTTCAAAAAAAATGTTATTCTTGCAAAGATAAAAGCACTCTCAAAATCTCTCAAAGAAAAGGAAGTGCTAAGTTAGCATGATAAATTCTCTCATTCTAGTTGGGAAAACAAGTACCAAGAGATAAACTTTCGGAGGTCAAATGCAGATGCATCTAAATAGCGATGTATTCAACCTTGACCCTGCAACATCCTCCTTTGATAAATACCCGTACCTTTAAATATACAGATGTTTCCAGGAGATGAAGAATGGGCACACTTCCCTTTCTCCTTCCCTTCCTTTCTCTTTCCCTTCCTTTCTCTTCTCCATTTTTGTTACCATAACCCAAAAGCCCCCAGACAGGTTTTCAAAGCACATGTCATCTTGGGGTCTTCAAGGCCGCAGGGAAGATGGCAGGCGTGGACAGAGTTCACGCCCATTGAGTTGGGTGTGGGAAACCCTAGACATGGAGCTGATTCAGAATCTCCTATGAGGAGTCTGTGGGCTGCCTGTTCTCAGCCTGGAAAGCAAGTCAGCTGTATTCGCTTTTCTGAAAAGCTTGCTTTTGGGTCTCAAACTCCGTAGTATTCAGGAGGCAATCCATGGACGAGAAAGAGCCCCCAACCAGTCCAGGTCCTGGTTTGCCGTGTGTGTCTCTGACACTGGCTACTACACAGTCATTTTAATTTTTTTTTCTGAAGATCTGTTTCCTTGTTATAAAATGGTGGTATCTCTGCCCACTTCGGAAATCCTGTGAAGGTCTAATGAACCTCAAGCTAAAAAGTGCTTTTACAAAACAAAGCACAAAGAGGTGTAACTGAATAGAGCAACATGGCAGACTGCTCACAGACATCACATTCTGATTAAAATCCAAGGCTTACACAGCAAGGAAGAGAGAACAATAAGAGATCCTCAGAGCGATTTCCTAGGTAACACCTGAACTGACAAACAAATCGCACTGCATGCAAGGAACTGAAAAGACAGACCACCCACATTTTCAGGTTTAAAATGGTTAATACTCTCACTCAGGAGACTGGCCACCAGCAGGCACTTCAGGGGTGTTTCTGGCAACTACATGAGATCAGTCATTTTCAGCAAAAGCTCCTCTCACTAGCTACCTCTGATGACAGCTGTTACATTTAGCCTACTATTTGCACTTTCCTCTTTTATCATTTATTTTGTCTTCATAGCATTGACTGTTTACAGGATAAATTTTAGCAGTGCTGTCTGTATTCCAGGTATGGGTTACAGTCAGGAAACTAAACTCTCACTTCATAGCAACTTAAGATATTTATCCTGTTAGATCTGAGCAGGATTCCTATCTGGTGTGGCAATGTGAGGTCACTTGTGTTCAAACGTGTCATCTGGATGTACTTGCACTGTATATATTTAAAGCGACAGCTTGATCAGTGTTGACATATCTTTATGCCCGTGAAACCATCACCAAAAGCAAGAGGCTATTTTCCATCACCCCCAAAAGCTTCCTTATGACTCTTTAATAATCCCTCCCGCTTCTAACACCATCCTCTGGCAACCACTATCTGCCTTCTGTCACTATAGATTAGATTGCACCTAGAATTTATTTTATTGATGTATAGTTGATTTGCAATGTGCTAATTTCTGCTGTACAGCAAAGTGATTCAGTTATACTATATATACATTTTTCACATTCTTTTCCATTATGGTTTATCACAGGGCATAGAATATAGCTCCCTGCGCCAAGTAGGACCTTGTTGTTTATCCATTCTATATATAATAGCTTGCATCTGCTAATCTCAAACTCCCAGTCCTTCCCGTCCCAGCCCCCCGCCCCCTCTGGTAAACACAAGCCTGTTCTCTCTGTCTGTGAGTCTGCTTCATAGATAAGTTCACTTGTGTCGCATTTTAGATTCCACATATAAGTGATATCATACGGCATTTGTTTTTCTCCTTATTACTTACTTCACTTTGTATGATAATCTCTAGGTCCATCCTGTTGCTGCAAATGGCATTTTTTCATTCCTCTTTAATGGCTGAGTAATATTCCATTGTGTATATACCACATCCTCTTTATCCATTTATTTGTTGATGGACATTTAGCTTTTTTCCATGTCTTGGCTACTAGGATTGCATCTAAAAATTTATATAAGTGGAATGATGCAGGCATATCTCCTTTTACTGTGCTTTACAGATACTGTATTTATTATAAACTGAGGGCTTGTGGCAACCATGCATTGAGCAAGCCTGTCAGTGCCATTTTTCCAATTACATTTGCTCACTTTGTGTCTCTGTCACATTTTGGTAATTCTCACACTGTTTCAAACTTTTTTTATTATTATTATATTTGTCATGGTGATCTGTGATCCATGATGTTTGATGATGCCTACAACTCAATGAAGGCTAAAGATGATGGTTAGTGTCTTTAGCAATAAACTACTTTTAAAATTAAGGTATATATGTATATATTTGGATATAATGTTACTGCACACTTGCATACAGTATAGTGTAAATGTAACTTTTCTATGTACTGGGAAATCTAAAAATTTACATGACTTGCTTTATTGCAATATTTTGCAATGGCATAGAATGAAATCCACAGAATCTCCAAGCTTTGCCTGTACACTATTAATGTATTTCTTTTGGCTTTGCATCTGGAATCCACCTTAATTATTCTGAGTTTCATCCATGTTGTATGAGTCAGCAGTGCCTTTTTTATTGCGGAGTAGTGCTCCACTGTATGGATACACCACCTTTTCACCTATTCATACACATTTGGATTCATTTTAGGTTTTGATATTAGAAATCCAAAGGCAATAAACATTTGTTTGAGGGTCTTTCTACAAATGTATATGTTCATTTCTCTTGGGTAAATATCTAGGGAAGGAAAGGCTAGGTCATATTGTAAATGGATGTTTATGTTTTAACAAACCTCTGAACTCTTTTCCAAAGTACATTTTATCCTCTCATCATCAACATATGAGAGCTGTAAATGGTCCACATATTTTCATTTTTTTCAAGTTTAGACATTCAAATGGGTATGTAGTGGTATCTTATGGTGGTTTTAATTTGTAATTCCATGGAGACTAATAATATTGAGCAATTTTTCATATGCTTATTGGCTCTTCATTTATCTCTTCTCCTAGGAACCATCTGTAAATCTTATGCCTGTTCTCTTATCAGATTGTTTGTCTTCTTATTGTTGTTGTTCAGTCGCTAAGTCATGTCCAACTCTTTGCAACCACATGAACTGCAGTATGCCAGGCTTCCCTGTCCTTCACTATCTCCCCGAGCTTGCTCAAACTCATGTACATTGAGTCAACCATCCAACCATCTCATCCTCTGTCACCCCCTTCTCCTCTTTGCCCTCAATCTTTTCTAGTATCAGGATCTTTTCCAGTGAGTCAGCTCTTTGCATCAGGTGGCCAAAGTATTGGAGCTTCAGCACCAGTCTCTCCAATGAATATTCAGGGCTGATTTCCTTTAGGATCGACCGGTTTGATCCTTGTACTTTGCCAACAAAGTCCTTTGGACTCTCAAGAGTCTTCTCCCTCCAGCACCACAGTTGCAAGGCATCAATTCTTTGGTGCTCAGCCTTCTTTACAGTCCAACTCTCACATCTGTACATGAATGTTGGGTCTTCTTATTAAACTGTTCTTTACGTGTTCTGGAGACAAGTCTTCTTTCTGATGTGTGTATGCTGTCTGTGCAGTCTTGTCATAAATGGTGTCATAGCAAAGGTTTCTTACTTTTATAAAGACAAATTTTCAATTATTTTATTTTATGGTGCAAACTTTTACTGCCAAATCTAATAAATTTCACCTAAATACATAAATGTTCTGTTTTACTTTCCTTTAGAAGTTTTAGGGTTTTGGATTTTACACTGAGGTTTTTGATTCATTTTGAGCTAGTTTTTATATAAAGGTAAATGTCCATTTTTGTTCATAAAGCTTTCCAGTTGCTCCAGCACCATCTGTTGAAGAGAGATTTTTTTCCCTACTAAATTGCCCTGGCACCTTTGTTGAAAGCCAGTTGACCAGCTATGTATGCATCTATTTCTGGGCTCTATTCTCCATGAGTTAAAAGTCACTCTGTCGTGTCCAACTCTTTGCGACCCCATGAACTGCAGCATGCCAGGCCTCTCTGTCCATCACCAACTCCCGGAGTTCACTCAAACCCATGTCTATCAAGTCAGTGATGCCATCCAGCCATCTCATCCTCTGTCGTCCCCTTCTCCTCCTGCCCCCAATGCCTCCCAGCATCAGAGTCTTTTCCAATGAGTCAACTCTTCACATGAGGTGGCCAAAGTACTGGAGTTTCAGTTTTAGCATCATGCCTTCCAAAGAACACCCAGGACTGATCTCCTTTAGAATGGACTAGTTGGATCTCCTTGCAATCCAAGGGACTCTCAAGAGTCTTCTCCAACACCACCATTCAAAAGCATCAATTCTTTGGCACTCAGCTTTCTTCACAGTCCAACTCTCACATCCATACATGACCACAGGAAAAACCATAGCCTTGACTAGACGGAGCTTTGTTGGCAAAGTAATGTCTCTGCTTTTCAATATGCTATCTAGGTTGGTCATAACTTTCCTTCCAAGGAGTAAGCGTCTTTTAATTTCATGGCTGCAGTTACCATCTGCAGTGATTTTGGAGCCCCCCCAAAAAAATAAAGTCTGACACTGTTTCCACTGTTTCTCCATCTATTTCCCATGAAGTGATGGGACCAGATGCCGTGATCTTCGTTTTCTGAATGTTGAACTTTAAGCCAACTTTTTCACTCTCCACTTTCACTTTCATCAAGAGGCTTTTTAGTTCCTCTTCACTTTCTGCCATAAGGGTGGTGTCATCTGCATATCTGAGGTTATTGATATTTCTCCCTGCAATCTTGATTCCAGTCTT
>NW_011494902.1:3187732-3220219 GCF_000754665.1 Bison bison bison
TGACAATATACAGCCTTGACATACTCCTTTTCCTATTTGGAACCAGTCTGTTGTTCCATGTCCAGTTCTTACTGTTGCTTCCTGACCTGCATATAGGTTTCTCAAAAGGCAGGTCAGGTGGTCTGGTATTCCTATCTCTTTCAGAATTCTCCACGGTTTATTGTGCTCCACACAGTCAAAGGCTTTGGCATAGTCAATAAAGCAGAAATAGATGTTTTTCTGGAACTCTCTTGCTTTTTCGATGATCCAGCAGATGTTGGCAATTTGATCTCTGGTTCCTCTGCCTTTTCTAAAACCAACTTGCACATCTGGAAGTTCACGGTTGAACTGAACTGATTCTCCATGAGATCACTCCAGCCAATATAACTCACTTTCATCAGAGCTCAGTTCTCTTCTGTTTAGAAACTTGTGGGCTGTGGCTCTAGAATAAATGAAGAGGTCAATCTTGCTGAGGTGATGGAATAATTCTGTCTAAAGTAGTAAGAGTGGGATACCATTGATGATCTAACAGCAGGAATTTTCTGACTTTCTCTGTGCAGTGCTGGAGCAATGTTGGAAGGTTGGAAGGATGGTGAGGACCTTGACTGTGTACACGTGTCTGTTTTTAAAGTATTTGGGAGTCAATACAACTCCCAAATTAAATTCAGAGTTATGCTTGACAGCATGTCATATGGGAACATGAATCTATTGCTCATAGCAGATCCAGGAATTATAGGTTATTGTACAAGAAGGTGCCTACACCATTACCCAATCTGAGCTGAAAATAGGATCCCTGAATGCATTTCCTGGATGGTTCAATACAGACTAAGCTTCTAGAACTAAAGGCATCAGAAGGTCCACCAACTTCCTCAGAAACCTCTTCTCTGGTCCAACAACCATAGTATTAGTCAACGTCCACTCAACAATTATTTGCTAAATGCATCATCTATATTGTTTTATTTTCTTTCTTAGCAAGCTTCGCAAGAAGACTGCTATTACTATTTCCATTTTACAAAAAAGAGACTGAGACATAGAAGGCTGGGACTCCTGCCCCATCTTTCTCTGGTTAGGAAGAGGCAGAGTTGGGCTCTGTCTCCCTGACCTCAGCGTCCACACTTTTTTTTTTTTTTTGCTGCACCGCAAGCATGCAGGATCCTACTTCTCCAACCAGGGATCAAACCCATGACCTCTACAGCAGAAGTTGTTGCTGCTGTTCAGTCACTAAGTCTTGTTCAGACTCTTTGGGAGTCCATGGACTGCAGCATGCCAGGCTTGCCAATTCTTCACAATCTCATAGAGCTTGTTCAGATTCATGTCCATTGAATCAGTCATGCTAACTATCTCATCTTCTGCTATCTAACTATCCCTCTTCTCCTTTTGCCTTCAGTCTTTCCCAGTATCAGGGCCTTTTCCAATGATTTGGCTTTTCACATCCAGTGGCCAAAGTATTGTAGCTTCAGCTTCAGTCCTTCCAGTGAATATTCAGGGTTGATTTCCGTTAGGGTTGACTGGTTTCACCTCCTTGCAGTCCAAGGGGCTTTCAAGAGTCTTCTCCAGCACCACAATTCAAAAGCAACAATTCTTCAGTGCTCAGCCTTCTTCATGGTCCAACTCTCACATTCTTACATAACTACTGGGAAAAAACCCATAGTTTGTTTTTTTTCCTACAGACCTTTGTCGGCAAAGTGATGTCTCTGCTTTTTAATATGCTGTCTAGGTTTGTCACAGCTTTTCTTCCAAGGAGCAGGCGTCTTTTAATTTCATGGCTGCAGTCACCATCTGCAGTGATTTTGGAGCCCAAGAAAATAAAATGTCACTATTTCTACTGTTTCCCCATCTATTTGCCATGAAGTGATGGGACTGGATGCCATAATCTTAGGTTTTGGAATACTGAATTTTAAGCCGGCTTGTTCACTCTCCTCTTTCACCCCCATCAAGAGGCTCTTTAGTTTCTCTTCACTTTCTGCCATTAGAGCGGTATCATCTTCATATCTGAGGTTGCTGATATTTCTCCTAGCAATCTTGATTCCAGCTTGTGACTCATCTAGGGCACTGAATCATCAGGGAATTCTCTCCCACATCTTTAACCACAAGGTGACATGCCTCAGAGTACTCACTCAGTACAAGATCCTCAAGAAACTTACTCCCATGGATGAGGCACTTGCTCCAGAAGACTTGAGGCAGACAAGCTGACTGGGTAGGCAGCATGTCTGTGAGCCTGCTCACCTGGGCCCAAGCCTTCACTCCTGACCCCTCCATCCTCTCTCATGTCGCCCTGTTAACCATCTCCTACCTCCCAAGGGAGGTCATACAGAATGGATTTGAAAGACTGCTGGGAAGGCTGAGGGGAGGCTGGGTTTGAAGCTGAAGGGACAAGAGGAATGGGAAGGAAGGGATGAGTGTCTTCAGACAGAGCATCTGTGAGAGCAGCAGGGGCTAGAAGGGGGTGGAAGGACTTGAAGGGATCTGCCTAAGGAGGAGGAGGAGTCAGGCAGGCAGTGACTGAGGGTTCCAGGAGGAGTGAGTGCAGAGGCGCCATTTCCAAAGAAGTGGACAAGGTGGGAGCTCAGAGGGGAAGCGAGAGGCCCTGGGTGAGAGGGAAGGAGGAAGGGGAGGAGACAAACGGGTATGGGGAGGGGGCAGGCTAAGCTGGTTCCATCCTCTCCACCTGGTAAAGATGGACCAAGAAGTGACAAGCTACTGAAGAACTTAAGGAAGTCTTCCCAGTAACTCCTGAATGCTAAACACCTCACAAAACCAAAAGCCTACAAATCCAAGAGTCACAGTCACTGTGAAGGAAGACCCTTGGGGGATGTTCTCGCCCGTGGACTTGCAAGTACAATCCTAATATATCCTTTACCAGAGTTATCACTCTAGCTTTGTTCCTGAGAGTGAAATCCCATCGGGGGCCCGTGCAAGGACACCACTGACCGCCCCCAGCTCTGCAAAGCCAGCCAGGCCTCTGCGTGAGGGGGATATAGCAACACTGAGGGAAGAGATGTGCCCAGAAAGCAGGCAGCCACCCCGCACTGTGACCCACCTTCGTGTCCCACGAGGCCTGGAAATGAAACAGGGCTCACAACTGGTTGCCTGAAAGAACACAGTTGTGAGGGGGGCTCCCTCCTCTTGGCAGAAGCTCCTTTGTTCTGGTGGGTGGGATGGAATCTCAGGCAAGAACTTAGCTGAGTGAAAACAAGGGGAGGTTTGAAAGCAACCCTGCGACTCGAGGAAGAATCAAAGCGATGCCGAGCAACCACTCCTAACCCACAACAGAGTTATTTTTCCTTTCTTCCTTCTCCACTTTCTGTTCTCTATTCTTTCCTCCAGACACACTGGAAACAAACAGGAAACAAACGCCTAAGAAAAAGAAAGCAAGCTCACACAGATCCCTTGGTCCCTGTGGCTGCTCAGCCTCTAAGAGCCTTCTCCTCCCTGGACCTCAGCCTGTCTCCCCAGTGTCCACTCTTCCTTCAGATCACAGTGGAGGCCCAACACGCCTCCCCCATAGCAGGCTTGACTGTCTCTATTACAGCCCTCATCACCCAAATCAAATGTTTAGGCTGTCTGGGTCTCTCCCCAACTGTGAGCTCCTGGAGATGGGATGGGATTTCACTCTCAGGAACAAAGCTAGAACGATAACTCTGGTAAAGGATATATTAGGATTGTACTTGCAAGTCCACGGGCGAGAACATCCCCCAAGGGTCTTCCTTCACAGTGACTGTGACTCTTGGATTTGTAGGCTTTTGGTTTTGTGAGGTGTTTAGCATTCAGGAGTTACTGGGAAGACTTCTTTAAGTTCTTCAGTAGCTTGTCACCTCTTGGGCCATCTTTACCATCTCCAGCATTTGCTGGAGAGCAAATGCCAGCTCCTAGGAGAAGTCAAGGCCTTTGCAGAGCAATGAAGAAACACTAACCATTAGTGCTAGTTGACTCTGAATCCCCAGTGCCTAGACAGTAAGGATCAGTAGGCACTCATATGGCAGCAATTATTATTATCAGCATATGACCATATATTATTCATTGCCAATTGGGAACAATGCGTCATTGTAATTATAATTGTTATCACTTTTAGTGCATGTGACTTATGGAGGAGGATAGGCCCAGACACTGTCAAGAGCTCAAGGTAAACAAGTCACAGTATACAAACAGAAAAGTGTAATGAGCTAGTACAACTCAACAGGTCACTGAGAGAAAGTGCATGAGAAAGGATGAGACTTCCTGGGTCATGGGATCTGACATAATACCTTCGGCTTTCGCCAAGCACATGACAGTTGATGGAGCAATTCCGCATTCATCACATCGTTTAGTTCTCACAATGCTTGTTGTGGAGCAGGGGGCGTGACACCCATTTACAAAGAAGGAAACTGTCTCTCAGAGAGAAGACACAATTTGCCGGAAGTCTCACAGCCAACAAGTGGTGAGTTAGACTTAGAGGACAACCTGCCCATGGTGTGCTGGGTGTTCCCAAAAGGAAGGGGCCCAGAGTTGGCTGTGGCCGCCTGAAGCCAGAGACAGACAAACACCAGTCCTATCCAGCCAGGGGGAGGGGGACCAGGAGGCAGGAAAGAGGGATCCAGGGGCCCATCTGAAAGGAACTCAGGCCACAAGCAGTTCAGAAACTTTAAAATCAGAACGTTAAGACCATAGTAGCACTGTCTCCTGTTAATAATATCGATTATTTTAAGTAAACGGCTCACTTGATCTTTATCATAAACCCCTGATGAAAGTATTGTCCCCATATGGCATATCCGGAAGCCCAGAGTCAGAGATTGAGCAATTTGCTTGCAGTGGTCACATGGGTACTGGGGTGGGGGGAGTCACTCAGCCTCCATGCCCTCCCCTCTTTCCACGTGACTCCATGTAACCCCTGAATTCCCTCATTCCCTACTTCTACTTTTCCATGGCTTCTTGGTACACTTGCCTGCATGCTTTTCAACAGACAAAGCAACAGGAGCACACCCTGGTCAGTGGCACAGATTGCAGGGGGCCCGCATGGTGGGAGCAGCAGTGGCAGCCAGAAAATGCCAGGGATGGAATCAGCTGGGAGCCGGGCACCTCCGCCTGAATATGAGAGGACAAGAAAAAGCAAAGCAAAAAACAAATGGAGAAAAAAAAAAAAAAAAAGGAGAAGAAATAAGACAGAAGGTTCAAACTTGAAAAGCCAATGAACAGTGGGACCACGGAATCCCACAGAATCAGGAGCCAAGACAGCCTGAGACAAGGAGACAAGGGTTCAAATCCAGGCACTGCCACCAGCTAGCTGATGACCTCAGGAAGCTCACTTCAGCTTTCAGAGCCCCCAGGTGCCACCACAAGAGAGAAGTGTGCCACCTGTCCCTGCCTTCCCTTCTAGAGCGTGGTGGGTGTGAAAACAGCAACACAATGATGCTCATGTCAAAGCAGCCACAGACATAATACCAGACCATTGCCGCCACATCTGCGGCGGCACCCACACTCCCCAACTTCTAGAACCACAGTTCATGCAGAGTTTCTGAGAAGGCTCTTTTGGAATCTGCTTCGTCAATGATCCAATGAGACCCCATGCAGGCCATGACAGAGCAAACTTAAGCCATCTGCCCAAGAGGCCCTTGCAGGAGACACTATGGAATCCTTTTGGGGGTCCCCTGAGAATGGGCTGGCCTGTCTCCTCCAGCATGAGGCTGCTGAGGAGCAGGCGACACCATGGCTCAGATCCAGCCAACTTCACAGGAGGGCGATTCCTAACCGCATGGCTTTCTTTCAAAACTCACGCATTCTCACAAATTACTCGCACTCTGAGAATTGTGCCCATGACATTAAAAAGAAAGCTGCTGGGGAAACAGGCCTGGGGCAGGGAAAACATTGCTTCAGACAAACCCATGTAACAACTTGATGGAAATCATACATCAAAAGGTAATTCTGGGGACTTCCCTAGTGGTCTAGTGGTTAAGACTTTGTCTTCCAATGCAGGGGGTGCAGGTTCGATTCCTGGTTGGGGAACTAAGATCCCACATGCCTCACGGCCAAAAAAAGCCACATAAAACAGAAGTAATACTGTAACAAATTCAGTAAAGACTTTTAAAATGGTACATATAAAAAAATCTTTTTAAAAAAAGGCAGTTCTGCAGACGAGGGCAAGGGTGAAGGTGTAACTTCGATGTAAAATTTAGGATATCAAAACCCTAAACTCCAGTCTCCCTGGTTTCAACCACCACCAACTATGAGCTGCCAAGAGGCACAGACTGCATTTGGTCTGCTGGAAACTAATCACCTGCTCCTAACCAGGGTTCCCCAAATATTTTAAGTATAAATATGCCTTGGTTACTTGGTTACATAAATATGCCAGAGTCTTCACAACTCTGAAGGTCTAAAAAAACAAATAAATACAACAGACCACTTTACATCTTTCCTTAGAATTCTGACAGGATGACCATAAGCAGGTATGATTTTTAAATCCCACACCGGGACTAATACCATACAGTTGGTGTGAACCCTACCAGGACAGGGACAGTCTTGGTTCAATCATAGAGGTCTTCACCCTCTCTGATCTCACCTAGGCTGGGCATGAGATACCCTAGCAATGATGTGGATTTTAACTTGGTGAGCTTCTTCTCTTAGGAATATTTGTACCATAAGATATAAGGCTGCTTCCAGTTAAAACCCCTGGAGATCCCCTGGAGAAGGGAATAGCTACCCCTCCAGTATTATTGCTGGGAGAATCCCATGGACAGAGGAGCCTGGCAGGCTGCAGTCCATAGGACTGCAGAGAGTCAGACACGACTGGGAAACCAACATGTTCACTTTCCCTTTGTTCAAGCTTCAGATTCTGGTGGAATGGAACACATGATAGTCAGTCTGATGAAGGAAGACGATGAACAAGTCCAGATTCAAGGTAACCAGGAAGACCAAGGTAACATAAGATATAACATATGGAGTATAAGACATGGGATTATTTGCTTGAGCCAGCTCTTCTGAAAAAGATGAAATCCATAGGTAGGTACACTACTACCCTGCTATCCATCTTTCCTCCGTGTCACTGAGATGTTAGTTGCGATGATAAATAACAGGCAAAAACAAGACAAAAACAAGGAGGGCCACAAACAAGGTCTATGAGCACAGCTATCCATTCTACATCAAGTAAGCCCTGCCTCACATTAATTTTTAACACCTAAATAAATGAAAATGTCAACAAGCCCAGTGCTGAAAATTCCCACCAATAAACATTTCTTAGAGTGGAGTCAGATTTCCACCCCTTGTAAAATGCAAAGATGTTATCTGACTGACATCTTAATTAATCACACAATACTTTTATGTCTAGATGTGGCTCAGACAGTTAAGAATCTGTCTGCAGTGCAGGAGATCGGGTTTGAGCCCTGGGTTGGGAAGATCCCCTGGAGAAGGGAATGGCTACCCCTCCAGTATTATTGCTGGGCGAATCCCATGGACAGAAGACCCTGGCAGGCTGCAGTCCATAGGACTGCAAAGAGTTGGACACAACTGAGCAACTAATTTTTAAAGGGCTTCCCTGGTAGCTCAGACACTAAAGAATCCACCTGCAGTGCAGCAGACCCAGGTTCAATCCCTGGATCAGGAAGATCCCTGGAGAAGGGAATAGCTACCCCTCCAGTATTATTGCTGGGAGAATCCCATGGACAGAGGAGCCTGGCAGGCTGCAGTCCATAGGACTGCACAGAGTCGGACACGACTGAGAAACCAACATGTTCGCTTTCCCATTGTTCAAGCTTCAGATTCTGATGGAATGGAACATATGATAGTCAGTCTGATGAAGGAAGATGATGAACAAGTCCAGATTCAAGGTAACCAGGAAGACCAAGGTAAGATAAGATATAACATATGGAGTATAAGACATGGGATTATTTGCTTGAGCCAGCTCTTCTGAAAAAGATGAAATCCATAGGTAGGTACACTACTACCCTGCTATCCATCTTTCCTCCGTGTCACTGAGATGTTAGTTGCGATGATAAATAACAGTTAAGGTCCTGAGGAGGTACCAAGGGAATGGCTCTAATCTCAGGTTCAAGCTGGCGAGGGGTGGGAGCATTAGGTACACAGGACAACTTAACACAGTCACTTTAACAGCTCTACTAAAAACAGTGTAATGCCCACTCCATTTTCATCTTCCCCATAAACACACACACACAAATGTAATACATTACCCCCAAAAGACTAACATGTGTTTTTCTAAAAGTGAAACTAAAGGTCTCATAACTTAGGCCTTTTATAAGATGGTGCACATAGTCGAGCACAAGCCAAGTCACACCCTGAAAGAAGAGCCCGTAATTTTGCATTACATCACTATGCAACTTATAAACAGGCGCACCTCATTTCACCTCACTTTGTAGATAATTATTATTATTTTTTTTTTTACAAATTGAAAGTTTGTGGTAACCCTGTGTCCAGTAAGTCTATTGGCACCATTTTTTCCAACAGCATTTGCTCACCTTCTATCCCTGTGTCACATTCTGTTAATCCTCAAAATATTTCAAACTTTTAAAAACATTTTTATTGAAGGATAGTTGATTTACAATGTTGTGTTAGTTTCAGGTGTACAGCAAAGAGAATCAGTTACATATATACATATAGCCACTCTTTCTTCTTTAAAAGATTCATTTCCCACATAGGTCATTACAGAGCATTGAGTAGGGTTCCCTGTGCTACACAGCAGGTCCATATTAGTTACCTATTTCATATAGACTCATGTATATACATCAATCCTGATCGCCCAGTTTACTACCCTCCTCCCCCCGCGTTTTATTACATTTCTTATGGTGGTCAGTGATCTTTGATGTTACCATTGCAAACAGATTGTGACTTGCTGAAGTCTCAGATGATAGCTCACTTATCTTTGCAATAGGTATTTTTAAATCAAGGTATGTACATTGGTTTTGTTTTTTAAGATATAATGCCATTGAACACGTAACAGACTACATATAATAGACATAGTATTAAGATAACTTCTATGTGCACTGGGAAACCAAAAAAAATGTGTGATTTGCTTTATTGCATTAATTGCTTTATGGTGACAGTCAGGAACTAAACCCATCATATCTCTGAGGTAAGTTTGTAGAGAGAATCATTGTAATGGCAGTATCTTCATCTCCTGATAGGTAAATTAGCCTCCAGGAGACTGTAAAAGTCTTTTTTTACCAGTATGCATAAGATGTGGAGCAAAAATAGAATCAGAGTGCAAAAAAAAAAAAACAACAAAAAAAAGAATCTGGTGCCTCTCACCAAGAAAATGAGGCGAAAACACACTTTAATATGAAATTGTGTCCTCCAGTTTCTGCATTTGAATGTTAGTTGTGTCAGAAAATCTAATGTGAATAGATTTATGTACTGAATTGAGGTGCAAGGGCAAAAATAATTCTTACTATAAGTCATTGAGTGGATGCAGAACAGATGCAAACAACACAGGTTGGATCACTGCTCTATAAAAATCACCTCGTTTCTCTTAATATAAAAGACATTAAAAGTAGTCAAAAGACACAGAACATGCACCAGCTCAACTATCTTTTTGTCTTGCCCAGTGCTTTTCTCCGCCGAGTCATTTACATTCTAATATGAGGTCTTCTGGACTCCTAAGATACTGTTTATTTTCTCTCCACCTGCCCAACTTCCCCCAGTAAGTCTGGGGTGAGAGGTAATACAAGAGGCTGGTACCCTCAGGAAAGACTTAAGAAAAAAGAAGAAACTTACAACTTCCGGGAGCAGCTTCGTCGAGAGGTCATGGATAGCTTTGACCACTATACACACAGATGACAGAAGGAATATCACCCCCAAGATGACACAGGCTCTGCAAAGAAACAGAACATTGGGAATCACCTGGGAGAACTCCATCTGGCTACTTTACACAATGGCAGTGACAATGACACAACCCGAGGCCCTAGATCCACCATAATTTGCCATACTGCAACCATGCCCACCCACAGTATCAGAATTAATACTGAATCATTTCTAGAACACAGTTCAGTGATTTATCATCAAAATCAACCCCATGTGAAAGGGTCTCACCATCCTACATGACCTCACAGCATCCCACGAATGCTGGTATGAAAGGATCTTCAAGGCCATGAAATCCTTCTCCTGCCTGGCAACACAGCATGTCACCCCTCCTCTAGCTGGAGTACAGAGTTTAATAGCAAAGAGTGGAGGTTCTGACGTGAGACTTTCCAGGTTCTACCATTTAACCTGCTGCTTGATCTTGGTCAAGCTACCAAACTTCTTTTAGCCTCTATTTCCTCATCTGTCAAGTGGGAGTAACATTTCCTACCTGAAGATAAAATAAGATAATGCACAGAGCATAAAAAATTAATCCATTAATCCTGGCTTAAATGATGGAAGAGAAAAACACACCCTGGATGTCTCTTGCTGATAGAACAGGACAGACACTTTTGGATTTTATCAAACATAAAAAGAGGAATGATTCAGTAATGACAAAAGAAGAGAGTTCATCTGCTGTATTTAAAGTGGATGATCAACAAATATCTACTGTATAGCATAGGGAACTCTGCTCAATCTTATGTGGCAGCCTGGATGGTAGGGGAGTTTGGTGGGGTAGGTGGGGAATGGGTACCTATATATGCATTGCTGAGTCCCTTCACTGTCTGCCTGAAACTATCATAACATTGTTAACTGACTATACTCCAAAATAAAATTAAAAGCAAAAAAATAAAGAGTGTTCATGGCAGGATGAAGCAATTCTTTTAAAAAATAAACGAGAGGAGAAAAGGAAGGATGAAGTCAACCAAGACACCATGCACAGGAGAGGTGAGAGCAAGTTAGGAATGAGGTCATGGGAAAAGTCAGAGGACACCCAGCCAGGGGAGTGGGGTGGAGCTGGGAGGATGACTATGGGGCTTGGGATGCACCAGCTGGCAACCCAGACACTCACAGGAGGGAAAAATACAGAAAATGAAAGTAAACCTGAGGAAATGATGATAGAGATACAAGGGTCAAACTACCAAATGAAAATGAAAAGAAATAGAAAAGAAACCAGTACGAGAAGCCCTACATCATTCCTGCCCCAACCTGAGGTCACCATCACCTAGCAGCCTTCTCAGCCCTCCTCCAAAGCTACAAAATAAAACCATTTTTCATTGCCCATGCTTTAATTACCATGTTCTGGACTAATAGAAGGACCCAAAGAGGCACCTACTTAGAATCCTAACCAGCCTATAGACAGACACCTTTTCCCAAACCTAAGGGTCAGAAATAAGGAGGTAAACAGGGTGCGTGGAGTTCACTCCAAAGGCTTCTTATCAACACATTAGTAGTAGGTTTTATTCTCTCAAAAACACAGATGGGAAGATACTTCAGCAGCAATCCAGTGGTTATGACTCTACTTTCCAATGCAGGGGGCATGGGTTCAATCCCTGGTTAGGAAATTAAGATCCCACATGCTCTAGCATGAGGCCAAAAAGTAAAATCACAAAATCAAAAACACAGGAAGAAGCGATCAATGTGGGCTGGGGTGAAACACAAAAGAACAAAGGAAAAGTAATAAGCAGGCTGGGGCTCTTGGTACAGACTTGAGCTAAAGAGAATCCTGGACCTATAAACCAGGCAGGTGATCCACCCCGGGCACCATACATCCTCATAAGGAGCCTGGGGGGAAACATACACTCAAGGGGATGGTGGGGGATGGTGGGGTGTGAGTGTGTGTGCTTGCATGTGTGTGGAGAGATTACAGGTAGGTGTGTGGGGGTCGGTGGGTGGGTGGGTGTGGGTGTGTCGAGATTACAGGCAAAAAGCACCCAGGGACACAGCAGCAGAAATGAAGAAGGCTACAGAAGGTGGAGTGCCTGGCGCTGGTCACCACAGTCCTGGCAGGGTGATCAAGCTGGAGGGGACCACAGCCAAGAGGGGCATCATGCAGAAATGAGACGGCTTCCTGGAGGGCCCTTTAGTGACCAGACACCAGGGCAGGACAGGGATTCCAGGGCTTGGGGGATCAAAGCTCCCAAAGCAACTGGCCCAAGGCCCAGCTATCCCACAGGGCTGATGACTATGGACCCACTGTGCCCAGCACTTGAAGTAACCACTTCTACCTGCTAGCAAACGGGACCGTGAGAGGTGCCATTTCAGGAAAAGAGCCTAAAAGTCAGGCCTCCACTCAAGTGACTAGCACACATGCTCTCTCTGCTTCACCCTTTCAGATAAATTTAATCTCCAACTCGGTTTTCTAGCCCTCACACTTTACACCCCACTGAGGAATTTTTTGGAACAGTATCCCAGGGACTGCAACTCAGGGTCAATCTTATCAGAATCTCTAGGGGTGAATACAGGCATCTGTATTTGCTTTTTAAATTGCTTCTCAGAAACAGAAATAGACCCACAGACATAGAAAACAAATTTATGGATACCAAAGGGAAAGAGTGGGGGAGGGATAAACTAGGAGATTTGAGATTAACATACGCACACTATTGTCTTTCTTGGACAGAGGAGCCTGGCGGGCTATAGTCCATGGGGTTGTGTCGAGTTGGACATAACTGAGCACCCATGCTATACTATATATAAAATGGATAAACAGAAAGGTTCTCCTGTACAGCACAGGGAACTCTACTCAATATCTTGCAATAACCTATAAGGGAAAAGAATCTGAAGAAGAATGTGTGTATGTATGTGTGTATATGAAGTGAAATGTTAGTCGCTCAGTCGTGTCCAACTCTTTGCGAACCCCACGGACTGTAACCCGCCAGGCTTCTCTAGAGTCCATGGGATTCTCCAGGGAAGAATACTGGAGTGGACTGTCGTCCCCATCTCCAATATGTATGTATATACATATATATGAAAAAGTGAAAGTGTTAGTCACTCAGTTATGTTCAACTCTTTGCAACCGCATGGACTGTAGCCAGCTGGCTCCTCTATCTATGGAATTCTCCAGGCAAGAATACTAGAATGGGTAGACATTCCCTTCTCCAGGGGATCTTCCTGACCCAGGGATCGAACCCAGGTCTCCCACATTGCAGGAGGATTCTTTACCATCTGAGCCACCAGGGAAGATACACACACATACACACAAACACACACACACACGTAAAATAGAAACCCTGTGCTATATACCTGAAACTAACACAACACTGTAAATTAACTATACTTCAGTAGAAAAATGAAGCTCCCCAGGCAGTTCCCTGAATAATCTCTCAGGGCTGAGTCCCAGGCCTAGTTCAAGGGAAGGCCCTGTCCTTAGCGAGCTTCCACTATGGGGGGAAATCCATCCTTCTCTGAACAGAAGGGACCCCCCACCAGCTGCTGAGGAAGGAGGGGTCTAATGTTCCCTGAGAAACCTGCGGTGCACCCGTTATTTGATCGGTCTTCTCTCACTGAGGCATGAGAGAACCCAAGTGAGAGGCACCACTTGGGTGCTAAACCTTCTGTAGAGCATTTACCACAACATCCTCAAGAAGCCTCCATCTCCAAATTCCTCAGAGGGGACAGGAACAAACGTCTGAGCTGCTTCCTGACAGGGGCCAGTGATGCTGCAGGACTCTATCTTTCTCCCAGTCAACACAGGCACACCTTGATAATGCACAAAAAGTGGATTTGGGTTTTGCTGTATTCTGTTAAGGAGACAGGTATAAAAGATGCAGTGGTCTCCTTACATAATATCTTGCGTATATATCTTCAATCAAAACTACCTAGAAGTTGCTTAAGGGTGAGAACTATATCTTCATATCTCAATATCTATAGCAGCACCTGGCAGGTGCCCCTGCATGCATCTGTAGAGTATATATAATCATTAACTGATCGGAGCCACAAATGGGGTCCACCCAGGAAGGTCTGACTCCCTGAAATGAAGTGTTAGTTGCTCAGTCATGTCCAACTCTTTGTGGCCCCATGGACTATAACCTGTCAGGCTCCACTGTCCATGGAATTTTCCAGGCAAGAGTACTGGAGTGGGTTGCCATTTCCTTTTCCAGGAAATCTTCCCAACCCAGGGATCGAAAGTGGGTGGCCTGCATTGAAGGCAGATTCTTTACCAGCTGAGCCACTTCCCTATATTAACTGATTACCTAACCACTGACTGATTTGTAAGTTTCCCCCCATAGAGTTTAAAGGGGCATCAACCACTTGCCACTGGGGATGGGAAGAGGAAAGAGACTCCTAACACATAACTCCGAAATGTAATGAAAAAAAAAAATCCAAAGAAATTGATGATTTGTTTATTCATGTTGAATTTTATAGATCTATCATATTTGCCTCAAAAATACACCTATAAATACGCTCCAAATGTTTTAAAAACCTATTTTCATCTTTTTTTAAATGTGTTTCAAATTCAGAAGCCAGTCACTCTTGCATCAACACTGCTGGAAGCCTGTGTGTCAGAGCTCCCCCATAGCTGAAAGCAGCTATTATTAGCTGAGCGTGTGATGCCATTTTTTTTAACATGTTATTAATAATATATTGTGTTTACACAGCAGCTTTCTCCTCAGGCACTCAAGAGTTCTGCACATCAGCTCCTAAATGCCCTGGTGGCCACTGACCAGACCTAGGTTTTTGTTTTTCTGTTATTTCATGGACTGGAGGGGTCAGGGGTCGGGAGAGGTTTGTTTCACAGACACAAGGAGTCAAAATGGGATTGTGGAGGACTGGCAGGCTTCCCCAAGGTCACCCCAGGAATCTGAAGTCCACCCAGAAATAGAAGCCAGGTCTCCTGACGTCCTCCCAGTGGTCAGCCTCCCTGGCCACTCAAAGGCTCTGGGCCTTCACGTGACATCCTCACGCCACCACTGCCCTGGGACTGCAGCGATCTCCCGGAAGCAGAGAAGATTTGGGTCAGGAGCAAACGCTGCAAATGTGGCTGCTTCCGAATGGGCAACTGTGGGCTGCTTCCTGGTTTGTGGGGAGGCGGTGAGGGATGGGGGAAGGGACCTGCTCCATCAGAGCACCACGGCCTTCACCTGGAGAGGCCGGCCTGGCAGGGAAAGAAGGCAGTGTAGAGCCAGGTCACTGCAGCTAACACAACTCCTTCTCCCTCCAGCCCAAACCCTACAGCAGGAAAACACTGAGTCAGAAAGAAGCAAAGGATGGCTTTTATAATTTTCTGAATTGTTACTTAATCCATGTACTGGCTTATTTAAGAGCTCTTCCATCTTCACTATACATTTGCCTTCCCTATTGTAGTTTCCCTTTCCTAGATACAAAGGCCCGTACATAAAACAGATAAGTAACAAGGATTTACTGTATAACACAGGAAATTATACCCAATATCTTGTAGTAACCTTTAATGGAATACAATCTACAAAAAAAAAAAAAAAATCAAATCACTATGCTATATATCTGAAACATGATATTATAAATCAACTATATTTCAATTAAAAATAATAAAATTTGGGGTGAGGGATAAATTGGGAGATTGGGATTGAGGTATACACACTACTAACTAATAAGGACCTCCTGTACAGCACAGGGAACTCAGCACTCTCTAATGGCCTATACGAGAAAAGAATCTAAAAAAAAACAGAGGATATCACTGATTCACTTTGCTTACACCTGAAACTAACACAACCTTATAAATCAACTATAGTATGCTCAATACAACTTTTAAAAATACAAGATAAAAGAAATAAAACTTAATTGAATAAAAAAAGAAAGAGGCAAATGAACTGCTTGTTGTTATTGTTCAGTCACTCAGTTGTGTCTGACTCTTTGTGACCCCAGGGACTGCAGCATGCCAGGCTTCCCTGTCCTTCACTATCTCCTAGAGCTTGCTCAAACTCATGTCCATTGAGTGGGTGATGCCATTCAACCATCGCATCCTCTGTCACCCCCTTCTCCTCAAATGAACTGCCCCCCCTTGAATACAATGTCCCAATCCAGACTGAAGCTGCATTTAAATTCTCACAGGACCAGTGATTATAAAAGCATAGTCCATGGACCAGCAGTCTCCACATCACCTGGGAACTTGTTAAGAATGAAAATGCCGGAGGTCAACCCAGACCTACTGAATCAGAAACTCTGCAGATGGGGATCTAGCAATCTGTATTTTAATAAGTCCTTCTGACATTCACTGCAGTTTGAGAAACACTGTAGTATTAATCTTGTCCAAGATATACTTATTAATATCTGAAAGATTAGTAAAATCCAAAGAAACAGTTGAAGCCACTGATATTTTTTCTCCTCCTAAAAGCTGCAAATTTCTTCAGCATTGTAAATCTATCACCTTGCAGTCAGCATTAATTTTTGCCTCTGAAATTATACAAGAAACCAATTGGCAGACACTCTCACATCCCAAATGAGAGAAGGTTGGAAGTTTGGTCCCTGGTCAGCTGTAGGCTTAAAGGCCTGAAATCATATGAATAAAGCCTGGGTCTTATCAATTCTAAGTTATTTGCCAAAGAGAAACTTCTTCTAATCATCTCCTAATTTACAAAAGCCTTAAAACACAGTTGCTCTGGCATTTTACCAATTCAGTCCACAGCTTAAAGTGTAATGTTTTATCATTTTCCACCCCAGCCTCCACAGCACTTGTAATCTGGGTCCATCTTCAATCAAACATGAAATAATAAAAAAATGAAAGACAGTCAAGTCACAAGTTCATGTGGTTCTTAGGGATGTATGATTTCTAATGCTGTTTCATTCTAGCTGGTCCTCTTTTACTACATGTAGTATGCCATTTTAAGTAAAACAACACACAAAATCAGCTAGGAGACAAGAGAAAGTGTGCCAGGAATGCCATGAGCCATTTCTCATTCTCTATAATGGCTTCGCCAAACAGCCAACATTTGATTCAAGACTCCCTGCCTCCCTTCATGCCATGGCCACCAACACCCACCTCCTCTTCCACTGCAGGAGTTTGCTCCCCTTCTCTTTCTGTTCTTCCTCATCTTACCTGCTTGACCCTCATAGGCTCTAAATCTCCATCTCCTCTCTCTACCCGTGTCCTCCTCTCTCTTCTCTCTTTAGCTTTAACCTCACCCACCTGCTGTTTTGTGAACAGGCTGTGGTGAGGGGGAGGGTGGCTTGGACCAAGGATGGCTACTCAGGTTAGAGCTCTACAGGCATGTGGTCAAACCCTGTCCATGATAAGATCATCCATCTCCTCAAGACTGAATCACTAAGAACCTCTCCTTACTCAACAAATGAACAATATACAAGCTGATTAAGCCTATCCAAGTGGAATCTCACTGACATAGGACTTTCTTCTTGGCTTCAATTTTAGGGAGAAAATCAGCATGGGAGATTTGTTAAAGACTCAGATTCTAGAGCAGTGCAGACCAATAAAATTTTCTGTGACGAAGGAGATGTTCCATTCTGTTCTGTTCAAAAGGGTAGCCACTAGCCACATGCGGCCACAGAGACTTCAAATGTGGCTAATGCAATGGAAGAAATTCAATGTTAATGCTTTTTAAATTAAGTAAAAATTTAATTAATTAAAGTAAATGACCACATGTGGTTAGTGACTACCATATTGAACAGCAGAACTCTAATGGATGGGTTGAAAACACAGACCACAGACATTCACCAAAAAATCTGTTCAGTTTAAATATATATATATATATATATATATATATATATATATATGGAGAGATAGACACAAACAACCAGGTAAGTTGATGTGGGCCAGCAGTAGGTAGTAGTAGTGCTGGTTGCTCAGTCGTATCTGACTCTTTGTGATCCCATGGACTACAGCCTGCTAGGCTCCTATGTCCATGGAATGCTCCAGGCAAGAATACTGTAGTGGATTGCCATTGCCTTCTCCAGGGCATCTTCCCAACTCAGGGATTGAACGCGGGTCCCCTGCATTGCAGGCAAATTCTTTACCATCTGAGCCATCAGGGAAGTCCAGCAGGTTCTACTCTGAAAAGCCTTGTGAAGGGACATCATGTCTTTGGTGCCTTTCTCAATCAATGCATCCCCTCTCTTCTTCCAGTTAACCCCCATCTCCCAGGTTCACATGCCTCACTCTTGATCTCACCTTATCTCAAGCGATCCTAGAACATCTACTGCTCCACTGGGGTAACTGCGTTCATTCACATTTTAAGGTGAATGGAATGCCAAGGTAAGAAAACAAAACCTAGCCCCAGCCTCCGGAGAGCACACACCTGGGATAGGAAACCTGAAAAGTATTACTGGACAGTCATTAGTAGTGAATGTGAAAACTGATAACGCACAAAGAACAGAATGAAGAAAGAAACCAAAGCGATGAAACACAACCTGGGGACCAAGTGGGAAGGAAGGATGGCGCTGTGGTGTGACAGGTAACCTGGGTCTAGAGGACTAGACAGGAGCCATCAAGTAGAGAAGCTGATAAGGCTGTGGAGGGCACTCCAGGCAGAGGGAACTTCATAAGCAAAGATGTGAAGACCCCACATTGTGCGGCCCTGTTTCTATGGAAATCCAAAGTGGAGAGGCTCCTCCTGGATCATCAGGCTAGGGGAGCAGCCATGCAAGAGCCACGTGAGGAAGGGCCCTCTGTGTCCTGGAAGTCCCCTCGAGATGGCGGGCACAGCATCACCCACGATATGCACAATGCTTTTTCTGAATCTACTGAGATGATCGTGTGGTCTTTGTCTTCCCTTTTGTTTGTGTGGTGAATCACATTGATTGATCTGCATGTGTTGAACCAGCCTTAGGAACTTGGGATGAATCCCACTTGGTCATGGTGTATGAGTTTTCTTTATATTGCTGGATACAGTTTGCTAAGAAATTTGTTAAGAATTTATGCACCTATATTCAAAGATATTGGTCCATACTTTTCTTTTTTGGCAGTATCTTTGTCTGGTTTTGATATCAGATTGATGGTGGCTTCAGAGAATCTCTTTAGGAGTGTTCCTTCCTCTTCACAATTTTTTTGAAGAATTTGACAACATGATATTTACAATGCATCTTAGACAGTACATAGACCACTGTATTATATATAATAGTTATATACTTTAATATACATTAGGAAAACTGATTTTTACCCCATGCCTACAAGGATATTATTGCTGAAGGAAAAAATGTCAAATATGATTATATTTAAATAAATGTTAAGTAAGTAATGGCATAGGTGGTACGGCACAAATCACCAAGGTGGAACACACATGTCTAAGGCTGAGGAAACCTGTAGTGGTGACAGGAAGTTGTTAAACAGTTTTAAGCAAGGGAGGTACATGATGTGATCTGGCCTTTACAAAGACCTTCTGACTGGGGGAAGTTTGGCAGAGTTGAAGGGAAGGAAAGTAGAAGCAAGGAAATCAGCTGGGAGACAAGGCTAGTAGTCAAGGAAACGAGTGATGATCCCTTACAGAGTAGCCGTGACAGCTGAGAGGGGTCAATAGGAAAGACCCTGCGGAGGCAGAGGGATGGACCCTGGTAACCAACTGGACAACAGAGAAGGATGCCAGGAAAACCCAATCTTTTTTCCCAAAAGGAAAGAGGTAGTGGCACATCCCAAAGCAGGAGGAGTGAGACCAGGGTGGGGAGCTGGTGGGGAGTCTAGTCTAGGACTCTCAAAGCTCAAGGAGCAATGTCCAGACAGCCAGATACTTGGAGCTTAGTGGAAGCAGCATCACCCAAGCCTTGTTGCCCAGGGCCACTTTCCTGGGCCCCTAGGGCTCAGGATGCTGTTTCTTGGGTATAGAGAGATGCAAGGAGAGAAAGGAACTGGGAACAACCTTCCTAGTGATTGCCAGAACCCACCCAGTACCTCTACTTCCCATATATGCTGCAAGGGGGCTGTATGCTGAGACCTAAGAGCCTCATCAGTCTCCTTGAATCCACAATTACCAATTGATTCCTTCAGTGTTCCGGTGCCAGGATTCAGCACCAAAGAAGCACATGAACAACAGCCTGTTCTCATGCAGCTTACACAGGGAGGGGCAGACATAAGCATGTGAACAAACAAGAACATTCCATAGACGTAAAGCAGCACAAAGGAGGAGAGTAACAGGCATGTATTCTACACACAGTCATCACCCTTCTCTAAGGAGGGGGCGTTTAACCACAGACCTGAGAGATGGGAGAGTGAGCCGAACAGCTCCCCAGGGAACAGCACTCTAGACAGAGAACATGAGGAGCAAATGTGCCCATGCAGGCGAGACAGGAAGATATGAGCGCAGCCATTCCGGAAATAAGACCAAGAAACAGCCTTGGGCAAAACAGGCCTTGGTAACGAAAGAACAAACACCCAAGTCCCAGAGACAAAAGCCAGACTTGCAGGAATAAAATATTAAGTTTACCTGTGTTACACTCAAGAATATACTTAGTTGCCAGAAGACAAGAAGTTCAACTATAGAAAAAAGTTTAATAAGACTGCCTTACTTATTTATGCATGCCATGCAGCACGTGGGATCTTAATTTCCCGACCAGGGATTGAACCCACTGCCCCCTACACTGGAAGCATGAAGTCTTAACCACTGGACTGCCGGGGAAGTCCCTCAACTCTAAACTTTAGACACATCTGCTCAGATGTTTTCTCACAGAAAATTCTCCTGCACTCCTTTCCCTTCACAGAAACACTCCCTATTGCCGATATCCAGTTGGAGCCACCTGCTGCTGATCAAAAAAGGTGCATAATTTCTGGAAATGATCAGTGATCATGAGGCAAACCCTCCCTTTTGTTGTAAAAGCAGCTTGTCCCTTCTACTTAGGGAGTTGGCACGATTTTTTTCTGCCTTCTCCCTTGTGCACAAGCTCCCTCTCTTAATAAGAAAGGTTTGCTTATCTAAGGGTCTTATGGAAGTGATATTCATTTCCATAGTGTTGCTGCTGAAGGATCTGGAAAGGGCCTGGTAACAGAGGGAACCAAGCATTTTCAATGAACAGCAATGGAGCCCTCCTGACTGGCATACATGGTCATACTAGGACTTGGCTTTTATTTTGAGTAGGATGGGAAACCAACAATGAAATGAAACCAACAATGGATTGAATCGAGAAATGACTCACGTTATTTTTTGCAGGATCAATCTGGCTGTTCTGTTGAGAGCAGACCAAGGAGGGTCATTGGTGCACGCAGGGAGGCCAAGGGAAGATAATGCTGCCAGCACAAGAACCAGTGTTTGTGCTCGGTCACTAAGTCATACATATCCAACTCTTTGTGACCCCATGGACTGCAGCCCACCAGGCTCCTCTGTCCATGGGATTCTCCAGGCAAGAATATGGGAGTGTGTTGCCATTTCCTTCTCCAGGGGATCCTCCCAACCCAGGGATCGAACCCACACCTCCTGTGTCTCCTTTATTGCAGGTGGATTCTTTTACCCACTGAGTGACTGGGGAAGCTCCCTTTCTCAAAATCCACCTGCCCCCACATTTAATAGGAGTTATCACAAATCTTTAAGAGATAAGGAAGCTATAGGAAGAAAAAAACAAAAAACAAATGGGACCAGTTGGAACCAAGATGGTGACATACTGGACCTCCAACACAGTGGCTTTATATGCTGATTTTATTACATTAGCATGACACACCTACTTGCATCGTGATCAGAAATCAAGGACCAAAAGAGGATAAGAGAGGGTGGGTGGCACCCATGCCATCAAAAGTGCTGCCCCTTCCCTGGTGAACCAGTACACATGCCTCCCCATCACCATCCTCACTCCTCCTCCCTTTGTCTCTACTGTTTAAAATCAAATCCCATCTCACCAAGGGATGAGAAGTTGATTTGTGAACAAAGTTCCTGCCTCTCCGTTCTCAGACCACTCCATAAAGCCTGCACTGCTTCAGTCTCAGCTTTGGTTTCATTTTTGGCTACAGGAACTGGAAGAGAAATAGAGCCTTCTCCACAGCCCTGGGTCTTAGCAGAGCCCACAAGACTTAATTCTGTAACAACAATGATCTTGAAAAGAGATGCTGCTAGAACAGGGCAGGAGATGTGGAGACGGGGAAAGAGGGCTGGTTTCTACCAGCTCTTGAGAGATCCAAGGCAAATGTACTGACAGTCACTGTTTTCAACCTAGGGAAGTACAAAGTGAATTGATGGGCTTTTAAGAGATTTAAGAGGGACTTTCAGGGTAATACTTGTTTTTCAGGAGAATAAGAAATCTTACTATTTAAGCAAACTGGTTACGCAAAGTGAACCATTTAAGCATATTTAAGTCAAGTTTATATTTAAGATTCAGGGTAAATAATCTGTGCAATTTTTTTTTCTTAAACAAATACTGAATGTTAGAGCTTCCCTGGTAGCTCAGTGGTAAAAGAATCCACCTGCCAATGTAGGAGATGCAGGTTCAATCCCTGGATCAGAAGATTCCCTGGAGAAGGAAATAGCAACCCACTTCAGTATTCTTGCCTGGAGAATCCCGTGGACAGAGGAGTCTGGTAGGTTACAGTCCATGGGGTCACAAAGAGGCATATAAAACTTAGAGAGTAAATAACAACAAATACTGAATGTTTAACTGCTGGTCTATGCACAGAATATATGCAGGGAGATACCCAATAAGAGGGATGACAGTCTCTACAGAAAATATGTGGAGAACAGAAGCTTGCATTTCCCTATATACCCTAGCATGCATGTTATGTATTTTGTAACAATGTATGGGTACCACCTATTAAAATAAATACTACACATCAATGTTGAGATTGAGGGAAATACTTTCTGAGGATCAACCAGATGCAAAGAAACCTGTGATACACTAGATACAATGACAAATAAGACATAGTCCTTTTCCTCAAAGAGTACAAAAGGGGGATATTTATTAATAAATCACAGGAATAGTCCTAGAGAAGCTGAGATTTAAGTTGACTTAAAGAACTAAAAGAAGTCAGCTTGATAGAAGAGTATGTTCCAGGGAAACCATGTCCAGAGGCCTGTCAGAATCCATTCATCTAGCACATTTCCCTACAAGCCTTCGTTGTGTCAGGCACCATTCTAGGGAGACATATGGGGCAAAAACCTTCCAGGCAGAGGGAGGAGCAAGACTCTGAGGCAGAAGTCTGCTTGACTTGATGCAAGAACATCAAGGCAGCCAGAGGGTTGAAGATGAAGCAGGAAAATGGTAAGTGAGGGCAGAGGCCAAGGGTTATGTCAGGTCTTAAAGCCACTGTAAAGATTTAGGTATTTACACAGACTGGAAGCCACTAGAGGCTCTGACTTGGAGAAGACATGATATCACATGTTTTAACAGGATCGCTGCTGCTGGGCAAAGGCAGAAACAGGGCTAATAGTTAGAAGGCAGTTGGAATACTCAGATGAGAGAGTGACCAATGATGGTATCTTGGGTCAGGACTCAAGCATTGAAGAAAGAGGTGAGTATCTGGATATATTCTGATTTCAAGTTTTGGTCTGTTCAGGGTCTATTCTGAAGGTACAGTTGATAAGTACCATGAACTAAACAAGACTCAAGAATGATTCCAGGTTTTTGATGTGAAGAAAGGGAGGGATGGATTTACCATTTCCTGAGATGGGGACGAGTGCAGGAGAAGCAGGGTTTGGGGTGGGGCAGGGACGTAGGGGTGATCAGGATTTGGGTTTTGGACTCACTGTTGGGGATGTCTGTTAGGTCCCCAAGTGGAGATGCTGAGAAGCCAGTTGGAGACAAGAGTTTAGTTTCAAAGAAAAGTCCAAGTTGGGACATATACCAGGAGTCATCATACAGATTGTACTGAAAGCCATGAAAGTGGATGAGATCATTTGTTCAATTACAAGTGTCTCAGTAAGACTGGAATCAAGGTTCCATGAGGGATCCTGTCTGGGAAGCTGGGGAGAGAAGGGGCCAAGAGCCAATGCTGAAGAACCTCACAGACCAATCAAAGTTGTATAAACTTTCTTATGAAAACCATGCAGAGCCCTTAATGGCTTTGAACATGGAGTAAGATGGTTAAATTTGCATTTCAACAGCTGACTCAGTCAGTAGCCTCCATGAACTACTGGAGTAGTTCTGCTGGCTCTGCCATGCATCATTCCACTTTTAGGCCCCACTCTCCTCACAGATGGAGAAGGAAATGGCAACCCACTCCAGTATTCTTGCCTGGAGAATCCCAGGGACAGAGGAGCCTTGGTGGGCTGCCATCTATGGGGTCACACAGAGTCGGACACAACTGAAGCGACACAGCCAGCAGCAGCTCCTCAAAGAGAAGACTGACAATCACTGCACCTGGCCTTGAACCTAGGCAATTAACCCAAGCTTGTGCTAATCAGATATTCTTTCCTTGGTCTTTGAATCTAAGATGAATGATAACAAAGTTATCATAGAACTCTAAACACAGAGATGATTCACCCCACAGCAGGGGTGGTGGAAGGCTGAGGTCAGTGGGGACTCTAGACCAGAGAGGTTAACCAATATCCCTCAGGGCAGTCAGGTTTTCTTATGTGGCAGCTGACTTCCACCAGAGCAAGCAATCCCCAAGAATCAGGCAGAAGACCCCAGCATCCTTCCAGAACATTCTGTTGGCTATGAGTGAGTGATAGGCCTGCTAAGATGAAAGAGAGGAGATAGAGACATCATCTCTTATAGCGGAATGACAGGTCACACATTCAGTTAGCAAATCCTTTGTATCTTGAGACCCTCTTGTATGGGAGAGCTAGGTTCTGTATTGCAGCAGACAAGGGGATGGAAGGAGATCAGAAGAAAACAAGAAAGCCAATTCCTAGTAGGTGGGCTGCATCTTTGTTCACAGAAGTTTCATCTCAATTACACATTCCTACCCTTGCCACGTGCTTCATAGCACCTCTGAGGAGGGGAAGTGTGCATCCTGCCCATGTTCGGGCATGGACCTGTGACTTCCTTGGGCCAAGGAAATGTGAGTGGAGATGATGTACAATACATACACCACACCTGAGCAGAATCTCTATCTGGTTGGCCTCATTTCTGCCCTTTGCCAGAGGTACAGCAATCCTCCGAGAGAGGCCAATCCTTTGGACCAAGACCTGGAATGAGAACTAAGGTTGAAAAGGACCAACACCAACCAACACCAAACCTCAGCTTAAATGGAAAATGACTGAGAAAGGACTGTTCATGGTTTAAAGGGATTGAGACATGAGGGTAGTTTGTTATTGCACCAAAACTTACAGTTATAAGGTTCTTGAAAGAGAAACCTCTTATGGCAATGGCAGCAAAATGCTGTCTCCAAAAAGCAGCTCTGGAACTGGAGTGGGCCATTGGCTATTTGAGGATCACTGGACAACACATGTCTGATGACAGTTTGCTTATAGCAGAGAGTAAAGTGAAAAGAATGTTAGTCACTCAGTCAAGCCTGACTCTTTGCGACCCCAAGGACTACAGCCCACCAGGCTCCTCTGTGCATGGGATTCTCCAGGCAAGAATACTGGAGTGGGTAGTCATTCCCTTCTCCAGGATATCTTCCTGACACAAGGATTGAACCCGGGTCTCCTGCATTCCAGATGGATTCTTTACCATCTGAGCCACCAGAGAAGCCCTATAGCAGAGAGGAAGCAACTCAAATTTCAGTCCGTCTTGTAAAGCAGGCAATCCTGGTGTCACAGATATGCAAAGAAAACCATTTCTTAATGATTACTCTTATAGAATCAAAAAGGTATACAAGAATGGAAGCCTCTTAGATTTCTGGAAGTCCCGCCTCTGCATTGCAGGTATTTGGCACCAACTCCACTCTTCTGTCTCTGCGGGAAATGAAAGGCTCTGAGCCTTCAGGAGACATGCTTATCAGCGTGACTTGGTTAATTGAATCTTCTCTTTCTTTTCATCCCTACAAAAATACTGTATCATTGCCTTGGTAACCTATTCTCCAGTGTTTCTAACCTTCTTGATTACTGTATTTAAAGTAATTGGCTTAAATTGTTCATTCTCTTTGATCCACCTCTGGGAATGTATCCCTAAAGAAAAAGCTTTCTGCAGAAGAATGTCTGAATTCTTTATTGATAGCATTCTTTATATTTAAAAATGGGAAAGTTAAATGTGCCACAAAAGAAGGGTTTAAGTACTGGTGACATGTCAATTCAGAAGACTATTAAGTGCTACTTAAAACTGTCTCTACAACAAAAAAGTGTCCAACAGATAAAATATTAAATGAAAAACATAAAACTATATCCATGGAGATTAGAAATATGTAAAAATAAATCTAAGCCATGGGGGAACATTTTTAGTAGGAAATACACTGAAAAATGACAGTAGTGAGAATATGGACTTTTTTCCTTCTAGTTTTCTGTGTGTTGTACTTTTCTAATGAAAAGAAAATGTCTAAAAATGCCTTCTCCAGTTGTATCATTTTCAACATTTCCTTTTATTGTATCTTCATAAGACATCAAACACTGGTCTTTGATGGTACAAACTAATCAGGTTTTAACTGAGCATCTACTCTATGTCCTGCAAAGTGAGGGGGACACAGGTAGAAGGCATGCTTTTCAGTGGGTTACAGTACTGTTGCTTGAACAATATAGTAAGCTTCCATCCAAGCTCTGATTCATGCCCCCTTTTCTAAGACTCAGTTTACTTATAAGTAAAATGGGGATAAGAAAAATACTGCTTCCTTTCCAAAACTGTTTTGAACACAGATAAGACAATGGATAAAATGGTATGGTATTAACATATGGTATGAACATATGTAAACTAATAAAAATAACATTTCTAACTTAACTCTATGGCATTTTCTTCCATATCTGGGACCCACTATTTAGCATGTCCTGTCTGTAGTAGTCTCAGGGCCAAATCCAATGGGTATGAATTCCCTGGGGCAAACACCCTCTGGCATGTGGCTATGAGTCTAGTTTACAGAGAACTTCCATGGACTTGACCTCGTATCAAGGCTGCCATCTGATAAATTAAAAGGACTGAGAGAGCAGGATTCAGGCAGAGAGAGAGCTAGGCAAGACCTCATGACCTGCTCACGATTATAAAGCCAGTCAGTAGCTAACTTGAGACTCAAATCAAACCTGGGCCTTACAACAGACAAGCTAGAGTTGTATTTATTTGGATGTTCTGTCAGTGTTGACACATACGGTTTTTGTACACGGTTCTGTGTACAGAATTTTCTAACTTAAATAGCTCAGGAGCTCTGGGTTCAAGATCTATCCTTGTCATGAACTTGGGGAAGAATAGTAGAATAGGTGACATCTCTCCAGACCTCACCGCCCTCATCTGAAAATCAGCAACTTTGATTTAAACACCAAGGTCCTGACATTCTAAAGTTCAAGTCTAAATGTATCAATGGGAATTCTGGCTCATTACAGCTTTTTAGTGTAAATCAACAGGTCTGAGGCACAGATTGATTTGCAGAGCTGAGATGTAAGAACTGAACAGTAGGTATTATTTACCTACTGGCAAGTTAGGGGAAAAAATATGAGTCTCCCACTGAGCGCTGTATAAATTATGGGCTTCCCTTCATATATTACTACAGAGCTGTCAGACAGCAAGAAAAATTCACCACATTTTTGGCTCTTACTTATTTCTGCAACTTCTCTGTGACCTACACACTCTACTCCTTTGAAAGGCTGACATTTCCCACAGTGAGAGAAAAAATAGATAATACAGAAAGAGAACACTTTAAAAGACAATGTTATGCATCCATTGAGGTAGGCAACTAGTTTTCCAAAGAGAGTGACAGTTTTAAATTATTTGAATAACGTGAATATATTGTAGCCTCACTAACTTATATATGGAAAAAGCACATTAATAAGTAACCCTAAAAGCATTCACCTGGAGGAGCTAGTTCCTAAGAACTCTGAAACTTTAAGTTACATCAATTTCTCTCATTAGAGTCACAAAATGCTAACACTTCCCTATAAGATATACATCTGCCTAAAAACAGGCTACTGATCTGGGACCAAATCAGCAGTGTAAGCTAAAAACATCACGGATCATACCATCTTAAGAGAGAAATGCTAGTACTCACACATGCATCATCACCCTGCCCATTTTCGGAATGGAGGAATTAAGGAATCTGTATACAACTTGCTGCAGTGCTGAATGAACACCAGAACATCGCGGAGTAAACAGGTGGGGTTTTTAAACCACTGATGGGGATGGGGAGCGCGGTGTCACCTGAACGACTGCACGAGGCTGGGAGGTATAGGAGATGCCTCTAGAGCCCATCATATCCCCAGGTCAGATGATGGCTGGTGGAAGGCTCTAGGCTCTCCGACAGAGTCTGGGGAGAATCAAGCTCCCACGACAGAGGAGACCATAATTCCAAACCTCTTTACTGGCTTCTCCTCCCTCCCTAATTCTCCCTTCCTCCTGCCTCCTGGGATCACTCCAGAATCACTTCCCCATCATTCCCCTGCAGCTAGCTTCTTGCCTGAGGCCCTGATCTGAGACAGGAGTTGTTCCAAGAAGAATTGAGAGGAAAGACGGCCATGGTACAGTGTCAAAATAAAAAGAAAGCAAGATAATATGGCTAAACTCAGTGTCTAAAAACAAACATCCACGGGAACAACCCAACATAGACTCAGGATAGCCACTTCAACATTCTCCTGGTTTTGCAGATTAAACCTGGGCAAGGCCCCCAGAACTGGGCTGTTCTTCCAGGCTCAAACATCCAACCAAAAGCAACAGTCTTGAGCACAATTGTTGTAGGACTCTATAATTCCACATTACCCTATAAGAAACTCACAGAAGCAAAATCATTTAGTTTATGAATAAACTAAACCAAATAAAGGGGATCAGAGAGCCAAAGAAACTGAGACTTCCCCCTTCAGATCATTAGACGTTTTGCCTCTGAAGTCCTGTGATTTTTTTTTCCCCTCTTTTGAGGGGGCAGTCTTTAAAATCTGGTCCAGCTCCATAAAAGAAGGCCTTGCAGAGTCACAGCTGAGTTCTGTGCCACAAATCAGCACCAAAAACAAAGCTGCATCTAGGTGTGAGCTAGGAGGTTGGGGTGAGTTTGAAGCAGAAAGAGATGTGAGCTTCCTCTGGTCAGATGAATACAAGAAAGTTTGGCCAGGAGACTCTGAAGACTCATACCATGGTGCTAGAGAAGACTCTTGAGAGTCCCTTGGACTGCAAGGACATCAAACCAGTCAATCCTAAAGGAAGTCAACCCTGAAAACTGACTGGAAGGACTGAGGCTGAAGCCGAAGCTCCAATACTTTGGCCACCTGATGCGAAGAGCCAACTCATTGGAAAAGACCCAATGCCAGGAAAGATTGAAGGCAAAAGGAGAAGAGGGTGGCAGAGGATGAAATGGTTGCATGGCATCACCGACTGAATGGACATGAATCTGAGCAAACTCCAGGAGATAGTAAAGGACAGGGAAGTATGGCATGCTACAATCCTTGGGGTCGCAGAGTTGGACACGACTTAGCGACTGAACAACAACTATCCAGGATGCAGGGGAGGACCTGAGTGTTGAGTCATCTGAAAAAGCTCAATCAGAAAGGCAGACAAAGAGAGTGAATTGTAAAACACACTTTTCAGGGCTCTCCCTCTCAATCTTCAAGGCACTGGTTCCAGGACCACTGTGCTGTGCTGTACTGTGCTTTATTGCTCAGTCGTGTCCAACTCTGCAACCCCATGAACTGTCTGCCAGGCTCCTCTGTTCATGGGGGTTCTACAGGCAAGAATACTGGAGTGGGTTGCCATATCCTCCTCCAGGGGATCTTCCCAACCCAGGGATCGAACCCAGGTCTCTCGCATTACAGGCTGATTCTTTACCAGGTGAACTACCAGGGAAGCCCTCCAGGACCTCTGCAGATACCAAAATCTATGGATGCTCAAATTCTTTATATAAAATGGTGTAATTAATACAGTCTGCCCTCTGTATCCATGGACACAAAACTCGCTGATGCAGAGGACCAACTGTAGAGGACAAGACAGTTCACATCACCAGTCCTGTCCTCCATATTTATCTGGAAACCAAACTCATACAACCAATACAATGGTAAGGGTGGGACTTCCCTGGTGGTGCAGGGGTTAGGGCTCCATGCTTCTACTACAGAGGGTACAGGTTTGATCCCTGGTCTGGACTGCAAGGAGATCCAACCAGCCTATTTGAAGGAGATCAGCCCTGGGATTTCTTTGGAAGGAATGATGCTAAAGCTGAAACTCCAGTACTTTGGCCACCTCATGCGAAGAGTTGACTCATTGGAAAAGACTCTGATGCTGGGAGGCACTGGGGGCAGGAGGAGAAGGGGACGACAGAGGATGATATGGCTGGATGGCATCACTGACTCGATGGACGTGAGTCTGAGCGAACTCCAGGAGTTGGTGTTGGACAGGGAGGCCTGGGGTGCTGCGATTCATGGGGTCGCAAAGAGTCAGACATGACTGAGCGACTGAACTGAACTGGGAACTAAGATCCTGCATGCCTCATGGAGGAGTCAAAAAAAGAAAAGAAAAAAATAAGGGTGAGGGGCATCAGAAAAATTTTGCTTTAATTTTGCTAACTATACATACTACCAAAGGGAGGGAGGGACCATTTTTAAAGGCCTCCTGTCTTTGATATATTCTCACTTCCTCCAAATAACCAACTCAATGTCCTAAAAATGACTGATTTGTCAACTCATTAATTAAGGATGTGGACACCTCTAAAAAGGAATTATTCACTTTCAATTTCAGTTCTGTGAAATCAACCTAATGCCCTAATTATTGGCAACAACAGTGAAAGCTCTAGTTGAAACTTCATTCTTTGTTTTTTCTATTTTCCTTTAAAAAAATTTTGAGGGAGTTATGCTTCTTTTTTTCTAAGCTTCATTCTTAATACAAAAAAAGGGAGTAGAAAGCAGTGTTCAAAGCACAGGCTCTGACCCAGCATCTGGTTACATCATGGCGACAGTGCTTATTAGGAATATATGACCTCAGAAGAGCTACTTAACCTCTCTCTGCCACAGTTTCACCATCTGTGTAATAGGAATAATTATTATAAATTAATTCCCATACAGAGCTTATTAGCACAGTACCTGGGCACAGAGTTTTTTTTGTTTTTAAGAGTGTGATGCCAATGCAGGAGACACAGGAGATGTGGGTTCAATCCCTGGGTCAGGGAGATTCCCTGAAGGAAGAAATGGCAACCCACTCCAGTATTCTTGCCTGGAGAAGCCCATGGACAGAGGAGCCCGGGGGACTGCAGTCCATAGAGTCACAAAGAGTTGGACACAACTGAGAGACTACACACACACGCATATAGCTGGATGATGCACAAAACGTAACTGATTCAAACAGAAACTTTTCCCTTGGACCACATGCCCATCTTCCTATGACGGGGGCCTATAACTCAGCACATGAAGTCCAAAGTGCCTCCTCATCTACAGTCTTCCTTTACCATTACTAATCCTTTGATCCAGCAAGGCAGACAGCCAGCTCATCTTTAGGATGAGATTGTAGCAGGCAAGTCCACCCAGAGCTACTGGCAAGGGGACCACAACAGGTACATCTCTTGGTCCCCAAACTAGCTGCTCAACAGAGTAATCTATGGGGCTCAAAGAATTCAGATGAGTGGGTACTCCTTGACATTTCCGACTCTGTAGTCTAGGGCTTCCCTTGTAACTCAGCTGGTAAAGAATCCGCCTACAATGTGGGAGACGTGGATTTGATCCCTGGCTTGGGAAGACCTCCTGGAGAAGGGAAAGGTTACCCACTCCAGTATTCTGGACTGGAGAATTCCATGGACTGTATAGTCCATGGGGTTGCAAAGAGCCGACTCTAGTCCACAGCAGCGCCTAGGCAGGTGGTGGTTGTTTTTGTTTTTATTTTTTATACCAGAGCTCTCCTGGTATTTTATGAAGCAAGAGGCTCGGGAACATCACTTTTAAGGCAGTGGCAAGGCTCTGAGTCTGGGTGGTTTTCAACTGGGGTGATTTTACCCTCCAGTAGATGAGGGGACGTTTGGCAATGTCTAGAGATACTTTGTGGGGTTTTTTTTGGCTGCACCATGAGGCATGTGGGATCTCAGTTCCCCAAGCAGAGATCAAACCTGTGCCCCTTGCAGTGGAGACACAGAGTCTTAACTGCTAGACCACCAAGAAAGTCCCTGGAGTTTTTATATTGTCACAACTTGGGATGCTGCTACTGGCATGCCATGGGTAGAGACGAGACATGCTGACAGCATTCTACAGTGTACAGGACAGCACCCTATAACAAAGAACTAGTGTGTGCCTTTCTTTGGGCAATGCCCAGTGCGTGGACATCAGGTTTCCAAGTTCATCAAACTGAGATAAGAGATCTAAGTTGGGTAAGACGTGTTGGACTGATGCAGGGCAAAACCCTTGGAAAGAGCAGCAATTAATTCAGAGAAAGGCTGCCATAAGCTCTGTGCAAGAAAGGTGAAGATAAACTTCCTTAAGAAGGACATACCCACAATAAGAGACACATCAGTTCAGTTCACTCGCTCAGTCGTGTCCGACTCTTTGCGACCCCATGAATCGCAGCACCCCAGGCCTCCCTGTCCAACACCAACTCCCGGAGTTCACTCAGACTCACGTCCATCGAGTCAGTGATGCCATCCAGCCATCTCATCCTCTGTCATCCCCTTCTCCTCCTGCCCCCAATGCCTCCCAGCATCAGAGTCTTTTCCAATGAGTCAACTCTTCGCATGAGGTGGCCAAAGTACTGGAGTTTCAGCTTTAACATCATTCCTTCCAAAGAACACCCAGGGCTGATCTCCTTCAGAATGGACAGGTTGGATCTCCTTGCAGTCCAAGGGATTCTCAAGAGTCTTCTCCAACACCACAGTTCAAAAGC
>NW_011494902.1:3220319-3220674 GCF_000754665.1 Bison bison bison
GTTTCAGCTTTAACATCATTCCTTCCAAAGAACACCCAGGGCTGATCTCCTTCAGAATGGACAGGTTGGATCTCCTTGCAGTCCAAGGGATTCTCAAGAGTCTTCTCCAACACCACAGTTCAAAAGCATCAATTCTTCAGCGCTCAGCCTTCTTCACAGTCCAACTCTTACATCCATACATGACCACAGGAAAATCCATAGCCTTAACTAGACGGACCTTTGTTGGCAAAGTAATGTCTCTGCTTTTCAATATGCTATCTAGGTGGGTCATAACTTTCCTTCCAAGGAGTAAGCGTCTTTTAATTTCATGGCTGCAGTCACCACTGCAGTGATTTTGGAGCCCCCAAAAATAAAG
>NW_011494902.1:3221453-3244205 GCF_000754665.1 Bison bison bison
CAGCTTTCACAGCATCATCTTTCAGGCTTTGAAATAGCTCAACTGGAATTCCATCACCTCCACTAGCTTTGTTCGTAGTGATGCTTTCTAAGGCCCGCTTGACTTCACATTCCAGGATGTCTGGCTGTAGGTCAGTGATCACATCATCATGATTATCTGGGTCATGAAGATCTTTTTTGTACAGTTCTTCTGTATATTCCTGCCACCTCTTCTTAATATCTTCTGCTTCTGTTAGGTCCATACCATTTCTGTCCTTTATCGAGCCCATCTTTGCATGAAATGTTCCCTTGGTATCTCTAATTTTCTTGAAGAGATCTCTAGTCTTTCCCATTCTGTTGTTTTCCTCTATTTCTTTGCATTGATTGCTGAGGAAGGCTTTCTTATCTCTTCTTGCTACTCTTTGGAACTCTGCATTCAGATGCTTATATTTTTCCTTTTCTCCTTTGCTTTTCACTTCTCTTCTTTTCACAGCTATTTGTAAGGCCTCCCCAGACAGCCATTTTCCTTTTTTGCATTTCTTTTCCATTGGTCAGACAAGAGCTATTCCTTTTGATCCATGGGTGTCAGTTTCACCACCCAACTAACTCCACCCCATGAATAACCCTACTAAGGGGTAGGCACTGGGCTCGAGGCTTTACTACACTATCCCATTTAAGACAGATGTTGTTGACTGGCTTGAGCAGATGAGGAAACCAAGGCTCAATGGATTTCAGGAGCATGTCAAAGGCTGCCAAGCCGAGGTGTGCCCTGTGTTCATCTGCATCACTAGAAGCCCATTCTCTGGCTGCCCACTGTGCTGCTTCTCACCTCATTCTGGATCTTCACTTTTCCAAAGCATGATCTGAAGCTCCTGTTGCACCTAGCATATCATGGCCCCACCCCAAATCTGTAGAAAATTTCTCCAGTGGACCCACACAACTCTGCGGTCTTATAAGCTCCACTGATGATTCTTGAGTGCCCTGAAATCTGGGATCCAGACACTGTACTTCAGTGGCCTTCATCTGAGCCTCTTACTGAGACTGACTGCTGCGGGGACTTGTTCCCCATAGAGAGTGGAGACAACTTTGTTACTAAAAGACAGAGGTTCCCCTGAGAATCAAAACTAAATAAATAAAACAAAACACTAGCTCAGTGGATCAGTCAGAAGGGAATTTGCAGCCCTTCTTGTGGGGAAGCCAGCTTCTAAAACAGGAAACGTGTTTCACCTAAGCAGGGTAGTCTCCTATACTGTTTTGGTACTAACAGTGTCAGAACCTAGAGCTTCTTGGATACTCATACTAGATAATCTGCCCTCTTAAATCCCACAACCAGAAACTACAGGGGCCCATCTGTGAATAATACACTCTGCCTGTGTTGGGGGCCTCAGATCTAACAGAGACTTTATCAACCACTGACATAAAGATCCCGGGAGGGACAGGTTGCCAGCCACGTGGAACGAATGATCATGGGGGCAGGAAAGAGGAAAGTCATTTATTATTCCCATCATAATTATTCTACCTACTGTTCCAAGTACCCCATTTTGCTCTAGTTGCCTACCTAGTGGTTTTGAATTACAGTACACTGTCACTGCCTTAAAAAAAAACAAAAAGGGTGTAAGAAAGATGCAGTCCTGTACATGTTGAAAGAAAAATGCCACGTGGCTCTGAGCAGCCCTTGCAACGCCCATTCCCTTCCTAATTACCAGCCCAATGGCTTCCTGACAGATGGAAAAGAACGACACCACCCCTAATGGAGCCTATATAAAGAGGCCCTGGGTAATCACAACATACATTCAATCTGCACCATTAATGCCAGAGGTGGTTCAAGTAATTAGAAAATTAGGGTCTTGTAGATAAAGACTGATGTCTGTATACACAGTAGTTTTATTAACCATTAACAGGCTTTGTGTAAAAATGGATTCCAATTCAAAACCATGAAAGAGATATGCAATTTGCACCCCTGGTTGATTTAATAGTTTGTCAATGGGTGTGTAGGTCGGGGTGGGAGTGTGTGTTCTGTCACTGGACTGCTACTGACACGGCTGAATAAAAACATCACCAGCCAGTCAATTAAGGAAATTATTCACGGGCTTGTTAAAAGGTCACATGCCAAAAACTTCACTTAACAGAGATGATCTGACATGTGGCGTTCAAACTGTTTTTAAAACTCAGAGATGACTGGAATTGGGAACAAGCAAAATTTCACATGGAAATATACATAAAGCAATGACTGATACGTTTCAAAATCTGTTACTAAAAAATTATTTGAGTACTTCTGTGCCCCACCCCAAGCCCTGCAACTTCTCAGGCACCTACTCCTTCATCACCATTCTGCCATCTTCCCCTGCCTTCGGCAAAAGAAGCTGAAGCTTCATTCATCTTGCTATGAATTACTCCGGTCACTGTGTGGCCTCTGCCAAGCACTTAGGATCAGTCTACATGTGGATAAATGGTTTTCTCCAGTTCAAAGGAACAAAATTTCCATTCAAGAAAAAGAAGCGTGAAGAAAGGAGATGGGGCCCTTCCAACCTCAGTTAAGTCCCCTTACTCCAGTGAGTTCATCCCCACCTCTACCCGCAGGTAGCATTTGGCACCATCTGGAGACATTTTTAAAGGCTTTCCCAGTGGCTCAAAAAGTAAAGAATCTGCCTGCAATACAGGAGACCTGGGTTTGATCCCTGAGTGGGGAAGATCCCCTGAAGATGGGAATGGCAACCCACTCCAGTGTTCTTGCCTGGAGAATTCCATGGACAAAGGAGCCAGGTGGGTTACAGTCCAGGGGATCACAAAGAGTCGAACACAACTAAAGGAGGAGACATTTTTAGTTGTCATACATGCATGGGTGGGTGTTAGCAGCATCTAGTAAGTAGAGGCCAGGGTCACTGCTAAACATCCTACAATGCACAGGGCAGCCCCACAACAAACAATTATCGGACTCTACATGTCAACAGCACTGAAGCTAAGATAGTCTGTTTTACTCCAATTTTTTTGCCCCTTGCCACCCAAAATATGGCTCATGGACCAGCAGCTCACAGGTCCATTTCCAGTCCTATGATCTGCATTTTAACCTCCCAGAACCTCCCAGAGTATATTAACATTTGTAACCCCCAGAAGTCTTAGAAAAATGGTTCTCAAAGTTGGCTGCTCCCGGGAATCACCGGGTCACAGGACGTGTGGGTCCCATGCTCAGACATCTGGGGGAACTGGTTTGAGAGGCAGTCTGAGCAGCAAGACTTTTAAAAGCTCCTCAGGTGATTCTGATGTGCAGTCAAGTGTAAGAACCGCTGTCTTCAAATATAGTTTATCATCAGGGCTACTCAAAGTGTGGTCTCTGGACCGTTAGCATCAGTACCACCTGGGAACTTCTTAGAAATGCAAACTCTCACCTTCATTCCATCTCCTGATCAGAGACTATGGGGTGGGCCCCACAGCGTGAGCTCTGGCAAGTCCTCGAAGGGTCCAGGGCCCCTGAATGTAAGCAGCGCTGCAGTAAATGACATGTCCTCAGCCACACATCAGTTTCTGATCGCTTGGAATTGTATCACTGTGTTCTTCGACTTATTCCAAAATCACTCATTGAGCAGCCCTTTGAAGGCCCTGGCTTCCTCCCTTATGGCCCTGCAGGCACTGTATGAAGGTGTGCCCAGCGGATTGGAGAATGTGCTTTTGAGACTGACTTCTGGGGTAAAGGTGCACATATAGACAGTTTGGAACCATGCAAATGAACTCTGACTTCCAACTCTGTATCTGGGGAAGGACCCACTGAAATCTTCCTCCTGATAGCCTGAGCGCAGGGCGGGCACCACTTGTGAACCATCGCAGAACCTGCCCTGGTCCCTGGCCAGACTTTAAGGGGCCTTTCCCTCTAATCAACCTTCCACACTCAGTAGATGCACAGAGTCCAGAAAAGCTTTCCAGAGGAGGCTGTGCTTTCAGGGGAGTAAGGTGAGGATAAGTGGAGGGAGGAGGGAGCAGGCTGGAGAAACACAGGAACACAAGCAGGTAGGAAGAGACATTTAAAGTGCACAATGAATTCACCCCTCAGGCTAGGAGAGGCAGTTCCTGCAGAGAGTATACCGGAGAGATGGTTTGGGCCAGGTCTCTTCCAGTGCCAACCACAGTCCTGGGCATAAAGTTTTCATAGCTACATCTGCTCTGCCTACAATAGGTCCAAAAACACGATGACTGTCACTTCGGAATTAATACACTTTTTCCAAAGCCAATAGGGAGGAACAAAGGCATTGTTCCCCCTTCTATTGAGAGAGAGAAAAGGGAAGGGATGCTTCAGGACCATTTAGCATGACAAGAGAATTTTATAAAACCACCCAAGATTTGTAAAATACTTTAAGGAAAATAGTTATCCATGTCAAAAGGCTGTCGGGGAGGAGTTGAATTAAAATCCATGCTACCACTATGACAGACAACCTGGTTGCCTGACATGAACCCTTGTGTAATTCATGAAGCTTCTTCATCTAGGTTACCTATTTCTAAAACTGGAGCTCACACTGCCTTAGAAACAGCACAGAAAACCACGCAGCAATGCAGTGCACTGATAGGTCCTTTAGGAAATCTACTTCCATGTAAACATCAATGTTTCTGAAGTTCTGTGTCTGCTTTTGTCCCAACTGGGCCATCAGAATTTAAGAAGGACAAGGTAAACACATATCCTTCACACTTTGTCTTTTACCAGCTCCCATCAAATTTTCACTGGAAAATCCAATAATAAAAATGTACACAAGTCTTCCCAGGTGGCACAGTGGATTAGAATCTGCTTGCCAATGCAGAGGACATGGGTTCAATCCCTGGTCTGGGAAGATTCCACATGCTGCAGAGCAACTAAGCCCATGCACCACAAGTACTGAGCCTGAGTGCTACAGCTTCTGAGGTCCACACACCTACAGCCTGTGCTCTGCAACAAGTCACTGCAATGAGAAGCCCGTGCACCACACAAAGAGTAGCCCCTACTCACGGCAACTGGAGAAAGCCCCTGTGCAGCAACCAAGATCCAGCACAAGCAAAAATTAATTCAAAAAAATGCACAAAATACCCCTACAACACAGCAAGGCCCAGTGTGCCCGGTGGAGGCAGATGTACAGATGGAGGCTCCCATCATTCACTCTTTAAGCTTTGAGCCCTACACCATGTTTGCTAAGTCCTCTGTCCATGAGATTCTCCAGGCAAGAATACTGGAGTGGGCTGCCATGCCCTCCTCCAGGGGATCTTCCCAACCCAGGGATCTCTTAAGTCTCCTGCATTGGCAGGCAGGTTCTTTTCCTCTAGTGCCACCTGGGAAGCCCCTAAGGCCTTATAAAAATGGGGGCAAATAACTGTCTTTCTAGAGTGCTAAGTATTTCTAGAGTTTTAAGTATATCTCTTATATTCCTCATTTCCTTTCCAGTCATCACAGACCATTTTCAGACATGACTATGAGTTATAATCAGGAATAAATCTCATATCCTTTGTCATTAAGACATTTGTCTCACTTTCATTCTCTCATTCTCACTCCTCCTGGCTCCTCTGCCAATCTCTACCTATGGATGTATACATATGTATGTGTGTCTACATATATGTGCCATCAGATCAGATCAGATCAGTCACTCAGTCGTGTCCAACTCTTTGCGATCCCGTGAATTGCAGCACGCCAGGCCTTCCTGTCCATCACCAACTCCCAGAGTTCACTCAGACTCAAGTCCATCGAGTCAGTGATGCCATCCAGCCATCTCATCCTCTGTGGGCCCCTTCTCCTCTTGACCCCAATCCCTCCCAGCATCAGAGTATTTTCCAATGAGTCAACTCTTCGTTTATATGTGCGTGTGTGCACCTATGGATGTACAGATATACATATACTAGAGAGATAGACAGACGAAGGAAGGGGAGAGAACTTGGAAAGTTTGTTAAAAAAAAAAAAAAACAACTTTAAAAAGTAACAGAAAACCTTCCAGAGGGGAATAAAACAAATTCTGAATATCTGCATAGGATATTAAAAAGTCCCAGAGTCCTAAATCCTGCTCTAACATAGCTCAAGGCCGAGAGTACAGAGAAGGAGGTGTGCCACGCAGTTTTCAAGGGACAAGGGCTTTATAATTTCCAGAGAAGCATGTAGCAATGAGACCAACATCTCAAAGGCTTTCCAATTCCTGTCTTTGCAAAAACCTAAGTGAGGCTACCAGAGTTACCTGTCCTAATCTTGGAAGTCATTTCTGGTCCTGGCTAAAACCAGGAGCACTGGCTTGGAAAACATCAAGATTGAAAGAAAAGATGCCCATAAATTTATCACTGTGACAGCATGAGAAATTCTCTGATGAGGTGAGATTTTAGAGGAATGTAAGAAAATATTCAATCAATTAATTACTCAAAGACATGATCAAATGCATAGTACAAATACATATATTAAACATAGGTCCCACATGGGCTGAGCCTGGAGAACATCTTTTTTATTTTTAAGGCAAAAACGAAACCTTTTCAAGTGCTATTCAGAGAAAAACTCTCAGGCGGGTTCCAACCCAAGAAAATGGTCCATGTTAAGACCAAAAAAAACAGAACAAGCACCACTTCCTCTTCATTTCATCCTGACCTTCCAAGCGTACGAGGCACAAGCACAGAAAATGAAATTCACAAAGACACACACACGCAGCCAGAGAGACTCAAGAAAAGTGCTCAGTCACACTAACAGCCTCCAGGTCCCAAACCCCATCATCCCAAATGCTGAAATACCATTCAATGTTATTATGGAAAATTTGCCAGCAGTCTTTGGAAAAAGAATGAAAGCAAACAGAAAATATTTCTATAGGTCTGAAAACAAGACTTATTATTTTTAAATAGATCTTAGAAATTAAAGATTGATAAAAAGCTTTACTTCAAACCCTTAGTTGACTTATTCAACAGATTTATTAGAAACATTCCAAAATGAGCAAGACTTTATCCATCTGAATTGTACTTGGCTGAACTTCATCTACTTCATAGATAGTTTTAGAAGTCTAGTAAACCAGCATATTGCTTTGGATTAGAGATTTTGATTTCATGAAGGCCAAGAGTTTTTTTCTTATGACATTCTTATGAACAAGATAGAGAAATGAGGATGCAGTTAAGTGAACTAAATTCTGGTTGGATAACCTTTCTGGAAAATCTTGATTAGCTAAACACAATCAATTTGGAGTGAGGTCATGTCTTAGAAAAAAATTGAAAAGCAAACAAAGTTGTAACGGATACCACTTTGCCTCTTAAATTGCCCATTTTTAAAAAAGAAAAACTCCAGTGTCAGTTGGAATATAAATGGTCATAATCCTCTCAGAGGACAATGTAGTCATATGTATCACATCACATTACAAATTCATTTCAAGGAATTTTCTCCCTAAAAACTAATCAGATACAGGCAAGAATGTAACACACTCTTTGCTGCTGGATTATATAGAAAAAGAAAAAAGAAAAACAAGTATTTAACCAACTGGGAACAGTTACTGATGGTACATCCATAAGACGCAATACTGACACTTAACATGAAATATCAGGGACTTCCCTGGTGATCAAGAGGCTAAGACTCCATGCTTCCAATGCAGGGGGCTGGGGTTCGATCCCTGGTCAGAGAACTAGATCCCATATGCTGCAACTAAAGATCCTGCATGTTGCAACTGAGACCCAGCACAGCCAAAAATTTTAAGTTTACTTTTTGGGAAAAAAAAAAAAGTTTACTTTTTGCAAACAAAAGTAATTAAATGTTTTTGTTTTTGTTTTTTTAAAATGAAAATCAAGATTTTTAACAACAGAGAAACACTCACTCTCTAGAAAATTCAGTGGGGGAGAAACAGTACACAGAAAATTAACTCAATTTTGTAAAAGTGCCCACAAACCTGTGCATGGGTATCAAAGAGATGGAAAGAAAGTTAAGCATTTTCTCTGGGGGAAAGGATAAGAGGTAGTTTTTACTTTTATACTTTGAGATTATTTTTCAATTTTAAAATAATAAATATATATAAAAGTCATAAAACATCATTTTTTTACCCCTAATTTTCAGAAATCTTAAAATGGTAAGTTGTGAGAATCCAGGCAGGGGCTGTAGGGCCCCCACCCAGGATTATAATGGAAACCCCACAGGGAAGATTTCAACACTGAGGAAGAGACGCGTTGGGGGCCCCAAGGTCCCTTCCAATCTAGTGGCCTGTCCAGGCCTTCACGGGAAAATTAAAATCACACAGATGAGGAAGTCCCATATCCCCATCTGCATCCCAAAGTCAAATTTCATCCTACAAACACTCATTTCTTCAGATGCCCAAGAAATATCTCCCTCATCCATGTGGATTCCCCCATTTCTATTATCTAAGAGGCAGGGGGAAAAAAGACTGACTTCCCAATATAAAATGGGCCCTTGAGAGATGCAAAAAGTGTCCTCCTCAATAAATCTATTCAAATACTTTTTATTCTATAAAAAGGAAAAAAACATGAATTACCAGTTTAAGGCTTTTCCTCTAACTCAGTAACATATGCCTTCTTCGGAGCTAAACCTAATAACCTGGGCTTCCCTCTGGGATTGGAGGGGGGAATAAATCAAAGCAATTATTTCTGGAAAGTAACTAATGTGCAAATACATTTCCTCCCATTGTACAATTTCCCAACACATGTGCACATACACACTCTTCCTCTGAAACAGGCCAAATATAAAAATGCTCAGGCCCCAAAGAGAAATTGATTGACAGACTTTGCTATATTTCCTTCTCTGTGCTTTGATTCCTTTCAACCTGAGCACTGATGCCTTTCATCTGCTTCTATCACAGTCTGATTTTGATGTGGAGAAGGAAGTAACAACATGTACGTTTGCGCTGCTCTGCCATAAGAAAAAAAAAGCCCCCTTTTAAAAGGCCATTGAGATATGTACTCTGGCTAATATCCTAAGCCCATTCACCTTCTCAGGGGGGCTTCCACCTCCCTGCTGGTGACTGGGCACAGAGAAGCAGTGGATAGAGACCATGGTAGAGGGGTGGGGGTGAATTCAGACCTCATGTCCAGCTCACACACAGCAAGCCCCAAGGGCTGTGCACGTCCTCCCCAGATGTATTGTTGAGACTGGTCTTCAGGGTCGGTCAGATCATAGGGAATGGGTGGGACCACACACACAGAAAATTACTCTTAAGTCATTTCTTTCTCCCAAGACTTTGCATCAGCCCAATCTTTCTTCCTAAGCTCTTTTTCTTTTAATAGAATGTGATATTTGCAAGATGCAGATTAGATAATAAGAAACTGTGTATTTGATCCTGAATGGGCTTGGCACTCCCTCCGACAATCACATTTCTGGAAATGCAGAATCGCAGGTTAATTATGCAAAGGGCAGACCTAGCTTTGTGTAGTTGATTGTTTGTAAGCCTGTCCCCCGGCTTTAGTTACTCATGATATTCAGGAAAACATGCAGACCTGCAGCTGGGCCCACACAGTGAGGGGTGCCTGGGGAATCCTGCCAGCTTGACATGCATATAAAGTAGGTAAGCTTACCAGCCCCTGCATATGTTCCTCATTCTCCCCTGCATTTGTGGCTGGCACTGTTTCCAATCACGTTGGCCACTCCAAGAACTGCCAAGGTTACGAAGCAGGGGCAAATAACAGCCCCACCATACGTGAGGACGGACAGGTCTCCTGTGTGAGGCATGCTCTTGCCAACAGACCAGCATTCACCCGCATTCAGAAAACAGACTTGGCTAGGATGCACTACAGGACTTTTCAACTCACAGTCCGCCTCTCATTAAAGAAAAAAAGCACCCCATATTTCAGACACAAAGAGGTATGTACAGATTCACACACAAGCAGTAGATGGCATTATAGCTTACAACAGAAAAGCTGGAACAACTCAGATTTCTCAATAGAGTGCAAAATCAATTCTGGTAGAGTCAACAACAAAACCATGAGGCCATTAAAAAGTGTAGGTTAGATCCATAGGTAGGAGATTTGAAAATGTCCTTGGGTTTTATGTTGAAAAAGGAGGAAAGTTCCAGAACAATATGTACAGATTCTATTTTCATTTACACCTAGTCGTGTGTGTGTGTGTGTGTGTAAAGCATATGGGTGGTGTATTAGATTGTATTCACATAGAAAATATTCTGGAAAAACATACACACAACTGTTCAGTGTAATTCTCTTTTCAGGGGGAGAAAGAGGAAAGGATGAAAGTAAGTATGAATGAGACCAAGTTTCACTTTAAAATTTATATGAACTAACATTTTGTTTAAAAAAAAATCAAGCATTAGGGAGTTTGGGATCAATATGTACACACTGCTGTATTAAAAGGGATAGCTAACAAGGACCTACTGTATAGCACAGGGAACTCAGCTCAATGCTATGTGGCAGTCTGGGTGGAGGGGACTTTGGGGGAGAATGGATACATGTATATATATATATACGTAAGGCTGAGTCCTTTTGCTGTCCACCTGAAACTATCACAACATTGTTAATTATCTATGCTCCAATATAAAATAATTTTTTTTTAATTCTCAAAAAAATGTTATGAATTGAAACGTATTTGACCCACAAATATGTATAATTACAACTGGTGAAATGAATAAAAATATTTTCATTTTTAAAGAAACAACAAACAGCTTCACACATTTACAAGAACGGCCAAATTTCCTTATGACAAACCACCTGAGCTCTCTGACATCAATTATATAACCAGATCAATTCATGCCCCTCCCGCCAGCTTAACTTGCCCAAGGCTTCCCACGGCTCTTATCATCAAAATTCTTCCCAAGGGCCCCAAAGTCCTGTCCACCTCCTGGGTTCATCTCTCCTCCCACCTCCCACTAACTGGGTCCAGTCACAAGAACCTTTTTTTCTGACCTTCATACACACCAAGCTGGTTCCCACATTCAGGCCTCTGTTTGCAGCAATCACTCTGCCCAGAGATGTTTCTCTTCCAGGCCCTTTCCTGCCATCCAAAATACAGTTCTGGGACCCTCTTTGACCCCCAACTTCAGAGAAGCCCTTCACACATTCTCTGTCACAATACCTGGCTGATTTTTTTCATGGCTCTTACTTCTCTATACAATTACGGTGCTCTCTGTCACCTCCTTTTAGGTCCATTAGAGCGGAAGCGTGTGTCTGTTCCTTGGTGTCTCAAAAAGTACCTGGCCCCTGGTGTGCACTCAACAAATCACTGTTGAGTCAATGAGTACATATCAGAGTCAAGTGTTAGAAAATACATCTCCTGATCAGGAAAACTGGACTTTTTCAAAACAAAGTTTGGAGTGGAGTATGTGTACTCAGTCGTGTCCAGCTCTTTGCAACCCTGTTGACTGTGGCCCGCCAGGCTCCTCTGTCCATGGAATTTTCCAGGTAAGAATACTGGAGAGGGTTGCCATTTCTTCCTCCAGGAGATGTTCCCAACCCAGGGATCAAATGCCTGTCTCTTGAGTCTCCTATACTGGCAAGTAGGTTCTTTACCACTGAGCCATCTGGGAAGCCCAAAGTTTATTTCCTCACATATGAGGTGAACAAATAAATAATTCAGTTTAGCTCCTCACAATTGACAGAACACCTATCTGACCAGAAACCAGATGTCTAGATCATCACCCCAAAACGAAAATGAGCTACAGAATTCAAAAGAGGGATGAGGTTTAGAGTCACTCATACTTCACAGAAGTCTCTATTCATGAATCCTTCCTACACATACAGAAGTCAGGAAGGAACCCCTCCAGGACCACTTTTCCTGAACTGTCAACCCCAGCAGCCAAAGGAGCCCTGAGGAAGAGCAGATACACAGCCAAATTGGTCTTAACTGGAGCAAACAAAATGCTTACTCAATAGAAGGATAAAAGAGGGTATTGCAATATGTAAATGTGTCATTTGTCAAATTTCCATCCATTCTTAGACAGGACTTGTCAACAGAGCCTCTGTACCACCACTATTTTTGAAGGGAATGTAATTTTAGACTCTGGTACATAACTTTACATCCTGGAAGAACTGCACGTTGGAGAGTCTGGTTTTCCCATCATCCTGGCCTCACTCACCTTGGGACAGGATGAGGATTTGAACTTTGATCTAAAAGTAGGTAAAGTCAGGCTTGTTTTTAGGGGATGAATATTCATTGGGGGGACTGATGCTGAAGCTGAGGCTCCAATACTTTGGCCACCTGGTGTGAAGAGTTGACTCATTGGAAAAGACTCTGATGCTGGGAGGGATTGGGGGGCAAGAGGAGAAGGGGACGACAGAGGATGAGATGGCTGGATGGCATCACTGACTCGGTGGGCGTGAGTCTGGGTGAACTCCGGGAGTTGGTGATGGACAGGGAGGCCTGGCGTGCTGGGATTCATGGGGTCTCAAAGAGTCGGACACGACTGAGTGACTGATTTGATCTGATCTATTATGTATACTTGTGTATGTATATGTACATACACATGTATACACAGACAACATGTAACACTTCGACTCTTCAGAACATACCTTCTTTTCATATTTTACTTGACACCCCCAAGGCAGGTATAAAGATTAATCTTTACCTAATAGATGAGGAAATAAAAGCAAAAGGGAGTTACATTATGTGTAGCAGAAACAGAACTGAAACATGGTTTTTGGGCCTCTTAAATTTGAAAGATGACTTCTTTCTGAGCTGTGGGGAAAAAGAAAGGAGATCCATTCACCAACCCTTTCCAACTCACTGTGAAGCCCTGAGACATCCCTGTGGGTGCTGATGAAGATTTGGGGCTGTTTCCAGCTGGTCTCTCCTGACTCCCGGTTACTTCGGGACCCAAGTTATTCCTGCCATCAACACACAAGGAATGCACGGGGCTTCTCAGCCAAGCAAAATCTACAGGGAGCCATCTCAAAATGAAGGCAGCATCAGGTTTTGGAGTCCAGCAGTGCTTGGTGCAAATCATCAGCATACATCCCAGCTCTCCAATGCTGGGCAAGCGTTCCCTGACAGGCTATGAAAGTCACGGCTGTATGTTTAGGGCCTGCTGCTGCTAAGTCACTTCAGTCGTGTCCGACTCTGTGCGACCCCATAGGCGGCAGCCCACCAGGCTCCCCCCTCCCTGGGATTCTCTAGGCAAGAACACTGGAGTGGATTGCCATTTCCTTCTCCAATGCATGAAAGTGAAAAGTGAAGTCGCTCAGTCGCTCAGTCGTGTCCGACTCTTAGCGACCCCATGGACTGCAGCCTTCCAGGCTCCTCCATCCATGGGATTTGCCAGGCAAGAGTACTGGATTGGGTTGCCATTGCCTTCTCCATGTTTAGGGCCTATAGGCACTCAAAACACAAATTAAAAAAAAGAAAAGAATGGGAAGTTCTCCATTGCTACCAGATGGTGACACTATTGACATAACTGAAGAAAAATCTCATAAAACAAAAATGGGTTGGTCAACTAAGGAAACACAAAGAAAAATTAATCATGAAGACAAATATGGTAAATCCCTCCAAAGTGTGTTTTTCAAAGGAGACAGACTCTCAGCCAGTAGCCTGGTCTCAAAGGTGGTTCCTTTTAGTCCTGAATAGTATCTCTGCTGGTGGCACAGTTGGTAAAGAACCAATGTGTGAAATGAAAGAAAACTCGGGTTCAATCCCTTGGTCGGGAAGATCCCCTGCAGGAGAAAATGACCCTCTCACTCCAGTATTCTTGCCTGGAAAATCCCATGAACAGAGGAGCCGGGCAAGCAGGCTATATAGTCCACAGGGTCACAGAGTCAGACACAACTGAGCACATACTACAAAATATGCCAATATCAGGGTCTCAGAGCCCAATCCACTAAACACTGATCCATCTAATCCCTGCTTGTTCCAATGCCTGGCATTTCTACACTGGTCTACCTACAGGGACAAATATGGAAGAACCACATGGATACCCAGACAAGGTCTTATGATGGAGACATTTTGCATCCACCGATAAACTGCACCTTATTTTTATAGTCAATTCTACAAGCATGATTAAGCTGAGTCCCCTGTCCTTGTGCCATTAAAACCAAACCTCAGCCTGGAAGGCCAAAAGCCAGACTCCACAGAGCTGGAAGGAGGCCAGAGGACATCATCAGTGGGATGGAGGACCTCTCAGAGGAGGGCTTCTCTGGACCCAAGCCACCTGACTAGCAGGAGTAATGCAACTTCTAAAGGGTCTGTGGGAATCAAGACCAAGACTAAAACAAAGGAAGAAAAGGGTGATTTTTCCAAAGCATGTGAACTCTCAAATATAAATCAAAACCACAAAGATATTACTCACACCCACTAGTATGGCGAGAATCAAAAAGACAGATAATAACAAGTGCTGGCAAGGATATGGAGGAATTAGAACCATCAAATTGCTGGCAGGAATGTAAAACGGTACAGCAACTCTGGAGAACAGTTTGACAATTCCTCAAATGTCACCATATAACCCAGCAATTCCACTCCTAGGTATAAATCCCCTTAAAATGAAAGCATGTCTCCATGCAAACAGCTGCACAGAAATGTTCACAGCAGCATTATTCATAAAAGCTAAAATGTAAAACAACACATATGTCCATCAATGGAGGGAGGGATAAATTAACTGTGGCACATCCATACAGTGGAATATTATACAGCAACAAAAAGGAAACACTGATACCCACTACGGTATGGAGATGTGGAAAACACTATGCTAAATGACAGACTAAGTAAGGGATGAAAACATGCTAAGTAAAATATGATTCCACTTACTTGAGAGGTCCTGGATGGGCAACCACAGGGGCAGACAGGAGATCATAGTTGCCAAGGACTGGGAGGGGGGAAAGGGAATTAGGAGAGGTTGGAGTGGTGAAAGTTAAAAAGAATGAGGCTTCTTTGGGTGGTGGTAAAAATGTTCTAAAATTGATTATATTGACAGATGTGCAGAACTGCAAAATAGTAAAAGCCATTGACATGTACACTTCCAGTGCATAAACACGTATGCTGCTGTTGCAGCTAAGTCACTTCAGTCGTGTCTGACTCTGTGCGACCCCATAGGCGGCAGCCCACCAGGCTCCCCCATCCCTGGGATTCTCCAGGCAAGAACACTGGAGTGGGTTGCCATTTCCTTCTCCAATGCATGAAAGTGAAAAGTGAAAGTGAAGTTGCTCAGTCGTGTCCAACTCTTAGCGACCCCATGGACTGCAGCCCACCAGTCTCCTCCATCCATGGGATTTACCAGGCAAGAGTACTGGGGTGGGGTGCCATTGCCTTCTCCTGACATGTATGCTGTGTGAACTATATTTTAATAAAGCTATTTCTAATATTTTTTACTGAAGTATAGTTGTTATACAATAATAGATAAGTTACAGGTGTATAATATAGTGATTTACAATTTTTAAAGGTTGAGCTCCATTTATAGTTACTATAAAATATTGGCTACCTTCCCTGTGCTGTACAATATATCCTTGTATTTTTTCTTTTTTATATATAATTTGTTTCATTGAAGTATAGCTGATTTCCAGTGTTGTGTTAATTTCTGCTACACAGCAAAGTGATTCAGCTATATAAATATATAGCCTTTTCCATATTCTTTTTCATTAGGGCTTATCACAGTATAATCAATACAGTTCCCTGTGCCAATACAGTAGGTCCTTGTTGTTTACTGTGTAGCTTATTTTATACCTAATGGTTTGTACCTCTTCCTCCCCACTCCTTTATTGCCCCCTTCTCTCTCTCCACTGGTAATCACTAGTTTGTTCTCTAGATCTCCGAGTCTGCTTCACTAAAGCCATTAAAAAAAAAAAAAAAGCTTTCTCTATTTTGCCTAGAAAGCCTACTGTTAAAAATAACCCTATTTATCCAATACCTACTGTATGTAACAAGCAATACTATGACCAGAAACTTTACCTATATTATCTTACTGGCTCTTCATAACCATTTTATGAGGTGGGTAGAAACTATTCTCAATAAACAAAAAAACAAAAAGCTGAAGTATCCCTTTAGCTGCTTTCTATTTAGTGATACAAAGAAGCCAAATCATATAGAGATGTTTGTAAAGCCTGTGCTAACTAAAAGCTCAAAAGGATGTATCTATTTAGAGAAAGGAGACAGGGAGAAAAAAGTTACCAGAATTACAATCAAGGCAATTTCACTGACTGACTCCCCCCACCCCCAACCCGCAAAGGAAGGCTACATGAGCTGTGCTGGGTCCCTTCCTAAGCATAGTATCACAGCTAAAAGCACCCTGTGACATTGACGGTAAGAACAGCAGCACCCATAGGGTAATCATGGCAGGGAAAACCAACAGAGAGGAGAGGAGAGCTTTATTCTTTGTTCCCACGCTGGCTTGCCTTTTATACTCCCCCAGAGGAAAAATAGTGAGCTTGATAGGATTACAAAACTAACACATGTACCTTGTAAAATGTTTTTCAGAAAAATCGGAAAGCATAAAGAAGAAAGTCACCACCAGCTATCACCAACATCAACATTTTAGTGTTAACTAGTCATTAGTAGCTGGAGAAGGAAATGGCAACCCACTCCAGTGTTCTTGCCTGGAGAATCCCAGGGACGGAAGCCTGGTGGGCTGCTGTCTATGGGGTCGCACAGAGTCAGACACGACTGAAGCGACTTAGCAGCAGCAGTCATTAGTAGCAAGTACTATACAAAATTTCATTTTACATGTTCAACAGCTAACACACAGGACAAGCTCTAGAGACTGAAGGGAAAAGAAATATGCATGAAAATTCTGACCCTGAACCTTCAAAGACAACTGTGAAGGACCCAAGCCCTCAGAGTTTTCCTCTGAAAATAGGACTCCTCAGAGGAAGGAAAGTGTGTACCAACGTCTCCTGCCAGCAAAGGTGGCCACAAAGAGACAGGCCTCATTCTCAAAGGCCTCAGACCTCCCCACTTCAAAGAGGGCTCCTGAACTAAGTCCATTCACCTCCAAGAACAGGCAGTGGCTTAGGCTACCGCAGCCCAGAATGGAAGATAAAAGGATGACAGACAACGAGACTTTCAGGCCCAAATTTCCAAAGGGTGACCATCTTGAGGGTGAAACTAAACAGCAAGCACCCCGACCTGCAGCAGGTACCAGAGAAGAGGCCACAGCTGGGGACCAGCACGGGCTCCTAGTCCTTGACGGCAAAGCCCTCAGCCCAGGATCCAGAAAGCCCCACTCAGCTGCCAGCTTGGCCTGAAATCAGCAACTAAAGCTGCAAAGAGCATGACAGCTAAGGCGAATGACCCTCATTTGCAAGGCTTTTCAGATACCAAGGGCTACCATGCCTGTCACGGCCGTCCTTTGCCAGGTGACCCAGGACACGGCCACCTGCTCCTGGGAGAGCCACTCCAGTCCTTAGCCTGTCCCAAGGTGGCCCGGGCAGTTTATCCTTGTCTGGCCAACTGCCAACCACCTCACCACCACACACAGAACCAAAGCCCAGGACTGTACTTCACGTTGCCTAATTTTATAGTTCTTAATTCCACTTTCCCTCTCCCTCCATTTATTTTAGGTTGCAGTTAATTGCTAGCAAGGGTCATTTCTGGGGGTGGAAGGGATGTTTTTAAAAAGTGGTATAACTAAGACACACCTGGAGAGGCAGGGTTGCATAATGGTGACATGCAAATGTCCAGGCAAGCAAGACCTAGGTTCAAACCCCAGGCGCATCCATTTACCAGCCATGAGCCTTCAGGAGCAGTGTTCACCATTTCTATTAAGTGTTAAATAATACCTGTACCGAACGCACATCCTGGCATACCTGGCACAGAGCAGGTGCTCAGGGAATACTTATTACGCTCTTAATAAAGGCTATGAAAACTTTACATAAGATGAAGTGGTTCCAATGGGTGATCTTATTTGCAAAGCAGAAATAGAGACACAGACATAGAGAACAAATGTATGAACACCAAGGGGGAAAGGTAGGGGTGAGAGGAATTGGGAGGCTGGAACTGACACATACACACTATTGATACTATGTATAAAGCAGATAACAAATGAGATACATGTTCCATCTATCTGCGAAACAGTTAACAAACTTCTAGCACAGAGAACTCTACTTAATGCACTCTGGTGACCTGAATGGGAAGGAAGTCCAAAAGGGAGGAGATGTATGTGTATGGCTGATTCACTTTGCTGTACATTAGAAACTAACACAACACTGCAAAGCAACTATACTCCAATAAAAATTAATTTAAAAAAAGATGCAGGGGTTCCATAGCTCAATTTTTTATTTCACAACTCTTTAACCAGCACCTACTAAATGCCAGGCATTGTTCTAGGAGATAAAAAGAACAAGACAGTTAAGGAATACTCTTGTTTCTGTGAGTATAAAATCTTGCGAGGGTGATGGACAATAAAAAAATCTACTACTACATTAAATACATCATAGGTAATTAGATTTATGAAAGGAAAAAAAATATGGCACAGCAAAAGAAAGAAAAAAATTATGAGTGACGGTGGCCAGAGCAAGAAGGAAGTTGTACTTCCTCAGTCACCAAAGTTCTAGCAACCAGAGTCTGGGCAATGTCCCAAAATGGAAATAGAAGACTTTTAATCCTATTTGAAATTCTGGCAACCCATTTTCCAAAAGAAATACAAATGCCAAAAACACATATGCGAATATGCTCAGCTAGACTGGTGACTAACATTTTTTTAAATGTACTTTAACATAGAGAATTCAATTTTCCCCCTGGACAGGGGGCTATGATCGAAAAGAATGAGAACACAGTGCTGGCAAAAGTGAGTAAACACACATCCTCACCCCTGGCAGTGGGAATGTAAATCAGTATGACCTTTTTGGAGCACAGTTTAACACCAGGTATCACAACTGTCAGTTAGCATATTATTTGACCCAGATGTCTAGTAATTTATCCTTAAGAAATAAGAGGACAAGCGTAAGAATAAAAATGTGTAAGGACAGTTATTTCAGGTTGTTTCTAATCCCAAGACTTTGAAAACAACCCATGTCTTCAGTAGAAAATTGCTTAAACAAATTATGTTAAATCCATACATAGAATACTGCATAGCTATAAAAAAAATAACATATCTCTGTCCTAAGATGAGAAGATGTTCAAAACATGGTGGTAGCAGAGAAACCCAGTTTTCAAAGGGGTAAATATAGATCATCTCTTTATGTGGGGAAAAAAGGATGTATGTGTAACCATGCACATGAGTGCTTTAGTGCACACACACGCCAAACACACACACACACCATCGAAATGTTAGTTCCAGGGGGTCCTAGAGCTAGTACGTTTTATTGTATTTGTGCCACTAGAAATTACCTCAAATTTTACAGTGATCACGTATTGCTTTGTCCTGTTTCAGACTTTGCAGGGGTGGGGGCAGTGTGTGAGATGAAATCAGGAATAATCTTTTATCACTTCACTACACTGCTACTCCATATCTCAAGGTTGACAGCAACTTTCTACATATGCCAAAGCATGTATTTGAGTTTTTCCCATTTTCCTTTGTAGAGTCTTTTATTCCACACTCTTGAAAAGGAAAACAGAACAATAGTGCAGACAATGAAAAACTATCCCAGTATGACTGGAAAAAAAATTCAAAACTCTCAAGATGGAACATAATGATCTGACATTTTTGAGCATATATTGACATCACATTCAATACCATGTTTAAGCTTCATCTCAGTGACCTTTGGTAGCTATTATGGCCCTCCCCCTTTCACACATGAGAAAACTGAAATTTCAAAAGATGAATGTATCACTGAAGCTCAGATTAAATGAGTGCAGGTCTGATAGAGAACTCTTCTCAGGGAGAGTATTAGTTTCCTGTGCTGCTGTTATCGAAGCACCACAAACTGGGGGGCTTAAAACAAAAGAAACTTACTATCTTACAGTTTTGGGGTCTCAAAGTCCTGAAATCAAGGTGTTTGCAGGCCCACACTCTCTCTGAAACCTGCAGGGCAGAAGCCTTCCTTGCCTCTGCTAGCTGCTGGGGTTTACCAACAACCCTTGCATCCCTTAGCTCTGAACTCTGCCTCTACTGTCACACAGTCATTTTCTCCTTGAGTGCCGCTGTTTCTATGTGTCTACTCTTCTCACAAGGACCCTAATCTTACTGGATTCAGACCTTGTCTAACCTACAGACATCTGCAAAGATCCTATTTTCCAATAAACTATCATTCTGTAGTACAGGGGGTGAGAACGTCAACATCTTTCATTGACACACAATTTAACTTGTAACAGGGATCAAACCTACCCTCCTTCTTCTAATATACATCCTGCCCACTGCATAACAACCCATCAATATCATGTCTATGTCTGGCAGGTTTCATATGTTCTTTTCCTGACAGTGGAAAGCAACTCCCTTCTGCCTTCAGGCAAGACTAAACCCAAATTCTTCCAGGCAGATGAATGAGCTCGTGTCCTGCTATCAAGACCCTACCTTCTACATTAGCTCTCATCAGTCACAGAGGGCATCTCCGAAGTTATTTATTTTTCTAGTTCAAGGTCTGTTCTTGAGCTAAAACACACTCTAGAGCTTTGTAAAGTTAAGAGCACTAGACAAATGTGGGGAAAATGCAATTCGCCTTCCCAGAGCCCTCAATTTATGATCAGATAGGATGCTCCCTGAGAAGGTGGGATACGGGGATGTGGTACTATTTTATGTTCCTGGTACAACATTCGCCTTTGCAATCTACTTAGACTAGATGCCAGAAGCAAATTATCAACCCATCCTTTCTTGACTGCATCAGTTTTTTTTTCAATTTCTGGCACTGGCTTCAAAACCAGCAAGGATGCTACTGAAACCAGGAATCAAAAGACTATCAAGCTATCCTGTCAACTGGCAGTGTTCAGGCCAAGCAAAATGAAAAGAGAAACAGAGTGAATGCCCTGCCTCCTTGAGAATCAGTGTGTCCCAGCTTCTTCACAGGAGAAGACACACAAAAGATTCTGTCTCTCTAAGAATACTTCTCCATTCCTCTCACATTTGCTTCCCGAAATGATGCAGAGCGTAATGCCATTTGGAGGTACATTTGGCACAAGAGAACAACCTCGCAGGCTGCGTTTTTGCTTCATTGTAGCAGGATGAGAAGCCTGTAAAGGTGCACAGCCTCCCATCTGCCTCCACCTCTCCATCTCAGGGAGTTGATGGATAAATAGCCCAAACAGACAGCTGGCACTGGGACACCTTCGGGGGGGGCCTCCCACCTGTGCTGCAATCATATGCAAAATGTCACCGGCCCCCAGCGAGCATCAAGCTGTACCTTCCGTGGCAAGCATCCTGATGGCCCTCCACAGCAGACGGCAGCGGGAGGCTGTGATACTTCCTGTGGACTTACATGGTACCCAGGGCTGGGCATGGCTAAGAGAGGCGTGAAATTCTCCATGTCTTCCAATCTTGCCAAGTTCCTCCTGCACTAATTTCCCCCACACCCTCTGGCTCCATCACCTCCTCCCCGCCATATCTTCCTCTCATTTCCAAATTCCCTGGACACTGATTTATTAACAACTTTGTCTGTTGGGTTTTTTTAATAGATTAAAAATGATGCTGCAATGCAGGAGACCCGGGTTCAATTCCTAGGTTGGGAAGATCCCCTGGAGAAGGAAATGGCAAGCTACTCCAGAATTCTTGCCTGGAGAAACCCATGGACAGAGGAGCCTGGCAGTCCAAGAGATCGCAAGAGTCTACACGACTTAGTGACTAAAAAAAATGATCAAACCAGTTAAAGAGGCTTTGTTCAACATGGTAGCCACTAGTCACAGGTGTGACTATTTAAATTAATTGACATTAAATAAAGTTTAACATCCAGATCATCCATCATTCTAGCCATATGTCAAGGGCTCAAAGGTCACATGTGCCTAATGGCTACCATACTGGACAGTACAGAGAACATGTCCATTATCACAGAGAGTTCAGTGCACAGCTCTGGTCTGAAGGATACAAAGAAAGTGTCTCCCCTCTTTTCTGTCCCCAGTGCTCCTCCCAGAGGCGACCCTGCTGCCAGTCTTCTTTGTGTGCTCACAGAAGTTTTGTTCATATGTCCAAACAGTCTGTGTGGATGCAAACCTCATTTGTTAAAACCAAAGAGAAAAGACTTTAAACACGGTTTGGCTCCAGGCTTTCCTCACTTAGCGAACCTCAGAGATGACAATCTAAGTGCACAAAGAGAGCAGCATTCTTTTGTGTGGCCTCACAGCCCACAATCACCAGGACAACCGTCACCACCCCACCCTGTAACCACACTCCTCGGTGCCCTCCTGGGTGGCCCTGCTCCTTTCCCCACTAACGCTTTCATCCTACTCCCAGTTTCTACCTACCCAGACTTTTCTGCCTCTCTCCCTCACCCCTTACCCTAATGGAACCTGGCTGAGACAGAGAAAGATAAATATGTAAATATGGTATCATTCATATGTGGAATTTAATTTTTTTTTAAATGACACCAATAAACCTATTTACAAAATAGACACACAGATTATAAAAATAAACTTATGGTTACCAAAGGGGAAAGGTGATGGGGGGGGGAGGGGTAAGTAGGTTATCAGCCACTCACTCCCACCCTAAATCCACACAATAAATGAACCATCTGTGAAATCCTGGTTCTTAGCATCCCATTGTCAAGATAGTGCCCCACACCAACAGCCACCAACAGAAGTGGGATTCTAATCCAACATGACTACTCACTCACCTTGTCTGGTCCTCCCTCCCAGCCCTCAGCCATCTGGATGTCCTGGTATGTTCTCAGAAGCCCTCCCTTGCCCCTGCTTCTATCAGGGTCTCCTGAAAGCCCTGACAACACGTAAGCCCGACGGTTCGCTTTCCCCATATACATATTCCCTACGACAAGATGGTAACCAATTAAACTTGGAGCTTTTCAAAATAGATAACTAGTTGGTGGAATTATAAAATGGAGCAACTGCTATGGAAAAACAGTATGG
>NW_011494902.1:3244305-3254258 GCF_000754665.1 Bison bison bison
TGGAGGTTTCTTAAAACATTAAAAATAGTCCTACCACATGACTCACCAATCTCACTCCTGGGTGTATTTCCAAAAGAATTGAAAGCAGGGTCAATGAAGAGATATTTGTACATCCATGCTCACAGTGCATTATTTATTAAGGCTGAGGGGAAAACAACCCACATGTCTATTGGTTGATGAAAGATACACAAAATATGGTCTATGCATACAATGGAATATTACAGAGCCTTCAAAAGGAAAGAAACTCTGATACATGCTATAACATGGGTAAACCTTGAGGACATCATGCTAAGTGAAACAAGCCAGTCACAAAAGGACAAAAACTGTATCATTTCATTTATGTGAGGGACCTACCTAGAGTCGTCAAATTCATAGAGAGAGAAAGTAGAACAGCAGTTACCCAGCTCTGGGGGAGGGGTAATAGGAAGCTGTGTAATCAGTATGGAGTCTCAATTTGCGAGATCTGCCCACAACACTGCGAATACACCTAACACCACTGAACTGTAAACTTAAAATATTTAAGATGGTAAATACGATATGTTTTTCCCCACAATAAAAAAGTGTGACACAAAGCAAAGCTTATTGGCACTCTGCTCTGTGGCGGGGCTGAAGGCACACTCTCTCCCTCTGAGTATCAAACACCCACCACATCCACAGTCAGTGCCCACAGTCATCAGGCAGAAGGCTGAGCAGGGTTTCTATCACTTTGCATTGGCAATTCCAAGTTCAAGACGCACTCTGAAGCTTAGAAACAAAAGAGGGAAAGTTAGAAGAGTTAACTAAGGACTGGTTGGATATTTCCTCATTTTCTCAAAACTTATTCTCCAGCAACTAACTGAAAGCCAGTAGTTTTTCTAGCTTTGCCCCTTATAATTATTCATGCTCATTAATATGCAAACACCAGTTTCTCAGCTGGCAGTGATTTCATGAATTTTTAATTTACATGGCATGAGCCAGGGATTAAAAATCTAAACTAAACCAACAATACAGAGGATTCTGAGTGTTGTTTTAATTTCTAGATTAAGAATCTCCAAATGAATCCATGGGCATCATCACATGGAACAATCATCTGGGAATTATCAAAGCAAACTGGTGAGTTTCTGCCTTATGGGTATTATTAAAGATACATTTTTAAGGGTATATATTTGGGGATCGTTAAAAACAGTGAAACGAATGACATTTCTTATCATCAATCAATGTTGGATAACATGCTGGCCACCTGGTTTCACTGAGATCCCAACACTATAGAAAAGCCACAACAATTTGTGGCTTTGTGACTAATGTGTAAGAGACTCACTTTAGCATAAAGGAAATCAGATTTAAAAAGCAAATTAGAAAAGAGAAATTGAGAAGCAGTGAGCACAATTCTTTCTAGAATTGCAAATCAAATTCTGGATTATTAATGCTAAAATAAGCAAGGCAGAGGGAAGAGCTTTCTTTTCAGAGGGCAAGGCCCAACAGAAATTTAATACATGTCCCATATGTCATTTTAAATTTCTAAAAGCCACATTAAGAATGTAAACAGAAGTAAAATTGTAATAGTTTATTTAACCCAATATATCCCAAATATTCTTATATCAACAAGTAATCCATATTGTTTTCTAAATATTAATAAAATGTTTATATTCTTTTTTCTTACATCTTCAGGATTTGGTGTATATTTTATTAACCTCTGTTAATAGTGTATTGGTGTGTGTATTAACCTCTCAGTTAGGAGCAGCCACATATAAATGCTAAAAGAGCCTCAGTGGCTGCCATGTTGGTAACAGAACTATGGATCCAAAGAATGTGTTCATCTGACAGGATAGGGAACTAGCTCTTGAAAGTCAAGCATATCTCTATACTGCACTCTCTAGACTGTTCTTACTGTATTCCTCAAAGACCAATCAGCAACAGCCTGGGTAGATGTATTCAGGGTTCCTTTGGCTAGACAGGTGGTAATTCAACTTTGATCACTATGGACCATCATTATCTTTTGCAAAATCAGTTTACTACTATTGCTTCTTGATTTTTCCAACCAGTAAACGGACTCACTTTTTCAAAAATTAACTTTATCCTAAATAACATCATCTATGATGTCACAGATTTGATATTTTAATTATATTTCTTAAAAGGGCTAATTTAACACTCAAAAGGAGCTTTAGTGCTCTGTCTCAAGCCAAAACTAAACTAAAATTGGCTCTCATTTGTGAGTCCGTTTTGGCATCATCTTTCAAAAGCCTTCCATTTGGCACAAGCAACCTCAGATATATTACTATTTCCTGAGTCCCCTGACACTCAATATTTATATGGCTGAGTGTGACACAGGTTCTCCATCAAGAGTACCTCTTGTCTAGGCACCACCACAAACAACAGGGCATTTCCTCATTTGTATTCAGATGTCCAAAAGCTATAGAAGTGGAGTAAAGCTCTTGCTCTAATGACAAGCCACGGTGACGCAGTCTCAGGGGAACCCCCTTAATAATTAATAATGATGGCAGCTAAAGTTTACTGAACTACATGCCAGACACTGTCATAAGTTTATATATATAATATGATATCATGTCATATATCATGATGATTAGTATCTCACTCACATAATTTTCAAATACCCCCTTTTTTCCAGATAAGGAAACAAAGCATAGAGCAGTTAGGATAGCTTCCCACGGTCACAAAGCTGACAAGTTGTAGAGCTGAGATTCAAAGTCAACAAATCTGACTTTGGAACCTGGGAATTACCAGGAATATAAAAAATGGAAATTGAAAAAGATACACACTTTATGGTCACAAACACAAGTACTTTAAAGACAAATAATCACCCAAGAAACGTGGAGACTGAGGAAGCAATATTTTCTAATACACAGAAGGACAGAAGACCAGTAGAATAATTTAGAATGCTTTCAAAATGTCCTCTGTAAATCACAGTGGAGAACACATCTTACTTAAAAAGAATGGGAAAAAAAGCATGAAAATTCAAAGGAACAAAAATTTCAGTAACATAAAGAGAAAGAAGATGGAAGGATGAATGAATTGTTAGATGGATTTGAAACAGGAGGGAAGGAGGTAGGGCATGACCTTTAAAAGAATGACATGGGCATATGTCATAGGATATGGGGGCATTGACATAGGACATGACAAAAAGTGGTTAGAACCAACTAGGTCTAAGATGGTGGAAGAGTCAACGCCCAGTAGACCTGAAGCCCCATTATACACACGCTCATTGTAATACACTAGCAAGCTAAATGACGTATCATGGCAGTTCTGAGGCAAACCATAAAAGGCCAAAAAGTGGGTGATGGCCCTAGCCCTAGAAATCCTTGTCCCTTCTCCAAGCTAGTTGGAGTAATCCTCCTACTCATTAGTCTATGAAATTATCCAGCCCATAAAACTAACCACCCCAGGACTTCCCTGGTGGTCCAGTGGCTAAGACTGCATGCTCCCAATGCAGGGGACCCAGGTTTGATCCCTGGTCAGGGAACTAGATTCCACATGCCACAACTAAGATCTGGCACACCAAATAAACAAAATTTTTTTTTTAAAGGAAACAATTAGCCATCTCATATTTCAGGGCCTTTCGCCTTCCGAGATGGCCCACATTTTCTTCTGTGGAGTGTGTTTCTCCCACGGCCACTCTAGCCTTTTGAGACAGACCACATTCTGTCTATGGAATGTGTATCTCTCTAAATAAATCCACTTCTTAGCTGTCACTTTGTGTCTCTTACTAAATTCTTTCTGTGCTGAGACATAAAGAATCTAGCTTCACTAAGTCCTGAGACTGAGTATATGATTTCAATTAAGACAGTGGGTTCAAGTCCCAATCTGAGCTGTGCAGTTTCAGATTGATCAATGAATAGATGAATGGATGGACAGACAAATAAGCATACAAACATTCACTCCAGGCTCAAGAGCAGAGAACAGGGAAAATTATAAGGGGACATCCCATCTCTCTGAGCATCCCAGAAGGGGCCAATCATATATGTGATATCACACCAGCCACTCTCAAAGGCAATTTGGGAACCTCATTCTCATCACTGTACCAAAGCTGCAAGGTGAGCCATGCTGACAGCCTGATTACGTGGCAAGGGTTCTGCAAAGTGAAAGAAGATAAAAATCCACTTACATGTACTCCCTATGGGCAGAGTGTACAGCAGCCGCGTTGCTATAACGCCATAGGACAATCGCCGATGACAGGACATCGAGGATGGCATCAAACTAGAAGGAGGAGACACAGTATTAGTGGTTTTCCAGAGTTAATAGGTTGCAACTGTGAAGACACATGGCAATTGTTCTGTGACTTGGAACATCTGAACCAGTGACCTCAGAGCAAAGAGGCTTCACGTCATTACAATGCTGGCCACTCAGCATCCTCAAGGTGGAGATCCTGGGAATTCTAAGTCAGGGCACCAAACACGCCCATGTGATGCCAGGGTCATGGCTCCTCCTGGCCACTTGCTGCCGGGGGTATGGGGAGAGCCACACTCTATGTGCGCTGAGCTCTGCTCCAGGGACCCCTGACTACCAGCACGCTGGTGATGGGGGTGGGGTGGTGACACTTATGACACATGTGAAATTGATCTCCCCAGGGCAGGCAAGATGATTTCAGCATTTTCCTGTCCATCCCAAGCAAAGAATTTGGGCCAAGGACTCTGTGTTTCTGGCTCTCAATAGGACTATTCTACCTGGGGTCCAGGGGTGAGGGTGGGGTCACCCAGGGTGCTCCACGAAGTCTGCCAACACTGTGAAATTGGATACAAAAACCAATGCTTTTGTTCAAATGAACAAGTGAATGTGTAGGAAGAGAGTGAAGAAAGGAGGGGAAGGAGAGAGGAGTGTGAGTGAGAGAGGTGGGCAGGGTAGGAGGGTGACGTATGTGTAATTTCTGGAGAGACAGTCCACACCTTTCAAAAGATTCTGAAAAGAATCTGCCAGCCTCAAAGCATTAAGTCCTCAAAACAACGGGAAAAGTGGCTTTGGGAACAGGGAACACACACCATCAGGTACAGGAAGCCCTGAAGCAGGAGAGCTGTTGAAATGAGCTTTCTTTGCATGAATCACCTCACCCCAACACACTTCTCGTCTGGAAAACTACAAGCACTAATGTTCTCTTGAAGATGTGGGGAGACTTTACCCAAGTTTTCAGTATCTGAGACCCATCTTCTGTAACCAGCTGCCATCAGGAAGCAGGTTGAGAAACCAGGGTACCCCTAGTCTGGCTGAAGACTGACATCCTATTGACGGCAGCCCCATCTTAACTCACATCACCTTTGCCCACACCAGCAAACGCTTCACTTCAGTGTGTGCCCATTTTCAAACCTACAACCTTAAGGGGCTGGGGAAAGGGCTAAACCCTAAAAAAAAAAAAAATCCTCTAAAGGATTTGCAGAAAACATGGTGGCCCTGATCTGTTGTTGAGAATTATACACTGTCATTGCACTTTACTTCTATCAAATTATAATTGTTTGTAGAAACGACTTCCATAAAAGGTATGTTTGTTATGCTCTCTCTCTCATCTGCTAACCACCCTCTTCAATCAGAGGCCCCAGCGTGAGATTTGTGGGCCCGGGAGAAACGTGCAAAACTTCATAAAAGTACATGTCAGGTTACTTACTGCAAACCCAAAAGCAGAGGCGCTGTACCTCATAACGGAGACAGCTAAAAAGAAAGAGAATATTATTCAGAACAGTTTAAGGTCTTGTGAATATTTTCTCTCATTTGTGAGAGTATTCATATATTTGATATGGCCTTTTAAACATCACTGGAAAAGTTCTATGAGAATGAAATTAAAAATTAACTGTACTTGTCATATCTGAGAATTAAAAAAAAAAAAAAATTCAAGAGTGATATGAAGATTCCAGACTTCACTTGCAAGGACCTCCCTTCCCAGTGTACCCTGAAGCACCAAAGGGCCAGCTTCCGAATGAAAACGCTCAAGCGATTGTCGCTCAAATGACTGCTGAGACGCTGAGAATTTAACAACTGGGAATAGAGGGGGTAGGAACCAGATTAAACTTTGAAAGTGAAACTGTAACCATCTGAACTGTTCTCATAATAAGGTATTTACTGATACACACACCATTGCTAGCACAGTTGGAAAAAAATCTCTTGCCCTCCAGAGCTTAAAATCCAGTGTGGACCTCAATAAAACTGTTTAGGAAAACAAGAATAAATTATCTTAAACAAGAGATGTCTACAAAAGTAGGTGCCACAATTATAATTAAGACATATTTCATCCATACTCAAAAACCAATCTACCTATTGGGGGGCAAGTCAATTGGGCAGCACTTTTTTTCTGATTCTGTGATCTGTTCTGTGCCAAAACCACGTGCAGCTTCCAAGACAGTTCTCGACTTGACTTAATAAGGCAGGGTTCCAGGCAAAAGCCGTATTAAACAAGCACATGCCCACTCACTAATAAAGAATGAAACCCAACCCTGAGGGTCAGCAAGGCTGTGAAGTGGATTGTTCCAGGCACAGGTGTTACAAGCACTCACTCAAGGAGTAAGGAAGGCGTGGATACAGAGCATGGAAGTCAACATACCCCTGGACTCCCACTCAACTCAGCACATGTCCCTTCTCTGAGAGCTGCTCTCTGCTTATCCACGTGGACCCCAGGCAGCCATATTGGGCTTAGTACTCCTGCCCTCAGCCACAGGGGTGGGTCATCCAACCCAGGGCAACCCAAACATGTTTCATTTTCTATGTATAAGGAAGTCCTCTGTGTAGCAGAAATAGAATCTAAGAATTTTATTGTTATAAAGGATGTAGCTGATAAATACACTAAGAACTCATTTCTCCCAACTCTGACCAAGTTCCTAGTAGACCTAATTTAGTATGTCAATATACCTATCTTCTTTGCCTAGCAACAATTTGATGGATTTTTGAATGCTGCTGTTGTCGTTCAGTCACAGTCGTGTCCAACTCTTCACAACCCCATGGACTGTAGCCCGCCAGGCTTCTCTGTCCATGGAATTTCCCAGGCAAGAATACTAGAGTAGGTTGCATTTCCTTTCCCAGGGGATCTTCCCAACCAAGGGACTGAATGAGTCTCCTGCATTGGCAGGCAGATTTTTTACCACTGAGCCACCAGGGAAGCCCCTTTGAATGTTATAAGCAACCAACTACTGACTTGATTTTTATAGATAATTGGGACACGTGATTGGCAAGTGTTCTAGTAAAGTTTCCAACTAAAAAATAAACGAATAGTTGAGACTGGGATTCTAGTTGGTCAATTTACCCTGTTGGAATTGAAACTTGGAAACATCAGAGCTAGGGTTGGCCATGGTTTGTTACACAGACTGAGGAGCAGAGACACAGGCATGGGGTATAAACACAGGCTCCTCTGTCTGTGGAATTTTCTAGGCAAGAATGCTAGAGTGGGTTGCCATTCCTTTACCAGGGTAGATTAAATAGAGTGGGTATTTTACCTAATATGGGGTCAAGGAATTGGCAGGTTTACATCAGGAGGCTCATGGCAACAGTTGCTATGGAACCTGGTTAATTCCAGAGATTTTTGTCCTGTGACCTTGCTATAGGTCTCCAAACCTGTGACATTGACATAGGGCTCCACAAGTTACAGATTTCAAAGTTGACGCCCACTTGATTTTATTAAGAAACACAAGGAACCTTGTCTCAGAGACTCTAGAATCCAACAGAGGAGACAGCCGCTGAAGGGTGGGATTTCCCTGACTCCATGGCAGTCAAGGCCCATGATATCATGTACTTTCAGAACTATACTGGAAAATTCTGCTTGTGTGGCTTAAGCCTGCCCAGTGGATGAATCACTGATAGGACAAGTGAAATCTTTATGTTGTTCTACACCCCCATGCATCAAGGAAAACGGGAGCAGGAGGGCTCCATGACCACGTAGAGTCCTTAAGAGAAGGAAGACATTCCCATGTCCCATTTACTTCTAAATTGGTTCCATCTAATTTTCTAGATGAGAGCGGCTGAAGATTGTGTGGGGAATTGAGGGTGCACTGAAGGGCCCTCCACTTGGCTATAGCTCTGGCAGCTGTCCTGTGGGAGCAATCCCCAAGCTTTTGAGATGACAGAACAGCAAATAATCATTAGCACAGGACCCAGTGGAAGAGATCAGTCAGCTTTTTAGGAGTTTTTGAAGAGTAAATGACTTTTGGTTGGGGCAGGAGTGTGGGGAGCCATAACTGGACAAGACATATCTAGTTCTGGGATAAGAAGGGCCTTAAAGGTGGGACTAGTTTAGACAGCCCCTGCTCCCACAGAAAGAGAGCCAACTATGGGGTTTTCATCTTGGCATTTTCAGCCTCCCTCACGCTCAGAACGAGTTCCATTTGAAGAAGTCCTGGGCCAGAATGACCCACCAAGGCAGAGATTACAGGGCAGGTGGCCCTGCAGCCCACATGTACATGGCTGAAGGGAGCTGGGAAGCCAGCAAAGATCCATCAAAAGTCCAGGGGTGCCTTTCATGCAGGTGCTAGACTCAATGCTGGACAACAAAGAGGAAAAGGCCCTTTTGACCTCAGGCCATTACACTGCAAGCTGGCAAGATCCAACCCCATTGCAAGGGCAATGCTCTCCTAGGAAGGCTGTTCGTGGTTGACGCAGAGGTCCGGCTGAAGGTAATGAAGTCTCTGTGGCTCTCAGCACGTGGTGCGAGGCTGTTTAATACTGAAGCTGCTCCTGAATAGAGCACCTGAAACTAAGCAGGGCCCTGCATGCAAAAGCCTTTCTGCGTCACTCGTTTTCTTGTTTGCAGGAAACAGGCTTCATTCAGCCTCCAAGGCCTTCCCTGAGTTCCAAACAGCAGATTCTAATAAAGGAAGGGAGGGGATGTAGAGACAAGGGAGGAGCAGCCAACAAACAATAGTGCAGACTTACAACAGGATCCTGGTTCCCTCTCGAGGGATATATACATAGCAGTATCTTAGGGACTCCATGGACTGTAGCCCTTCAGGCTCCTCTGTTCATGGGATTTCCCAGGCAAGAATTCTGGAGCGGGTTGCCATTTCCTATTCCAGGGATCTGTTAGCAGTTTTGTATATACTGAAACTCCCATGAGGTGGGAGAAGTTAACTGTATGCTGTCCACAAGCACTCACAGCCCAGACCAGTAGGACCAGAAGGTTGATGATGCTCCCTATTACCTCACCACCAACCAATCACAGAATGTCTATGAGCTGATCACACCTTTCTCTTTGAACCACTGCAATAAAACTCCTCACTACCCGCTTCAGGTTGGAATAGACAGTTTTGAGGGCATTAGCTGGCTGTATCCCCCTTCACCTGGCAAAGCAACAAAGCTATTCTTTTCTACTTCACCCCAAACCTGTCTCCACATTTCAATTTGATACAAAAATGTATAGACAATGAATACTTGGCTACACATTCCAACTGTTAGCAGCCTCCAAATTCATCTGGATACTACTAGTACCAGTGGGAAAATTGGGGAAATTTTCAGCAATGTTTCTGCTCCTCACATTCAGAGACTGTCTCTAACATTCATCACTGAACCATGCACTCAGGGAGGCAGTACTACCTACAGGCCACCGAGTCTCATTCCCCTAGGAGCTGAGACCTACACTACTCCCCATCTCTCACTCCTCCATGATGAGAGTGAAAGCAGGCTGCCATCTGATTAAGCTGACCTTGCTGCTGCTACTGCTGCTAAGTCGCTTCAGTCGTGTCCGACTCTGTACGACCCCATAGACGGCAGCTCACCAGGGTCCCCCGTCCCTGGGATTCTTCAGGCAAGAACACTGGAGTGGGCTGCCATTTCCTTCTCCAATGCAGGAAAGTGAAAAGTGAAAGTGAAGTCGCTTCAGTCGTGTCCGACCCTTAGCGACCCCATGGACTGCAGCCTACCAGGCTCCTGAGTCCATGGGATTTTCCAGGCAAGAGTACTGGAGTGGGTTGCCATTTCCTTCTCCATACCCAGAAATGCATAGCAACGGGGTCCTCTGACTTTCCCTGCTATCTTGTTTATATATATATATATAT
>NW_011494902.1:3254358-3259115 GCF_000754665.1 Bison bison bison
TTAGGATGTTCCTAAGTCAAATGAAGATCTGTAGCTTGGGGCCTGCCTAGCAGCCATTCCCCATTTGGGCAGAAGGGCCCTGAGTCTCCTCTGGGAAACAGGAGGTCACCTACCCTCAGACTATGGGGTTTGGGTGGGATGTCATCATGACCCCCACTCTAGCCTATCCCTGTCCCATGGCCAAAGTTAATGATTCAGAGATGGCACAATTCAATTTGAGCCAGTGAGAATCTGTCCTGAGATTCTGCTGAAAATCCTGGAAGAGGATGTCTCTCTATCTAAGAGGGGACACAGAGCTGGCAGCACGAGAACAGCAGCTGCCAGTAGCAATTTTGCCCTCAACGATGAAGGCCAACTTAGAATGAGGCCAACACAGAGGAATGCGGATATGAAGATAATGAACCAAAGCCAGGTGACATGGACTGAACATCTGGAATCAGCCCCGCCTGAAGTCTACCCCTATGTTTTTCAAATACATAAACCAATAATTTCCTTTAATTTACCTCTGCCAGTCTGAGTTGAGTTTGTATCACTGGATATAACACATCTTGACCCAAATCATCCCTTTTTCAAAAATCTCTTTTAATGCCTAAGAAATGGACAAACACCTTCTACCAAAAGGTTCATAGCACATTTGCATGATTTATACTAACAAAACACTGGACACAATTTAAATATCCAGCAGTAAGGTAGTGATTAAAGAATGATCCATTTAAAGAATAAGCTATATATATAGCTGTTCAAAAATGTTTAGCAAGTGTACTGCTGGCTAATGCTTATTTTAGCATACTAGAAAAAATAATAATATTGATAATAAATAGCTGATATATTGAGTGCCATCAGTACTGGTGTCATGGGAAAGGAATGGGTCCAGGTCAGGAGCAGTTCTGTCTGAAAAGTGAAAGTGTTAGTCGCTCAGTCATGGCCAACTCTTTGCAACCCCATGGACTGTAGCCCACCAGGCTCCTCTGTCCATGGAATTCTCCAGGCAAGTATACTAGAGTGGGTTGCCATTCCCTTCTCCAGGGGATGTCCCCGACCCAGGAATCGAATCCGGGTCTCCTGCATTGTAGGTAGATTCTTTACCATCCAAGCCACTAAGGAAGCCCCCTGGCTGGTATAGCTGCAAACCGAATGGAGAGGTCAGAAGGGGCTTCACCGAGAAGGTGAGATTTGAACAAAGATCTGGAGGAGGTGAGGGAGTGAGTCACACAGTCACCTAGACGAAGAAACGTCCAGATAATGGGAAGAGTCAGTGCAAAGGCCCTGAGGTGGAGTACCTGCAATGTACAAGGTCATTTGGTCTGAGACAAAAGGGAGTAAGAGGGGAGCTACGTGAGATAATAGATCTCCTTATTGTTTGGGAATAGGTAGGAAAGGTAAGCAACAAAATGATGTATGTGATACTGGACATTTATGCTCTAAAATAGAACTGAAAACAACTTTTATTTAAAAAATCCATCAAATGATAACAGCAGTTAATCTTTGGTGGGTTGGAATATTTGAGTAGATTTCTTTCTGCTTCTTTGTACTGCCTATATTTTCCACAACCAGCCTATACATCCATTCAAACTAGAAAAAGAAATACATTTTATTTGAGGGGAAAGTTACCCAACTTGTAACAATGCAGCAGAAATCACATTTATGATGCGCACCAGGGAGCAGGCGGCATTGTGAGCTCATGAGCACACATGAGCTTCCAGTTGAGAGGAGCACAAGCTACCATGCATGTCTTCATTATGCCTCTGTTTCTGAAACCCATTTCCCAAGGCCGAATCACCTACGTGAAAAGCCTGGAAATGCCTCCAGACAGTTCTCAGAAGCACAGTGGGGGCAGACAGGCCAGGAACACAAGCAAAGTGTCACTTCCCCCCTAAGGGACCTCCAGCCTCCCTAGTTTTTGTGTGTCTTACACTCTTCCTTCATTGACATGTCACGGGGGTGATAAGAGCTATACCCCCAGAAGCACACATGCAACAGAAGTCCTAAATAAATATTTATACAGGTCTAGTTAAAGACCAGACCTTCTTTAAATAAATCCCACTCCGGCCAGAAATCACTTCAGCTGGAAACTCCAATTCAAACAGAAGGACAGCTGGAAAATGGATCAGACCCAGGCAACCCATTGTCAGGGCCAAACCACATGCAAATCACGCAGCTGAGTAAGCAGCAGGAGCAGTGGGCTCCCAGAGAGGCTTCGGGAGGAGCAAAGTGCCTTGGAAATGCACAGGGAGGTGAGAGAGCCAGCGAGGCAACTGAGGGTCAAGGCCTGGAGCCCCTCAAGGATGAAACAAAGAAGGCCATTTCAACTGCAGACAAAATTTAACCAACAATGAGGACCCATCTGTCATTCTCACCAAAGCCAGGCAATAATTGTCTTGAGTCTTAGCACTCTTTTAGTAATACCCCAGGCCCCATAACACCTCTGAGTTGCTAAATTATGTACCCAGTAAAGCTCCATTAATAAATCAATCCCACTTTAATTAGACCACCTCTGTCACTCAGATGCCTAGCAACCACCTCACCCACAGCCATGGAACTAACTCGACTTGTGAACCCATCTTTCCATCATCCAATTTCATCATACTGGCTACAATCTAGGCAGCAGGAGGAGACAAAACTGACTGATGTTCTGACTCACTTCAACAGAACCTCCGACAGCTTTCAGACGCTCCCTCCCACTCAAACAAGAATGTAACGTACTACCACAAATGAGTGACAGGATGTTGAGTTCAGTCATCACTGAAGGGACAGAGGGAACGAGGTTAGAAAAACAAATCAACAAGGCTGTTGAACCTGTTCAGCTACTCATCTTCAGTGGCAGCACAGTAACAACTTTGTACTTTGTCTAGACCAGAATCTGCAAGAGGGCCACCTGAGGATGAAACTTAGAAGTCTTTGTTCGACCCATATAGTATGATTCAAGTATCAGAAATACGAACATTTTTAATTGAGAGACTTCACAAATTAGGAAAAGAAAAGGGAGGGAGGGAGGAAAGGAAGGAAGGAATGGAAAAAACCACCTGAATTTTTGGCTTGTCTCGAAAACCCGAGATCTGCTGGTGCTAGGCAGTCCCTTTCAGCAGAGCCAGTGCTGTGTTTGGACAGGACATGTTCTTGGGCAGCTGTCTTTCCTACAGCATTGGACCTGGCTGGCCTCGCTCAACTGGCCTCTCTGGGTATGTAGCTGACCGGGCAGGCTTGAGGGTATAGCCCTGAGCAGCTTAAGGGAAGAGATAGCAGTGTCATCCCCATGTCTGCAATACCCAGCAAAATGCCTGCTAAATATTCACATGGGCTTCACGAACACTAGCATCTGACATTTCCAGTGTCAGGGGAGTGGCTCCTGGCAAATTACAGAAAGCTGTATCATGGGTCAGTTCTCAAAGCCTACACCATTCTTTGAGAGCTTCACCTTCCCTGGAATCTGAGAAGCTTTCATTAGCCCCGTCAGGCCATGGGCACTGACCACCCACTGTCCAGGGATCTGCCTATCTGCAGAGAGTCCTTGCCAAGACCTCAGAGATGATTATGAAGGTTTCTCTCTTTCTTCCACATCACCAAGAGACAGGCAGTCATGTACAGAAAGTAGCCATAAAGTTCCTTCCCCAATCCCATCACACAATAACCTGTGTGACCCCACAGCAAGAATGTGTATGAAGATGTTAGAAATCATTGCTCTTGAGCTACTGCTCTGGGGCAGGGAATGTCATTTATGGTGACCTGGGCAGCTTTGCTGTAAAAGATGCACTTGCATTCAGGTTTATAACAGGAGGAAAATCCCAAAGTGTCTTGCCTGGACTTCCCACATCCTCCTAACTGTCCCCCTGCCTGCACCTCTGCCCCAGCCCATTCTCAACATGCAGCCAGAGTGGTTCTACCTGCCCCATGCCCAGGAAAGGCCTAGGTCCTTATGATGGATGAGGCCCCATGCGCTGACCTCCTCCCCTTATAGCTGCACCTGCTCACTGACCTCCCCTGAGCCAGGCACACTCCTGCAAGCCTGGGTTCTAGCTAGTACTTCCACCCAGAGCATTCTTACCCCAGAATCCAACTGGTGCAGTCCCTCATTGCCTTCAGGTCTCTGCTCAAAGCTCAATTTGTAGGCCAGTCCTGACTTCCCTACTTAATAGTGCAACCTTCCCTTTACCAGGCTCTAGGGTTCCTTTGGAGAAGGCAATGGCACCCCACTCCAGCACTCTTGCCTGGAAAATCCCATGGATGGAGGAGCCTGGTGGGCTGCAGTCAATGAAGTCGCAAAGAGTCGGACACGACTGAGCGACTTCCCTTTCCCTTTTCACTTTCCTGCATTGGAGAAGGAAATGGCAACCCACTCCAGTGTTCTTGCCTGGAGAATCCCAGGGACGGTGGAGCCTGGTGGGCTGCAGTCCATGGGGTTGCACAGAGTCGGACACGACTGAAGCAACTTAGCAGCAGCAGGGTTCTCCTTTATCCAGAGCACATACATCTACCACACCATCCCATTGACTAATCTATGAATACTGTATACCATTTGTCCCCTTCACCCACAAGAATGTAAGCACCACAAAGTGTAGGCTTTTCGTTTTTGTTCCTTGGTGTCTCTCACATACCTAAATCACTGCCTGAACACATGGAAACACTCAGGTTGATTAGTTGATTGAAATAACACCTTCCCCTTAGCTCCAACTTGCAATGAATAGTCTTCAGGGAGAGAGCAGACAGGACTAGGGTTCCACATGCAGAGAGGCCTCGATGGGTAACCAAGCAGCCATTCC
>NW_011494902.1:3259295-3294021 GCF_000754665.1 Bison bison bison
CCAGGGCATCTAGCTCCTTCCAACACACAGCAGATGGTCATTCTCTCTGCTTCATTGAGTGTAACATGAAAGGCACTCACCCCATCCCAGAGTGGGAATGAGTCTTCCTAGAATGTGAATGGGACAACTGCAACTTAATAGGGAGAAACCAGGTTTTGAGAGGTTCTCAGGGGTTCTAGGCACAAGAAGCACTAGCTCAGGGATGAAAAGCCCAGAGCCCAGTTTTTCAAGCTAGAGTTTCTTCAGCAGCACACTTTCACTTTGCTTCTGCTGCTGCCGCTGCCGCCTAGTCGCTTCAGTCGTGTCCAACTCTGTGCAACCCCATAGATGGCAGCCCACCAGGCTCCCCCGTCCCTGGGATTCTCCAGGCAAGAATACTGGAGTGGGTTGCCATTTCCTTCTCCAATGCATGAAAGTGAAAAGTGAAAGTGAAGTCGCTCAGTCGTGTCCAACTCTTAGCAACCCCATGGACAACAGCCTACCAGACTCCTCCATCCGTGAGATTTTCCAGGCAAGAGTACTGGAGTGGGGTGCCATAGCCTTCTCCTTGCTTCTTCTACAAACCAGGAATAAACAGGCAGAAGGGCAATTGGAAACACAATTACCCACCTCTGATGATCACTTACAGACTGCTGTCAGTGGAGTAACCCATCAATCCTCACTGGTTGCTACATTCATTCCAAAGTTCTCACTGGCCAGAACTAAGGGGAGGAGCTGGGTTCTTGGGAAACATCATCTGCATGTTTCTAACAATCCCCCTTACATATGATTTTACTCCTGCCCCCTGTGCTTTGGTTATTGGGATGCCAGCACAGCTCTATTGCCTGTCCTCAGATGAAACTCAGACCCTAACCTGCAACCCTCTCCAGAACAACCAGAGCAGCCTGAGCTCCTCAATCTTCCTTTATTCAATAAACAAATACTTATTGAGCATGTACTATGTGCCATTCACTGCTGTGATGAGCTGGGGATACAGCCATGACTTGCCAGTGATTTGATAAAATGTGCCTCCTAAAAGTCCTAACTATCCCTTCATGACAGAACGCTGCTACTTTTGCCTCATAAATAAAGCATTCACTGCACAGAAAACAGAGGTGGGAGAGTTTTATAAAACAGAATCCTGACATTTTTTTTGTCTCTAGACTACTGTTTGAATGTCTGCTCTGCTCAGTCATGACCAACTCTGCAATCCCATGGACCATAGCCTGCCAGGCTCTTCTGTCCATGGGATTCTCCAGGCAAGCATACTGGTGTGGGTTGCCATTCCTACTCCAGGGGATCTTCCCTACCCAGGAATCGAACCTGTGTCTCTTGCATCTCCTGGCAGGTGGATTCTTTACCACTAGTGCCACCTGGGAAGGACCTGTTTGAGTGTGGTTGCTAGAAATTTGAAGCTTGACTGCTCATTCTCAAACCATTATTTCTTAGCTGGCTTAGCATCTCTCCTCTGGCACCCAAAGCCCCTGTCCCTGCTGCCCTCACCTTTCACCATGCAGAAGAAATCTGGTGTCTTCTCCAACCAGCCTGTGAAAACCTGAAGTCAGGCTCATTCCATAGTATTCAACTTTCTATCCCCAGGGTCTGTGAAAGCACCGGCCCATACTGGCTGCTTAATAAATGCTTACTGAGCAATAAATGCTTGTGAAATCTCTAAACCTAATAATAATATCTGGCTTTTTATTTAACACGCAAGGATTAATCAGAAGCTAATGCCATGGCAATGAGAGCTGGCAAGGGGATAGATCTTGCCACCCAAGTCCAGCCTTGACAGATGACTTAAGATGCCCCTTAGTCCAGCACCTATGACACCACACCACACATTGGACTTCTTTGGTAAAAACAACTATTAATAGAACTTTTTTTAAAAAAACAACATATTGTGGGGAAGAAGAATACACTGAATAAGACTTTAAAGACTTGGCTTTAAAAAAATGATGCTGAAAAATATGTATTTAATTGAGCTGAATCAAAGTCATTAGAGAACCATTAACATTATCACTCAGAGAATAAAAGTTAAACAAGGTAGAAAGGGGACTTTTCTCCTCTCCTTCCCTATCACTGTCCTCTATGAAACCCACCAAAGCAACACGAAGCAAGAAAAACTAGAGAAAGAATATAATGACCAGAGACACTAAGAAATGACCAACCCAAAGCCCAAATTTAAAGAGCAAATTCAATGTATCTATCAAATACATTAAAACTTACATTATAGGAATATAGAAGGAATGTGCTGAGAGCTGATAATATACCTCAATCAAATCTTATGCAGGGAAAGGAGCAGAGGTCCCACTGTCAGCCAGGCAGTCTTCTCTTGCTCACAAAGCAGGAAGATGCTCCCTACAACTGAGACTGGATGGAAAATGTACAGAGGAAAGGTACTCAAAGCTGCACGCAGCTCTGCAAACATCCCCAGATATTAGGACAGGGGTGTATAGCAAACTGGCAGACAGAACCAGGGAACCAAAGGGAAATGAGAAGTTAATTTAGCAAGGCCACCAGACATTAAGTCAATGCACAAATACCAGTTATTTCTATACCAGATCATAAATAGGTACAATTTTTAAAGATATAGCATAAAAATCAAATATCTAGAGGGGAAACATAAAAAATGCATAACAGCTCTACCAAGAAAAATAATAAGACATTGCTGAGAGAAATTAGAGTAAGCACACCATGGAGGGACATACCATGTTAGTGGATTAGAAGAGTTACTATTAGCAATCAAAATTCTAGCAGTTTTTTAATGAGAATTGATAAACTGATTCTAAAGTTTAAGTAGAAAGCAAAGAGTCATGAATAGTCAGATGGTACTGAATAACACAGAAGACAGTCACTACCAGGTATCAAAATTTAGTTCAAAGCTATAGTAATTAAGACAGAATAGCACTGACACAGGGATAAACAAAAAGATCATGGAATGAAAAAGATCCACACATATAGGGTGACAATAAAGGTATCCTAAGGTACAGACAGTGGAGGAAAGAAAGGTCTTTTCAATAAATGGTACTGGGCCATTGACCCTACCTCACACCATACACAAAACACAACTGTAGACGAGTTATAGATATAAATATGCTAAGTAAATGATAACATAGGAGATACCTGAAATATAATATGGGAAGATATTTTCATAATCTTGTGGGCAATAAACAATTTCTTAAATAGGAGTTAAATATACTCATCATAAAGGGAAAGATCATTAAATTAAACTACATGAAAAGACCTTATTAAATGAGCAAAACTGTCAGCCACAGGGTAGAAGATATTTATAACACTGATAACTAGTAGCAGACTTGAATCCAGAATATGTTAAGTCCAACCAATGAATAAGAAAGAGAAAAACAACCCACTAGGAAAATGAGCAAAAGACTTAAGCAAGCTCCTCACGAAAGATGATGGATATGTGACCAATAAACATTCGAAAATATGCTCAACTTTGTTAGTCACCCGGGAAAATAAAATTAAAATCCACAGAGAGATACCACGACAAAAGAAAAAAAAAGGCTGACCATTTCTAATGTTAGTAAGGATATGATACAGCTGGAACTCTTAAAACCTGCTGGTAGTCCCTCCGATTAAAATAAATAAATTTATATTTTTAAAAATTCATTAAAAAAAAAACTGCTGGTAGAAATATAAATTGGCACACTTCAGAAAACTGGTTGCCAGTATCTATAAAAGCTAGTCATGCTCTATGACCCAGTCATTCTACTCCCCTGTATCCAAGAGAAATGCACACATACGGATACCAAAAGATGCTTACCAAATGTTGACAGTAGCAGTGTTCCTAATTGTCAAAACTGTAAACAACCCAAATAGTCAACAGTAGAGTGGGTAAGAGGCTGGTACTGTATATTTACCCACTGGAACACCACACAACAGTGACAATAAACAAATTACAGCTCCTCACAATTACATGTATGAGTCTCAACAAATAATGATAAGGTGGAAAAGAACAAAAAGCATTCACTGGACAGGTAATCTACTTATGATTCTGTTTGCATAACTTTGAAGACAGACAAAGCAATGTATGGTGGTAGAATTCATGATAGTGGTTACCTCTGGGACAGGGAGCAATGACTGGGAGAGGGCAGAAGGGATTCTCAGGTGAAAAGATGAGTGAGTGTGAGTGGTGGCTACACAGATGCGTTCATTTCATGAAGATTTAAAATGTATAATTTTGATCAGGACACTCTAATGTATATCTATTATACTTCAATGTTTCATAAGAATACTTATAAATCAGCATTTTTTTTTAAAGTCCAAGGAATAGATAAAGAAGATGTGGTACATTTATAATGGAATATTACTCAGCCATAAAAAATAACAAAATAATGCCATTTGCAGCATTATGGATGGACCTAGAGAGATTGTTAGACTAAGTGAAGTAAGTCTGACAGAGAAAGACAAATATCTTATGACATTGCTTATATGTGGAACCTTTAAAAAAAAAAATCATGGTACAAATGAACCTATTTCCAAAACAGAAATTGAGTCACAGATGTAGAAAACAAACTTACAGCTACTGAAGGGGAAAAGGCGAGATACAATGGGAGGTTGTGATCGACATATACATACTACTATATATGAAATAGATAACTAATAAGCACCTACTGTATAGCATAGGAAATTCCACTCAATACTCTGTAATGGCCTATATGGGAATAGAATCTAAAAGAGTAGGTATATGTATAACTGGTTCTATTTGCTGTACAGCAGAAACTAAAATAACAACATTGTAAAGCATCTATACTCCAATAAAAATTATTTTTAAAAAAGTTTGAGATAAGTGAAGAAAGGACATGAACAAGCAGCTTCAGAAAAATGAATCTAAAACAGCCAATAAACATAAGACAAACATACTGAATACAAGAAAACATCAATTCTATTTCACCTATTAGAAGGGCAAAAATAAAAGGATGTTTTAAGAGCCGAGTGTTGGTGAGGGCATGAGATACAAATCCTCTCATTCAATATCATGGGAAAATCTCTTCAGTGGGAAAACTTGGAAATGTTTAGCAAAATGTAATCTACACATACATTGAACCCAGCAGTTATACTGTGAAAAATATACTCTATACTTGAACTGCCACAATTCCCGAAAGCACACATACAAGAGTATTTATTATAACATGTAAAACAGCAAACCATTAACCACTTAGATATCCATTTCGAAGGGAGTAATTTAGTAAATTATCACACATTCATTCTATGAGACTTTTTCATTAAGCTCTTTGAAAAAAGTTCATAATGCTGCAAAATGTAGTGAGTCAATAACACAAAGTAATAGATGGAATGTACAGAAATAAATGCATACATAAATGGATAAAATTTCAGAGAAGTTACACAACAAACTGCAGATGATGATGACCTCAGAAGGGTACTGCAAACGTGAAGTTGAAAGGATGCTCTCATTCCACTGTACATCCTTTTGGCTTCTTGCTCTGTACTTATACTTAATGTACCCACATGTATTTCCAAGGTTCATTCACCAAAACCAAAGAAAGAAACCTAACCACTTTTGATATGGTCACTGCAGATCAGTTATTACAGTTATGTGCCATCATACACTTAAACTGGATTTGGCCAAAAAGGCTTCTCTGCAGATGGAGATTATAGTTGCTAGGCTTTGACTTTTTATTTATTTATTTTCAAATATAAATTTATTTATTTTAATTGGAAGTTAATTATTTTACAATATTGTATTGGCATACATCAACATGAATCCGCCACAGGTATACATGTGTTCCTCATCCCAAACCCCCCTCCCTCCTCCCTCCCCGTACCATCCCTCTGGGTCGTCTCAGTGCACCAGCCCCAAGCTTTTTAGACCACCTGGGCCTACTCTCCAGTTAAAAATCATGTCGGGAATTCTGTGGTGGTCCAATGATTAGGATCTGTGCTTTCACTGCCAAGGGCCAGGGCTCCATCCCTGGTTAAGGAACTATCCTGCAGACTGCATGGTGCAAACAAAAAAAATAAAAAATAATCACTTAGACCTACTATTTGTCAACATCCAGAAAGTCAATGACAAACCTAGATGGTGTATTAAAAAGCAGAGACATCACTTTGCTGACAAAGGTCCATATAGTCAAAGCTATGGTTTTTCCAACAGTTGTGTATGGATGCGAGAGTTGGACCATAAAGAAAGCTGAGCACCAAAGATGCTTTTGAACTGTGGTGTTCGAGAAGACTCTTGAGAGTCCCTTGGACTGCAAGGAGATCCAACCAGTCAACCCTAAATGAAATCAACCTGAATAATTGGAAGGACTGATGCTGAAGCTAAAGCTCCAATACTTTGGCCACCTGAGACAAACAGATGACTCATTGGGAAAGACCCTGATGCTGGGAAAGATAGAGGGCAGGAGCACAGGGTGACAGTGGATAAGATGGTTGGGTAGCATCACCAACTCAATGGACATGAGTTTGAGCAAACTCCAGCAGATAGTGAAGAACAGGTAAGCCTGGCATGCTGCAGCCCATGGGGTCACAAAGAGTTGGACACGACTGAGCAACTGAACAGCAACAATAGCAACAAAATAAAAATACAGGTCAGAGACTGCCCAAAATTAATGGCTCCAAGAGAGCACCTTTTCTCCATTGCAACAAAGCATTGCCTTCCTAGTTGGGGATGATGCTGATGGAGAATCAAGAGAAGGAGCAATAAATACAAACATCCTCAACCATACAACTGTCCCGGACACTCACTTTGTGTCCTAGACACAAAGGTCAGAGAATATATTCTGCAGTAGCTAAATAGGTTAGGACTCCACTTGGCTACACTACCCCCTCTGTTAAGGGCTGAAAACTTTCAGGGACAAACAAGGTCCTACTGTATAGCACACGGAACTGTGTTCAATATCCTGTGACAAACCATAACGGAAAAGAATGTGGAAATATCTATAAATATACGTATAACTGAATCACTTTGCTATACAACAGAAATTAATAAAACACTGTAATCAGCTATACTTCAACAAAAGTTAAATGTTTTTTAATTAAAAAAACTACAAAAAACACATATATTCTCTTATTTAAAATCCATCATTACATCTGAAGTAGTTAATTGCATGAGCTTAGCAGTACTCTTGCCTGGAAAATCCCATGGACGGAGGAGCCTGGTGGGCTGCAGTCCATGGGGTCGCTAAAAGTCAGACATGACTGAGCGACTTCACTTTCACTTTTCACTTGCATGCATTGGAGAGGGAAATGGCAACCCACTCCAGTGTTCTTGCCTAGAGAATCCCAGGGACGGAGGAGCCTGGTGGGGTGCCGTCTATAGGGTCGCACAGAGTCGGACACTACTGAAGTGACTTAGCAGCAGCATTCTTATTACTTAAAATAGTAAAACGAAATTCAAATAAGATTTATACTAGAATAAGGCAATTTACTCAACAAACAGGATTCACTTTACTGTATTTGAAATTTTGTGTTAACTGTTATATTTGGGGGTCAGCCAGGTCTATTATGTTTCAGTAAAGTATCGTCAGCTTTCATTAACCTTGAGCATGAGCAGTCATAGCCTATGAAAAGGTAGAAACAAGAATAAAGAAATCTTGAGTTTGGTCTCTAAGTCAACAAATACATCAGCTGTACATGTGCCCCATGAGCATTCTAAAGTGGAGAGAGTACAACAGCAAAAAAAAAAAAAAAAGACATCAGCAGACCCATCGCACGATCAATACAACTTCACAGGAGAAGCCTAGGCTCAGTCGCAAGAAAAAACATGGATGATACAACCCTTGAATGTGAAATATAGACACTCCATGAATGTCACTAAGCCAAAGACTCATAGTTACCCTGAGACAAACAGCCTGCAGTGAGCACTGCTTGGATTTTACAGCTAGAGAGGTGTGTTTTTGGCATTTTATATGAACCAGGACAATCTCCCAGTGATACTGAGTTATGAATCAAAGATGGATCAGTGCTGATTTCCCCAGAAGAAACTAAAACTGAGGAATCATGGTTTTTTCTTGATCCTATAACAATATTTCTTCTGATAGAACCAGCTTTATTTCCATTCAGTGCTGATAAATAACTCATAACTATGTATCAGGATAGAGAATGAAATAGTTTCAAACTCTTAACTGTGGCTGGCCCATCTACCTCAGGGCTTTTCAAAATGAATTCCTTAGGCTCTCTAGGTTTACAACCTTTAGGGATAATACAGATCTTCCAGCCCACTCCTACCTCATTTTAAGCAGAGCAACTTCCTTTTTGGCTATTATTAAGAATAGGGGTTCAGGAACCCTCTTGCATTGTTGCTGGAATGTAAATTGATACAGCCACTATGGAGAATAGTATGGAGATTCCTTAAAAAACTAGAAATAAAAATATCATATGACCCAGCAATCCCACTACTAGGCATTATACGCTAATAAAACCATAACTGAAAAAGATACATGTACCCCATTGCTCATTGCAGCTCTATTTACAGTAGCTAGGACATGGAAACAACCTAGATATCCATCAATAAATGAATGGATAAAGAATCTGAGGGGTGTGTGTGTGTGTGTGTGTGTGTGTGTGTATATACATATATACAGTGAAATATTACTCAATAATAAAAAGAAATGCATGAGTCAGTTCTAATGAGGTGGATGAATCTAGACCCTATATAGAGTGAAGTAAGTCAGAGAAAAACAAGTATTGTATATTAACACATACATACAGAATCTAGAAAACTGGTACTGATAAACCTATTTGTAGGGCAGGCATAGAGATGCAAACATAGAGTACAGACTTGTGGACACATGGGGGAAAGAGAGGATGGGACAAATTGCAAGAGCAGCATTGAAACATACATATTACCATATGTAAAGTAGCTAATGGGAAGGTGCTGTCTAACACAGGGAGCTCAACCTGGTGCTCTGTGACAACCTAGAGGGGTGGGATGGGGTAAAGGGGAGGTTCAAGAGGGAAGGGATATATGTATACTTAATCGCTAATTCATGCTGTTGTATGACAGAAACCAGCAGAACATTGTAAAGCGATTATCTTCCAATTAAAAATAAATTAAAAAAAAGAATTAGGGTTCTGTCAAAATTTAGCTGTAAAGAGTTAATTAATACAAAGAACACTTGAAAAACACATGTAAAGGAAGGTTTCCTTTGCATAATAATAAGGGGATGGGACTTTGTAGGTGGGACTGGTATTCTAGACAATGCCCAGCCCCTGGCCCATATCAAGCCTCTAATACATTTATTACCCATCAGGGAAAATAGTCATATTTTATTCCCATATTCAGTGATGGTCCTTAAAGATGCCACCAACCAAGGGGCCCCATAAGACTCAATTTTGTGGACACCATGGAACTGTCATATGGGATCCACTTATATAAGACAGTTATTTTTGCTCACTCTGCTCCTTGCACAGGTGAAATAAATCTTTTCTTTTGAGGACATCTGCCCCTTCCCATTGAGGGTAATTGCTACTAAAATGGCTCTGACTCTGGGGATAATTCAAGGCCACCATATATTGGAGAGTCGGCTTGAGAAGAGGCTGACACGGAAGAAAGGAGAGAAAAGAGAGGATGAAAGAGGCAGGAGGAGAGAGTGCAACAGAATTCTAACAACATCACGTGAGGGCACGGATCCAGCGAACAGCACTCGGTAATGTGTTCTCAATTACTTTGCTTAAATTAATGAGGGATCTCTTCTGCTTGTAACTGGAACAATCTTGACAGCTACAACACATGAACGTCTTTTTCAATCAGGACACAATAATAAACAAGACTCCCCTACTCGTGCTGGCTTCACTTCAAAGATAAATTAGGAACCGATTCTCAGGAGGATTTCTATAAACAATAAGCTCCCCTCAAATTATAAACAGCCTCAGTCTTAAGAATCCAACTATATCCAATTCAACAACAAGAAGGATGCACCATGTAAAACACACAGCTAACAGGATGATGGCTGAAATGGTCTTGCCTAGTTAACTCACTTCACAGTGATCCTTTCTCACTGTTATTTATTTTCTAACCAACTAGGCTACGGTTTGGGCTTCCCTGATAGCTCAGTTGGTGAAGAATCTGCCTGCAATGCAGGAGACCCTGGTTCAATTCCTGGGTTAGGAAGATTCCCTGGAGAAAGGAAAGTGTTCAGTATTCTAGCCTGGAGAATATAGTTCACGGGGTCGCAAAGAGTAGAAAACAACTGAGAAACTCTCACTTTCACTTTCAGGCTATGGTTTAACCACAGAGCAGGGGGATGTCTCCCAGCTCAGTTCAGGACTGGGGAAAGCCTATGGTATGGGGAAAAAATATCCAAAGAATGCTACTATATAGACTTTGGAAGAGTTTTAGAGTACCTATGTCATCAGCCCTTCACCGGAAGGGCTCATGGCAATCAGCATTTAGTCATATTCACAGCTAAGGCTGATTACAGCAAAATGACACAAAGTCAAATCAGCAAAGGGAAAAGGTGCTTGGAGCAAACTCCAGGGAAGACCAAGCTTCCAGAGTCCTCTCCCAGGCAGATGGAGAAGAACATGCTCAATTCTTCCAGCAACAAGTTGGGAAACACAGGGGAAATGCTGACTCCTGGAGAGGTGCGTTACAGACTCAGCACCTGGGGATTTTCTCAGGGGATCGTCTTGCACATACCTTCTGTCTGGGCGTGCATGCATGCAAAGTTGCTTCAGTCGTGTCGACTCTTTGCAACACTATGGACTATAGCCCGCCAGGCTCCTATGTCCATGGGATTCTCCAGGCAAGAATACTGGAGTGGGTTGCCAAGCCCTCCTCCAGGGGATCTTCCCAACCCAGAAATCGAACCCACTTCTCTTATGTCTTCTGCATGGGCAGGTGGGTTCTTTACCACTGAGCCACCTGGGAAGTTAGTAGATATCAAAACCTCAGACTCCCAGAAGGCAAGCAGGTGCTCAGCATAAACCACACTGTTTGTACAGACAGTTTATGCTCAGTGAGACATTCTGATCACTGAGAGACAGTGTGATATGCGTACTTCACTAGTCAAGTCCCCACATGTGCCACCCAAGAGCCAGCCTTGTAAGCAGGCTTTTCTACAACAGCAGTGGCCCACCTGCTAAGTTAATGGTTTCTATAGTTTCTGCACAGGACTAAAGCTTAATTACTCATATCAAAGTGAGAATGGAGCCCTGAGACACAAAGTGGCTTGCCCAAAATCACAGAGGAAAGCTAGAACTGGTTCCCAGGTCTCCAGATTCTCAGAGAGATAGAGTCAGTCCCACCCTAGGCCTCCAGACACATATCGTCCAAAGATGTTTGCTTCAGAGCAGAGACTGCAAATGAAGAAGATTCAAAGAGAGCTTTGATTCTCCAGCCACAAATTCTCCATGGTAACATTAATTACATCCATCACTTGAAAGTTTCACTGAAGGAATACATATAATTTTTTAATATTCTAGCACTAACCCTCCTCTTAGAAAAGATACCTCTCTGACTCAACCTAATTATATTTGAAAATACCAAGCTCATTATCACTTTAATTAAAATCATTCATTTTCACTTAAAGCTGGAAGAGTCCTTAGAGGTGGTCTGTCTAGTCCAACATCTTTATTTAACAGAAAAAGCACTGGGGTCCAGAGAGGGAGGCAACTTGACTGAGGCCCCATCATCAATGTGTCTAAAAACTGGAACCAGACCCCTCTTCTCCCGACTTCAAGTAACATGACCTTCGAGAGCCTTCCGCTATTTGATCAGCCCAGGGTCATAGCTCAGAAGACCATATACGTTTATTATAGGCTAAGTGCTTAATGATTTGGAATAAAGTTCTCTTCATGACCTGTGCAAATCTGTACAGCTCTGCAAAGAACCAATAGAAAATTAGAAAACTAATAAAAATCACTGCTGCACTGATATTTAATATGACATTTAGATGCTGTATATGCATCCTCATTTAAATATTCATGATTACCCCAGAAGTACAACACAGTGCTGAATCTGCAAAAATTTATCCCCAAGACACTGATGGCCCAGAAATACAGTCACTAGATTGACCACCAAGGGGCCTTCCACGCCCAACCTCCTGAGGAAGCTGTGTGCTGAAGAAAGAATACCAAGGGGCTTTTCCTGGCCAGAGGAAACAGATTTCAGACACCCCAGGACATTATCATCACACGACAGGAAAAGAGCCCCAAGGCACACGAAGACAGAAAACCGATCATTTCCCTACAGAACAGATTCTTGTCGTATGCAATTCACAACTGGGAGACCCAAATGCTGAGAATGCTTCCATATTCTAATGTGAAATACATGTCAAATTAAAAAAAAAAAAAAAAGCTGATGGATAGAAGGGGCTCAGTCTAGAAAGTGCCATTCAAGTTGTATGAGAACAGTATAAACCCCGTGCTTCTCACCTGGAGGCATGGACATCTGGCAATGTCTGGAGACATTGTTGTCACAGCGTGGGAGATGGGACACTCCTGGCATCTTGTGAGGAGAGGCTAGGGATGCTGTTGAACATCCTACAAGGCACAGGACAGCCTCCCCCTCCCCCCACCAACAAAATTTAACTGGACCAAAGTACGAACAGCGCTGAGGACAAGAACTACTCTAAAGAGATAAAGGCCAATTTGCAGTTCTAAGAATGTGTAGACAGATTGATTCTAAGAATTCTGTGGTTCTATAGTGTGAAGCATGATGATACACAAATATAACTTCAAACATTAAAAAGGAATTTAAAACATAACAATTAACCAGAAGATTCACATTGCAATAAATATTTAGAAAGAGTTTTGGTTATTTCACTGTTTTAAGGCTTGTATCCTTTCATTCTGCAAAACTTGAAATGTGTTTTGCTAGAATTTGGTCCTTAAACTTGAGATACCAGCTTCAGTTTTGGCTTCCTCGTCAGCACTCAGGGAGTTAAGACCCTCAGGTGAACTTGGAGAGGGACCCACAGCCAGGAGCTTGTCCAGGCTGCTATCATCCGTTACGTGGCCTGCATGCCAGAGCCTCCGGTTACCACCCAGCAGTTTGTATTTTTAATTACGTTTCTAAGGGTTTAGAGTAAAATTTTCTAAACCCACTATGAAAACACTGGTAAATCCAGACAGTAATTAGGAGTGAGAAATAAAATGCACATGGCCAAGCAGTCAAGAAACAGCAGATCCTGGTAACTTAGGAGACAGAGTGGGAGAATACAATAAAAACAAATAAGATCTGCTTATCATGTGTTTATGGGGGGGGGAAATGGCCAAGTATGAAGAGAGTAAAATAGAAGCAGGGTACCAACTATTTACCAAAGATCCAGGCCGGTGTGTTCAAAGGCCCCCACCCTCAAATTACTTAGTACTTGTGAAGATCTTTCAGTGTTCCTCAAATCTGCACCAAGAGAACACCGATTTGGGACTTCCTGGTAGTCCAGTGGTTAAGAATATGCCTGCCAACACAGGGGACACGGGTTCAATCCCTGGTTTGGAAAAATCCCACTTGACACAGGGCAACTAAGCCTATTGCCACAACTACTGAGCCCGAGCTCTAAAGCCAGCGCCCCAACTACTGAAGCCTGAACACTCCAGACCCTGTGTTCTATAACAAAAGAAGCCACCACAAAAGAAGCCCAGGCACCGCAACGAAGACCCAGCACAGCCATAAATAAGGTAAAACTTTTTTTTTTTTTTACAAAAAAAGGAAACACCGATTTGGATGAAGAAATTCTCTAAAGACCAAATGGTAAGGTAAACTCATTAACAGGACCTGTTGTGCTCGCAGTTTTCCCAGAAGCAAGATGGGAAGAGATTGCATGATAGCACAGATTGATGTAAAGCCCCATACAGCTGTGAAGGTTGTTCACTGTGCAAGGGCTTTCTGTCAAGGGGGTTCAGTGAGGGCTGGTGGACTAATCAAGCTGAGCACTTTGCTGTGGGGCCTACATCCAGATTCAGGAAAGAGGGCGTTTTTCTAACACGCTCAAAGGTGTCCCATGGCCTAGTGGTAGAGAGTGAGGCAGGAACTATTTGCTTAGCCAAGCCATCCCAGACCTGCCTGGCTCCAGGGAGAAAGGAGGTAAGTCCTAAGCATGCAGCCTGGAAGGTCAGACAGAGCAGAGAGGAGGGGAGGGAGAATCATGACCTCCTTCACCCTGGTGGTTTTTTTTTTTTCAAAACAGCTTAAGGGGAAAGAATTAAGAGGAAGGAAATGATCATAAAGCACACATACTGATAGCTAGGATAACTTTATAAAGATGCTTGGCCTTAGTTTTCACCTACAAAATGATTAAGTACTTTGGAAACCAATCCATCTAAACTATGGTCCAACCCCACCCTCCTCGTGCCCCCTCTAGCTTCCCATCATTTCTGCTTATGTTCATCCAGGAGCTGAGGCTGAGGGTGACACCTGGAGGGTGTCAGACAATTCCCTGGGGCAGTGCTCACATCTGCCTTTTGAAATAAAGGCTCCACACCCTTTGCCTGAGGGCCTGCCATGTGTGCGGGGTTGTGAAACCAAGCAGGACCCAGTGGGGCTCCCTTGGGCACAAAAGCCTTTCTGTGTCCCCCATTTCTTGTTTGCAGAGAAAAGACTTCCGCCTCCTAGACCTTCCCTGAGTTCCAAAGGACAAGTCAAGCAGTTACTAATTAGGAAAGTGAGGGAACGCAGAACATAGGAAAGGCAGTCAAACAATAGTGTAACATAAAGCAGGATCCCAGTTCATCCTCAAGGGATGTGGTAACAATCTAATAATACATCTTAGAGTTGTTCTACGGAACTAAGGCCCCCACCCAGGTGAGGATGGCAATTTCAGGCTGAGCAAAGGATTCTTGGAGAATCACCCTGTTACCTCTCCACCACCCCCTCAGAAGAAAAGTCACCCATCCTGCTGCCCTCACTCCAAATTTTGCTTGTAAAAATTCTTCCCTAGAAATAATCTGGGAGTTCCGGTCTTTTGAGCACAAGCTTGGCCCTGCAATAAACCCTCCTCTGCTCCAAATTCGGACATTTCGATTTGTCTGGCCTCACTGTGACTCAGGCACAGGGACTTGAGTCAAACAGTTTCAGGCACAGAAGTGAACAGAAAAAATCCCTGCCCCTGGACTCACAGTCTGGTGGGCGAGACAGACACATAGGTGGTGTTCTTGGGATTTTTCCTAGCTCCACACCATCTCTCTGGGTCACCCTCTAATGAGATAGGTCTCTCATTAATAGGGAGCCATGCCCAGCCTCTCAGAAGGCAGAATGAATTTGCTGCAGCTGTGCACTGTCAAATTGGGCTGGGAGAAAACATAAAAGATTTCACAGATGAGCCTGGTTCTATTTTAAGTGAGGCAGCATTTCAACAGGTGAGCCAAAGAGAATATTCCAAGTCGCAACAAGACACGTTTTGGGGAGACAATCTTCAAACAGCAGAGGCACTGAAACCAAGCAGGATCCTGTGGGGCTCCCTGGGCACAGAAGCCTTTCTGCCCCCTATGCCTTGTTTGTAGGGCTCCTTGACCTTCCCTGAATTCCAGAGGACAGATTAGGTCAGTCAAGGCTATGGTCTTTCCCGTAGTCATATATGGATGTGAGAGTTGGACTGTGAAGAAAGCTGAGTGCCGAAGACTTGATGCTTTTGAACTGTGGTGTTGGAGAAGACTCTTGAGAGTACCTTGGACTGCAAGGAGATCCAACCAGTCCATTCTAAAGGAGATGGGTCCTGGGTGTTCTTTGGAAGGAATGATGCTAAAGCTGAAACTCCAGTACTTTGGCCACCTCATGCGAAGAGTTGACTTATTGGAAAAGACTCTGATGCTGGGAGGAATTGAGGGCAGGAGGAGAAGGGGATGACAGAGGATGAGATGGCTGGATGGCATCACCGACCCGATGGACGTGAGTTTGAGTGAACTCCAGGAGTTGGTGATGGACAGGGAGGCCTGGCGTGCTGTGATTCATGGGGTCGCAAAGAGTCAGACACGATGGAGCGACTGAACTGAACTGAACTGAATCAGGGAAGCAACGTTATTTTCTTGGGCTCCAAAATCACTGCAGACGGTGACTGCAATGATGAAATTAAAAGACACTTGGTCTTTGGAAAGAAAGCTATGACAAACCTAGACAGTGTATTAAAAAGCACAGACATCGCTTTGTTGACAAAGGTCTGTATAGTCAAAGCTATGGTTTTTCCAGTACAGCTGTGAGAGTTGGGCCATAAAGAAGGCTGAGCACCGAAGAACTGATGTTTTCAATGCTATGATGCTGGAGAAAACTCTTGAGAATCCCTTTGGACAGCAAGGAGATCAAACCAGTTAATCCTAAAGGAAATCAATGCTTCATTGGAAGGACTGATGCTGAAGCTGAAGCTCCAATACTTTGGCCACCTGATGCAAAGAGCTGACTCAGAAAAGATGCTGGGAAAGATTGAGGGCAGGAGGAGAAGAGGGCAACAGAGGATGAGATGGTTGAATGGCATCATTGACTCAGTGGACATGAGTTGAGCAAACTCCAGGAGATGGTAAAGGACAGCAAAGCCTGGCGTCATGCAGTCCATGGGATCGCAAAGAGTCCGACACAACTGAGCAACAACAACCATCAGGGAAGGGAGGGGATGGAGAAACAATGGAGGAGCAGTCAAGAAACAATAATGCAGCCTTGAGGCAGTGTCCTGATTCCTCCTCAAAGGATACACATAACAGTATCTTTCAGCTCTTTACAGAACTCAAATCCCCAACAAATGGAAAGTGTTAGTATTCTTCATTCCAGATTAAAGGAACAAGAGAAGCTCATCAAGATTAGGAAGACAAGATTAAAGCGTGCAGGCCCTGCACAGACCCTGATCTTATCAGCCACACCGCCCTTGGCTACTGCTATGAAACTGCTCACCCAGTCCTCCTGGGTTGGGACACATAGTTTTCAAGGGCAGGACCCCCCTGTGTCCCCCTTTGTCTGGCACAGCAATAAAGCCATTCTTCTCGTTACCCAAAACCCAGGGCTTACAGAGGACTCTGGGTATGGAAGGGGAATTCGCCATGCAAAGGTTGAGGAAAGACTTAGGGGACTGACTATGCTTAAGAGGTAGGAAAAAATGGAAGAACCAGTGAAAAAACAAAAGAAGCCAAGGGGAAGGGGAAAATGAGGGCTAGGACGTCTAGGGCCTTAAGTGCTTAAGGGGTGTGCTGGAATGTCACAGTGAAAAGGAAAAAAAGGAGGAATGAGTTTTTTTCTTTCCCTTTCCTGAGAACTGGAGAAGGAAATGGCAACCCACTCCAGTATTCTTGCCTGGAGAATTCCATGGACAGAGGAGCCTGGCAGAGGTCCATGGGGTTGCAAGAGTTGGACACAACCAAGCGACTATCACTCCCTGAGAACCAAGATAAAGAGAACAGTGAGCAGGCCTGAGCATTCCTAGTTTTTTTGTTTTTGTTTTTTAACTGCTCCTAACTCTGCAGGTCTGTAACTAAGTTTGCTTTTCTGCCCCCTAACTCTGCAGGAGCTACACTTCACACCTATTTTCCTTTGACTCTATGCTAAATACATCCTGTATCTGGTGTTTACCCTTAGGACACTCTTCCCCTTGCTGTTGTATATCAAGAAGGCCTCAGAGCTACCTGCCAGACACAATTATGGGGTTACTGTCACCATCCTATGATTCTTTCTTTAAGAAGAAAAGAGGAAAAAAAATCAAGATCCTAACACCTTTGCTCATCACCAGCTCCTGACTGTGAGTCCTCATCTTATCTAAGCCCCTGGACTCCTCATGGAGTCGGGGCACAGTTCTTGAGGCATGAGCCTACTGTCTTCCCATCTACGCCAGCTGAGAATTAAAGCCACCTTTCTATTACCTCCAAACTCTGTCTCCGTATTTTTTATTTGGCTTCGGTAGGCAGAGAAACCCAAGATTTTGGCCAGCATCGGGTGGGGTGGGACATCAACACTGGACAAACCTCTGAGAAAAGCACACTTGACTGGTCACCTGAGTGGGTGGAATGAGGACAACAGAGACAAAGGAAGAATAGAGGGAATGTGACGACTTTGGAAATTTGTGGGCGATCTTAAAAAGAAAGTCACTAAACACTAGGTAGGGGACTATGACCTCTCTGTGAAATTCTACAGTTTTAGCCATTGAAGGGCCAGTTGCTGTTATATTTCTCACTAAACCCTAAATGAGGAAATTGAAAAAATGCCAATAGGGCATTGGTGTTCCTGTGTACAGGGAAAGCTGAACACCCAGTTATAAGGTCTGACCCCAGAGGAGCCTGCAAGGTCAGCTCTCCCAAAATGAAAGGCCACCAAGGCCACCCAGTAAGCGGCAGCGAGAATGTTAACCCTCAACACAGGGCCCAGCAGGGTTCCCTACCAATCGGGCTGGATGCCTCTCAGAGGCCAAGGTTTTCTTTTCTAGGAGAGAAAGGTCTCCCACACAAACCAGCAGGAGAGGAAAATAATGGCTGAGCCGAGCCTGAGCCTCTCTGCTTACAAAGCTGAGGGTTTAGGGCCGGCAGGGGACACACCTTCCCCGGATCTAATACATCTGCAAGCATTTCAAGTTGCAGAGACAGCACTCTTTGCACTTGCAAGCGGGCCCACCTCCGTTCTTCTAAGGCACAAGGGTTCCTTTCTTTCAGTTACAAATGCTGTCTGAGGATAGGAGGTAGGGACAATCCTTTGAAGTCTGCCAAAAATGAAATTATCATTACACAGAGATACTATTAATAATAATCCTCCCTGCTGATATGCTGTGCAGCCAGTGCTTTTTAAATCTTGTAAATACCTTGATCTGTGCACCACCACAGCCCACACAAACCAGTTTGCTGGTTCTGACATCTCCAGCTGGGAAGCTCCCCAGGGGCCTCAACTATTAATACCTTATTCCTATTTGTAAGCCCCTTCTCCAACCTCACCCCAGGGCTAAGCAAAGAGGCTGACCCAAAACAGGCATCCCATACATATTTCCTGAACTTCATGAAGGCAGTGGCCATTTTTTTTAGCATTTCAGATAGACAGATATATGTATGTCATATATACATGAAACAGAGTAAGACCCTGTGGGGCCCTTCCTGTACAACTTCTTTCTTTATCCCCTATCCCTTGTTTTTTAGGAAATGGGCTTCATTCACTTTCCTTGACTTTCCCTGAATTCCAAAGGACAGGTTCAAACAGTTGCTCATCAGGAAAGGGAGGGAAAGCAGAAACAATGGAGGAACAAACAAGAAACCAAAGTGCAGCCTAGGCAGAGTCCTGGTTCATCCTCAAGAAATATACACAACAGTATCTTTGAGTTCTTCAGCAAATTAAGGCCCCCAGCAACCTGGAGGATGGTAACTTCAGGTGGGCGCAAGAATCCTGAAGCACCGCCCTGTTATTAACACCTCAGCACCAACCAATCAGGAGAAAGTCACACACCCTTCTGCCCTCACCCCAAATTCTGCCTTTAATAGACATGCAAACATGTATGCACGGCACATGTCAATACATCATACACACAAATAAACGTACGGCATGGACTTTAAATCGACTCCTCTTGAGAACCAAAATCTATGTTCTTTCTCTAAGGGAATCATGTCTTCTCTCTCCTGGATGGTCCTTTCCCTTCCCCAAGAATCCCTTCCATCCACCAAGGTCCCAGCAGGGAACAGAAGTTACCCTAAGTGGTTCAAATGAAGTGACTTTACCTTGCAGGGTTAAGAGAGCAAACTCAGATGGTGAGTCACCCACAGGTGAACATTAAGTTCCACTCCAAGGGCTGGAGTGACAAGGGGCGGTGACAGTGTCCCCAGAGCCAGCAGGAGCCTAGAGTCCAGCAAGAGGTGCTGCTCCTGAAAGAAGTCCCCACAGGGCTGCTCTGCCAGAGGCTCAAAGCCAGGACAGAGGGAACAGGGAAGTGTCCCAGCCTCCCTCCCTACCTGCAATTGCCTGCAGGAGGCTCCCAAGTACCCAGGCCACACCCACATCAGCTGAGAGGTATTTCCTCCTCCTCCTCCACCTGCCACTGTGAGCCTCAGGGCCCATAGGTTACCTACTTCTGTCCTAAATGAGGGGGAATGATGGCTGAATGGCTCCTTTAATCCTCCAATTTTCCTGACTTTGGTAAATATGAGTTTCATAATTTAAAAATAAGAGAAGGGTAATTTTCAAATGAGATATGCAATATCCTGGCAGGTTTACATTAAAAGTCTTAATTACAGGATTTAACCAGAAAAAAAAAAAATGTCCACATATAGATTCTGCTCACATTCTGTGTTCTGGATTTGCTCATTTCAAAACAATTAGTTTCACCAAAGTCAAACAGGAGAACCCAGATAGACACACCAAAGGGAAGAGCAGGGCACTTTGGTGATGTTAATGCCTCCACTGCACTAGTATAGTCTCTCTAGAACCAGAAATGTCATGGGTGACATTCACATCAGCCAATTATATTTCCATCTTGCTACACAAGTGAACAGTCACGCATTTACCACTGTCATTACGTTACCATGGCTGTTGCCCTAGAATCATACCCCTGCCCCTCCCTAGAACGAAAAGTAACTGCTCTTATCTGAGTTTCAGGTCCAATTATGAAAGGAGGAAGATGCAAAGAGAAAAACAAAAACTAGTTAGAACTCACCAGGGGCCCAAGATGGCAGGAGACCCCTGAGTTTCATTATATACTCATTGTAATGTATTAGCAGGGAGATCAAACCAGTCAATCGTAAAGGGAAATCAACCCTGAGTACTCATTGGAATGTGTTAGTCGCTCAGTCTTGTCCAACTCTTTGAGACCCTCCTGGACAGTAGCCCGCCAGGCTCCTCTGTCCATGGAATTCTCCAGCAAGAATACTGGAGTGGGTTGCCATTCCCTTCTCCAGGGGTTCTTCCCGACCCAGGGATGGAACCTCATTCACCTGTATAACAAGCAAATTTTTTACCAATTGAGCCACTAGGGAAAGACTGGATGCTGAAGCTCCAAGACTACAGGACATACACCCTACCACCATGACAACAACAGGAAGAGCCCATATAAGGACTGAAAAGGAGTGTTGCCATATTTTCTTGGGCTCCAAAATCACTGCAGATGGTGACTGAAACCATGAAATTAAAAGACACTTGCTTCTTGGAAGAAAAGCTATGACAAACCTAGACAGAATATTAAAAAGCAGAGACACCACTTTGCCAATGTGTATAGTCAAAGCTATGGCTTTTACAGTAGTCATGTACGGATGTGAGAGTTGAACTATAAAGGCTGAGCACTGAAGAACGGATGTTTTTAAACTGTGGTGTTGGAGAAGACTCTTTAGAGTCCCTTGGACAGCAAGGAGATCAAACCAGTCAATCCTAAAGGAAATCAACCCTGAATATTCATTGGAAGAACTGGTGCTAAGGCCAAAGCTCCAATACTTTAGCCACCTGATACAAAGAGCCAACTCACTGAGGGCAAGAGGAGAAGAGGGTGGCAGAGGATGAGATGTTGGGATAGCATCACCAGCTCAATGAACATGAATTTGAGCAAACTTCAGGAGACAGTGAAGGACAGGGAAGCCTGGCGTTCTGCAGTTCATGGGGTTGCAGAGTCGGACACGACTTAGCGACTGAACAACTCAGCTCTGGATCCAAACCACACCCATGTCCTAAGAGAATTCATGAATATTCCTTCTTCTCTTTACTCAATTCCCTCCCTTTTGCCTGGGCCTGTGTTATATATATATATACATATATGTATATATATAGTGACTCAGCCCAAATCAGGTTGAGAACTTGATTTGGGAACTAAGTTCCCACTGCTCCATTGTTTGACCATTGAATAAAAGCTTGTGCTCTTTAAGGGCTGTGCAAATTCAAGCAGAAAAAGAACCTCTCCAACCAAGGCAAGGGGTCCCTGCACAGCCTAGGACCCTGGCACAGGTCCAGGCGAGCAATTTGCTAACAGATTCTGCATGTGTAATGTTGCATGCAGCTCTTTTGAGAAGACTAATTTGGTAACAAACTGCAAAAGGCATCAGATAACACTTCCCCATTGTACAGTTAATATGAAAATACTGTACACATCCAAAATGACACAATATGCAGTGGTAATTACTCCCCTTTGTCTTGTCCCAGGAATCTGACATGAAGCCTAGATTAGGTAATTCTGATCATGTGATCACATGACTACATAAATAACTCATGTGTGTGTGTATGTGTCTCCACGTGCATGTACATAAGAAGCAAACTTTTTTTTTTTTTTTAAATAGCTCAGCCAGGTGGTACCTGACCATGTTCTGAGGAAATAAAGAGGAAAAGACTGCTCTAGTCCCCCAAAACTTAACATATTGCATTCCCTCCATCTCCAAATCCCCTACCACAGAGTTACAAATCTCTATGCTGAACCCATCCAATATCTAAATGGACAATCCAAAAGTAAATAGCATGGTTCAATTATTCCTAGAGGATATCAAAAGGTGGAGCAGAAATTTCCAGCAGGTATAGCACTTGGAAGGAGTCCAGCAGGATGGGGGATGTCCCTGGTGGTTCAGTGGTTGGGGCTCTGTGATTCCAACGCAGGGGAAAGAAAAGTTAAAGTTGCTCGGTCGTGTCCAATTCTTTGCGACCCCATGGACTATACAGTCCAAGGAATTCTCCAGGCCAGAACACTGGAGTGGGTAGCCTATCCATTCTCCAGGGGATCTTCCTGACCCAGGAATTGAACCAGGGTCTCCTGCACTGCAGGCAGATTCTTTACCAGCTGAGCTACCAGGGAAATCCAATGCAGGGGACCCAGGTTTAAGCCCTGGTTGGGGAACTAAGAGTCCACACATGGCTTGATGTGGCCATAAGTAAATGAATAAACAAACAAACAAAAATCCCAGCAGGATGGTATCAAGCCCTCCTACACTTGGAGGTAGGTGAGTGAGGAGTGGCTCTGGTCTATCCAAGCCCCACCCCACTTCTCAAAAGTAGCCCCAGCTGTCCTGTGACTGTGTCCTTGGCAACCCCCAGCTGACCCAACACCATTCAAGGGGGTGCCATTGTATCTACAAAAGGGCAACTATCCCTAAAAGAGCTTTCAATACAAAGATTACTGATAAAATTTCCAGTTTGCTAAAACATACATAGTGTGAACATAGAATTCTTTTTCAAAACTCCATTTGTTTTTCTCACAGTACAAAACAAAATGGATTTAAAACCACACCACTATAAATCTATTTAACTACAAATAAGACACTGATCCTCTAATTGACTCAGTTTTTTCAGGGTGATTCATTCCTCCATGTTTTCTTTTTAAGTAAAATTAAAGTTTCTTTCACTAAGCACCTTTTCCCTCTAATTGTTCCCTTACAAGGAAGAATAAGTGTTCTTTCAGGAGTAGTGGGGTCAAGCTGTCTACACAAGGCACTAATACAGATTTGGATTTGAATCCAGTTATGACCTTACATCAGCTATTCATCTCAGTTCCATTGCTCAGTCGTGTCTGACTCTTTGCGACCCCATGAACTGCAGCACACCAGGCCTCCCTGTCCATCACCAACTCCCAGAGTTTACCCAAACTCATATCCATTGAGTCGGTGATGCCATCCAGCCATCTCATCCTCTGTCATCCCTTTCTGCCCACAAACTTTCCCAGCATCAGGGTCATTTCAAATGAGTCAGCTCTTCACATCAGGTGGCCAAAATGTTGGAGTTTCAGCTTCAACATCAGTCCTTTCAACGAACACTCGGGACTGATCTCCTTTAGGATGGACTGCTTGGATCTCTTTGCAGTCCAAGAGACTCTCAAGAGTCTTCTCCAACACCACAGTTCAAAAGCATCAATTCTTTGGCACTCAGCTTTCCTTATAGTCCAACTCTCACATCCATTCATGACATCAGCTATAAGTAAGAGCAAATTATTTAATGTTTCTAAACCTCAGTTTTCACCTCTGAAAAGTTAGATACTAACTCACAAAGTTGAAAAATTAGAAGGAACATATGTAAAATATCAATCATGTAGTACCCAATTTACTTCTTATTTATGGGTATTACTTTTAAAAAAAAAAACCTAATTCTTGGCAATTGGTTAATGTTAAGAATTTCTTTTCTTACATATGATATAAAAGATCTCATGTGAGATTGAAAAGCCAAATTGAAAAACCTAACCTTACAAAAACAATATAAAGTTACAGGGGAAAAAAGCACATTATTGATTATTAAACCAGGGAAGATTTGGTACTTAAATCGAAACTCCAGGCTTTCATCAAGAGCTTCAATAAGCAAAGCAGGAGTATTTCACTTATCCAACCACATGTTAATAAAGGAATTCTCTTCAGTTGAGAAGATGAATTTTCACAGCACATTAAATGCTATTGTCTGGACCTCAATGACTTTCATAGTGAAGGAAACAAAGGTGAAAAGAGTTAGAATTCATTAAGAACTGAAAATTAATTAGTCCATCTCAACCCCATGAGTCACAGCCATCAATTTAAGAGACATAACTCCAAACACTGGATTTTAATTAGGAGGGTTACAAAACTGTTTAAGAACCAAAACCTAATTGTCAAGCCCAATTAAGCAGGTTGATGGGACAGACTATATGATGCTATAAAGTACTCCTTTTACAAAAAAAAAAAGAAGAGTAAAACAAAATCCTGTTCAGCTCACCAGCTTTTCCTCAAAATACACACTAATATACACGTAATAAAGTGGTTTCATTCATTCATTATGCAAAGGATGTCCATCTTTGGGTCAATAACCTTAGGACACAGGCAAGATGTGGATGGTATGCGCGTGTGCTCAGTCAGGTCCAACTCTTTTGTGACCCCATGGACTATAGCCCACCAGGCTCTTCTGTCCATAGAATTTCCAGGCAAGAATACTGGAGAGGGTCGCCATTTCCTTCTCCAGATGTGGATAGTGGTTCTGGCCGACCAACCTCTCCAGGAAAGTTTTCATGAGGTAACCACTAAGACTCAATTTAGTTCCAAGATCCTATAATGAAGACAAATTTGCTGACCATTGTGGACATTGGTGCCAGTGAGAATGGAGTCAGAGCAGGGAGATGCCATGTTTAGGGATAGAGACACACTGGGCCAATCGGGCAGAAAGAACTTGGAGTCCAGAGGTACCAGCAGCATCTAGAGGCAACATTTCCAGTTGGTTCTGCTCTTTCTTTCCTTTGCCTTTTTTAAAGACCAACCTTCTATCACCTAAAGTAGCTATTTGAAAAGTAACTCAGACTCTGTCCTCTTAAAAAGACAACTGCTTTTCTTTAATTAACTAGAAAATACACACTACAGAAACAAGCTTCATATCCTCTTCACAAGTGTATACATGCACATAGCCTCAACAACACACCTTGCTTGTCTCTTTCAGAAATATCTGAAACAGGATGGGGAACACGTGTATACCTGTGGCACATTCATGTTGATATATGGCAAAACCAATACAATATTGTAAAGTCTAAAAAAAAAAGGCAAAAAAAAAATATATCTGAAATTCTCCACTTTACTTTGGTAAGAAAAACTGAATGTCAACAATTCACATTCATTCCAGAACTGGGGTCCATTTTGGCTTTTTATTTTGTTTTATTTATTTGTTTTTGGCTGTTCTGGATCTTCATGGCTGCAAGGGCTTTTCTCTAGTTGTGCCGAGTGGGGGCTATTCTCTGGTTGTGGAGCTCAGGCTTCTCATTGCGGTGGTTTCTCTTGTTGCAGAGCAAAGGCTCTAGGGCACATGGGATTCAGTAGTTGTGGCTCCTGGGCTCCAGAGCACAGGCTCAGTAGTTGTAGCGTACGGGCTTAGTTGCTCTGTGGCATGTGGGATCTTCCCAGAGCAGGGATTGAACCCATGTCTCCTGCCCTGCAGGTGGATTCTTTACACTGCGCAACCAGGGAAGCTCAGACCTGGGTCCATTTTCATCTAAATATAAAAAGCAGCTACCATCCCACTCTGGCTGCTTTGCTGTATGGAGCCTTCCCCAGCCCACCCCCTAACAATCCCCCAAGTACAGGAGTTTAGAATATTCTTCATACTCTTTGGGGTAGGGAGAGCTTCTTATGACCTTGATGAAGGGACATTCTATTAATACTTTTAGTTACCTCATCCTTTCCCATCATACATATCAGCACATGTACACTAATTATTCCATATCAGTCACAAAGAAGACACCTTTAAAATGAAGCACTAGAACCAAAAAGGTAACTATCCCTCCAACCTCTGGGCCACTGATTCTCCATTGAAAATATTCAGTGGGTCAAAATAGGGCTTCCTGTAATTGAGGACTTCCCCCTTCCAAATGGTGTCATGAAGCTCCATCACCCCAAGTGTGGGTAGAAATATCAAGAGATACCTTGATCAGAACTGCTCAGATTTGCACACATGTGTACACACACACACCAAATGCAGAGGTCCATGACAGAACACAAGAAATGCAGGAGATTGAGGAAACTTTCAAAGGGTTTCTGCAAAGTATGATCATTTCAAAAAGGGAAGAAAGAAAGAAAGCTGTGTGCTATAGTCAGATGCCTACTGAGAGAGAAAGGAACTTAAGAGGGGAGCAGACATATGATCCAGCAACTCCACTCCTGGGCATATACCCAGAGACTCAAAAAGATACACGCACCCAATGCTCACTGCAGCACTATTCACAACAGCCAAGACACGGAAGCAGCCTGAACGTCCACCGAAGGATGAGTGGATAAAGCAGATGTAGCACATACATACAATGGAACATTACTTGTCATAAAAAGAAATAATGCCATCTGTGGATGAACCTAGAGATTATTATATTAAGCAAAGTAAATCAAAGACAAATATCATCTGATATCACTTCTATGTGGAATCTAAAAAAAATGATACAAATGAATTTATTTATGAAACAGACTCACAGACTTATGGTTACCTTATTTATGAAACAGACTCACAAACTTATGGTTACCTAAGGGGCTGGAGAGGGGGTACAAATTAGGAGCTTGGGATTAACAGAAACACACTACTACATAGCATAGGAACTATATTTGATATCCTATAATAAACCATAATGGGAAAGAATATGAAAAAAACATATATATTGGAATCACTTTGCTGTATACCAGAAACTAATGCAACACTGTAAATCAACTATATTTCAATAACAAAAATAAATAAAATAAAGAGAGGGCAGAGGCTAGGTCAAGGATAGTAAGTTTTGCAAACGCGTGCACCTGGATTAGTCAGAAACCTCCACTCAACTTGGTCCTGCCTCTAGGACAACCAGGTGCATAGACCAATTAATCATAATAAATAGTCTCTGGAAGAAGGAACAAAACATAATCTTGTATCAAATTGATACCTTATTTTATAGCAACATTAAGTCACTGGCACCCAAAGAAGAGGTGGTGCTCTCTCAGGTGGAGGTGGAGGGGCAGCCTCCACATTGAGAGGAGGCAGAGGGGAGTGGGAGAGAGGAAGTCAAAGGAATCACTTCTGGGGATTCAAGGAGCTTAACCCCTTACCTGCAATAAGTAGAAAAGAATCCATCTGCTGGAACATGTCTCACATGCTTACTAGACATCTCTACTTCACTTCCTATAACAACGGCACTAAAACATACTTCTCTATTTCAGGAGGCATATCAGTGTGCAATGATTGGGAAAAAGAAAATATTAGAATAATTTCACTTTCATTTACTCATGTGGGAGTGGAATCTTGGGAGCTCCCTTGGAATGTTACTACTGGCAAAGCAATTACTCAGAGCACCAGCTTTGAGAATCCAGTGGTCTGGATTTGAATACTCAGCCCACCCCTGCTGGGCATTGAAAAGTGAGCCAATTCTTTCATGTCTTTGTGCCCTTGGTTTCTTTACTTGTAAAATGGGAATAATAGTTTCTAGCTCATGAAGTTGCCATGTATCGAAGGAGTTGACATATGTAAAGCATTCAGTGAAAGTGAAGTGAAAGTGTTGGTCACTCAGTTGTGTCCAACTCTGCATTCCCATGGACTATAGCCCGCCAGCCTCCTCTGTCCATGGAATTCTCCAGGAAGAATACTGGAGTGGGTTGCCATTTCCTTCTCCCAGGCATCTTCAGGGATCAAACCCAGGTCTCCCACATTGCAGGCAGATACTTTATGGTCTGAGCCACCAGAGAAGCCTGACAGACAGTAAACACCTACTGGCAAGTAAGATTTTAATAATTAGCTCTCATCATCATCACCCTGTAGATGCTCATATTTGTCACTCAGTGACAAAACTTTCAGAGGACAAAAAGGCTCCTACAGAATGAAGGAAAAAAACAAACCAAATCGAGGGCTAATAAGGCCTCTCACTTAACCCTCATAGAGAAGGCCACAGGCCCTCAGATGCAGGAGGCCACACGTCTTCAACTGAAGTGGAATTCAAGGGCCAACAGGGGAGCTGGAGCCAATGGAATTCCAGGAAAGGGGTCTTACCACACTCGCGGGCACTACCCACACTCTCAAACTTCAGCAGGCTCCTATTCTGTGCTCAGATTCTCATATGAACGCATACCTGCCCCCATGCCCCACCCCTGCTCAGGGCACACTGGCTGCCCAGCTATTCTGAGACGCCCACTCCCCTGCTCACGACCTGCTGCCTTGTCCATTCCTGGGTATGGAATGCGCCTCCCCAGACACCTGCATGCTGATTCCCTCACATCCTCCTTGCATGTGTGATCTTCTCAGTAAGGTTTTCTCTCCCATTATTTAACATGGAACTGCTATTTCTATGCTCTAGTCCCTTTCCATTTTCACTTTTTTCCATAGCACTACTAACAATTGCATATGTATTTTATTTCTTTTGAGCTCCATAAGGACCAGGATTTCTGTTTGTGGATCTAGAACAGCATCTGCCACGTAGTAGGTGCTACACAAATGGGCTACAAGATTGCTGCCCAGAAAATGCATGCTATTGTTAGAAATAAAGGTTTAATGATAAACGGATGCACCATTAAACTCTCCTTGCTTGTCTACAATGAAATCACATTTCTGGATGCCCTTATTGATATATCCAAGTGAAATTTCTCAACTATCATCAGGAGAAGAGCTGCGGAACAAGGCAAGTGCCTTGAAATCAAAAGCATAAACATAGAAGCCTGTCAATAGAGGGCTGGATCAGAGAAAGGCAACAGCCTTCAACAAAAACCACAAACTCGTGACTCAGCTATGGTGTTCAAAGCAACACCTGCAAAGGCAGGTACTCACTGAGCTCCTCCTAAGTCGTGCAACAATCACCCAGAGAACGTCCAGTAGGGTTGCCTGGGGGTCTACACAGCCCCTTCACTGTCACCCGTGTAAAAATCACAGGTGAAAAATTCCTCCCACAAACTAAGTTTCAAGCAAGACACAATCCTCAGGGTTTATTTGGAAGACAAAGTACCCAGAACCACAGATTTGTTGACCATTTCATTCTAAAAGAACTCTCTGAAACTGCTTTATAAAAAATAGTTGAAAAACACAGGATGAAGACCCAAGATTCTTGCTAGGGAAAGAAAAACGCAACCTATATTGGATTCATATTGGAGAGTTTGTCAAAACCATCTATAAGGTGAAAGTATCAACAACAGGTTCAGGAGTGAGTCTGTAAACATAAGGTAGTATTTCCATTTACAGCTATGGAAGCTCAGGCAACTACAGGCCATGATTTGTCCAGAACCACAGAGCTGGTAAGTTGCCAAGTTCAAGGCCCCGCTCTGGACCCCAACTGCACACAGGTCTCTGCCCACAACCTGCCCACTACCCTACAGATGCTAACGGTCAAGACACGTCATGGACACTTGGATGTTCTTTAGGAACTTAAAGGACAGGCCCTAAAACCGATGCTCTGCCTGCAGAGATATTCAGTCTATTATAACTACATCACATGGAAAGGCATTTGTTAAAGTGATACATTCAACCCTTCCACCCACCCCTCCTCAGAAACAGTAGAAAGAGATAGCAATCTCTTAACCTAATTCATTTTCAGGTGAAGGCTGCAAACTGAATATCTCTAAAACTCTTTGTCATCTCACCTCCACTTTCTTGCTGGGCAATTTTAGGCACATTACTTAATCTCTCTTTTCCTCCATTTCCTCTTAGACGGTTGAAGTGAGAATCAAATAAATTAGTACAATAAGGTGCTTAGAAGAGAGCTTGGCATAGTCAATGCCTAATAAATGTTAGCTATTCTTGTTAACATTTCTTATAAACATGATGTAAAATTAAGATATTTTATTCATAAAATGCAACCATGGAAAGAGAAGGATAGCTGCTTTTTCATTCACTAAACATAAATAAAGCCAAAACTGTGAGCTTCCCTGGTGGCTCAGACAGTAAAGAATCTGCTGCCTACAATGCAGGAGACTCGGGTTCAATCTGCAATTCAAGAGACCCGGATTCAATCCCTGGGTTGGGAAGATCCCTAGAGAAGGGAATGGCAACCCATTCCAGTATTCTCGCCTGGTGAATTTCATGGATAGAGAAGCCTGGTAGGCTACAGTCCATGGGGTTGCAAACACTAGGACATGACTGAGCAAATAAAACTTACTTACTTAAAGCCAAAATTTTAGTACAAACACCTTATCATAGTAATGAATAGCAAGCAAGGCCCTAAGGATCTCCAAAGAGTGTTCAAAATCTGGGTCGTCAGTTGTAAAAAGCTTTACATAAAGGCATATACATGCTGTATAAAGTCTTTGGATGGCACTTGTTGCAGAAAGGGCTGTTTCGAGGGCAACTTCCTTTTCTTTTGTTGTTGTTTAGTTGCTCAGTCACGTCTGACTCTTCTATAACCCCGTGGACTGTAGCCCACGAGGCTCCTCTGTCCGTGGGATTTCCCAGGCAAGAATACTGGAGTGGGTTGCCATGCCCTCCTTCAGGGGATCTTCCCAGACCAGAAATTGAACCTGCATCTCCTACATTACCAGCAAATTCTTTACCACTCAGCCACCAGGGAAGCCCCTCCTTTTCTTTGGGGATGCCTTAATCTCAGGCCAAGCCTGTATTAGTGTGCCAGGGCTGCTGTGACAAAGCACCATAGACTTGGGGCTCAAACAACAGATATGTATCGTCTCACAGCTCTCAAGGCAAGAAGCCTTAGATCAGGGTGTCAGCAGGACTGGTTCCTTCTGAGAACTGTAAGAGGCAACAGGCTCCGTGCCTCTCTCCTAGCTTCTGATCATCTACTGGTGAGCTTTGTCCTTTTTTGGCTTTGGCTACTTTACCCTAATTCTCTGCCTTCATCTTCATGTGGCATTCGCTCTGTGTCGTGTACAAATTTCTCCTCTTTATAAGGACACCAGTCATACTAGATTAGCAGCCCACCCTATTCCAGTATAACCTCATCTTAACTGAACAATTACAGCTGTGGATCTTACTTCCAAACATGGTCACACTCTGAGGTACGGGGGGTTACGACTTCAACGTATGAAGTCAACCCATAACAGCTGTTGGTAAGAGTCCAGGCCTGTCCTGCTGGCGGCATTGGTGTTGCAGCCCCAACAGAACCCCAGACCCCATCACAAGTTGGTGGTAGGTCCCAGTGGCGGGTGTTATGAAGGGTTTAATTAACCACAGAAATGTAGTGGAGCAGCAGGGGCTATTATAGCAAGTCATCTTAAAGCAAGCATCACCAACATTTAATTCACTAGAAAAATCCAAGAGGAGCCTTTTATCCTTTCCACACCTAAGAACAGAGGACAGAGTGGCAGCTCCTTCCCCATGAGACTTGGGCAAAATGAAAAGGTGGGAAAACAAGGGTTTATTAAGGGTCAATTTTTTATTTAATATCTCCTTCAAGAGTTCTGAAAACCTATGGTCTTTAAAGTCCTTTTAAAAAAGAAGAAGCAGCTTTACCCTTGACCTTGAACCAAAATATCACCTCTACCTGGAAAGCTGGGTTAAAAGAACCACGTACACAAAACATGTTGTCTGGGCATATATGTTCCTGCTGATGAAGACACAAATGAGACAGGAACTCCTAGATAAATCACAGCACGGGGATCAAGAAACTCTGTCTCGTCACTGTTCTAATTCTGGAATGCTAAGACTCTGAATAGGAAAGCAGTTGCTTAAGCAGAGAGGCACAAATGCTACCCCAGGGTTTCCGACTGGTGCGACTCCTTTCCTCGGTAACAAAGATTCAGTTAAGCCACACAGTGATGTTAAAAACCTAAAAGGCTCCAGAGACCTCCCAGGCACTGATGAAGAGGTCTTCAAACATAGAACAAGAAGGGATGCACTTCAAATCCAATGACCACAGTGTTCATATTTAATTTACTTTCAGGAGGAAAGCAACTTCATTGTGTTCCCTGTTATGCTACAAGAAAAAATAACCCTGTCAGTTTACAGTGCCTGTAAATTGCCACATCTAAAGGGAAGTAAAACGTTACAGAAGCCCAGGGGGGAAAATGAACCCAAATCCCTTCAATGTCAGGTAGATTCATACAAAACTTGTAGTATCTCCCTAAGTCCAAGTCCGCTTACCTTGGGGTCCTAAGTGAACACTTTTGGAGCCAAGAGAATTCATGCTGTGAATGAGGACTGTTGTCCTTCCAAAAAACCCTACTTCATGGAGAGTTGAGAAGAACCTGGAGAACCAGTCAGCCCACAGACCTGGAAAGCTGTTAAGTTGTGAATGAAATTAAAAAGCCATTCTCTGGCAACTCCAAGAGAAAAGAGTGAATTAGAGGACAAGAAAGAAGGGGGAAAGAGAGAGGATTTTGCAGTGGAGGCATCTTCCTCCATAGCCTACCTATGCCAGTCACCTCATATCACAGCATCATTCAGGGGTTCCCAGGTGGTGCTAGTGGTAAAGGACCTGCCTGCCAATGCAGGAGACATAAAGAGAGGCAGGTTTGATCCCTGCGTCAGGAAGATCCCTTGGAGAAGGAAATGACAACCCACTCCAGCATTCTTGCCTGAAGAATCCCATGGACAGAGGAGCCTGGCAGGCTACAGTCAATGGGGTCACAAATAGTCAGACATGACTGAAGTGACTTAGCATGCACACATGCACAGCATCATTCAGACCAGAGAAGGAAAGCCCAAAAAATACATAATTACCACCTTGGGGTCCAATCTACAGTCCCTAAATTAGATAAAACTGTAGGGAAGTTTAAAATCAGGTGAAATCTGAGGGAAGACAAGATCCTCTCAGGACACTGACAAGACCCTCCCAGGACACAGGGATGGCACATACCATTAACCAAGGCTACACCACAGCTCCTCTCAGAAGGAGAGTTTTCCATCCAAATGTTCATTAGACACCTACGGTGTGCAAAAGACATCTACCAGATGAGGTGGTGAAGAACCTACTCACGTGCATACCCCAGGATATACACAGGGACCCGGACACCTGGAAATTCACAAGGTAAATGCATCACAATGTAAAGTTTGTCCTAAGAGTCCAAGAGGCCATAAGATTGCTTGCTGATGGCGGAATCAAGAAGGGCCGCAGGTGACACTTGAACTTCAGTATCTCAGGATGGTAATCAGATATGCAAAAAATCAAGAGAGGAGGAGGCCATTCCTGGTGGAGGGCAGAAGACCAGTTAGACTGAAGGGCGTGGTAGGGTTCATATAGGGCCTTAAACAGCATACTAAGGAATATGGGCTTTATTTTCCAAGGAATGGGGGTCATTGAGTATTAGAGGTAACACAAGATGTGCTTTAAAAAGTTTATTCTATTACCCAGGAATCCCCGGGAAGGACTGGACAAGACAAAGGTTGAAGGCAGAGTGTAATTACGAAGTAATTGCAATGGTCTGTGTACAAGGTCTTTATATCCAGAAGCAAAAAGCAGTAGAAGGAGCAACGAGGTGGTGAGCTCTGATATACAGACAAAACACACAGGACCTGGGCACTGGAAAGAGAAGACACAGATCAAAGACGAGGCCAACACTCAGCACTCACTGAGTACCTATCGCATGCAGTGCGCTGGCAATGCAAATAAGACTAACGCACAGCCCCAAACCCTCAAGAAACCTGAGGGAGGTAGAAAATCAAGAACTACATTACTAACAGCAACAGTCATACAATTTGAACTTGAAGGATAAATATAACCTGCTCTTATTCATCAGTCACTTAGACTTAAAATTTCCATCATGTTTCAGGCTTTCGCCTATCCTCCAAGTCCCAAGATCCTCTGATTCTTATTTCTTCTAGAGTTACTGATGAGCTACACCTAATCCAGTCCTAGGAAGTTTAAGGTTGAAGACCCCATTTTCAGACCAGGACCAAGTAGAGATACAGAAAGGTTAAGTAACTTGCCCAACGTCACACAGCCAGTAGCCAGACCAGCCTGTCTATCTCTAGCCCTATGTTCTTACCTGCCTCCCTCCCTGAAATTTTCCACCCAACCCTTCCCCTTGCTCTCAGAGTCCCCAACTCAGACTGGCTGCTGTCACATGGCATGAGCACCACTGTGACAGCTCCCTATCTCACACCTGTGGTCTGGCTCCAACCAGCTCTTGCCCACTGTTTCCAGATGAGTCTTTTGAAACCCAGACCTTCCTCACACCACTTCCATCTACAAAGGTTCATAGCTCCTCAGTTCAGTTCAGTCACTCAGTCATGTCTGACTATTTGCAACCCCATGAATTGCAGCACGCCAGGCCTCCCTGTCCATCACCAACTCCCGGAGTTCACTCAGACTCACGTCCATCGAGTCAGTGATGCCATCCAGCCATCTCATCCTCTGTTGTCCCCTTCTCCTCCTGCCCCCAATCCCTCCCAGCATCAGAGTCTTTTCCAATGAGTCAACTCTTCGCATCAGGTGGCCAAAGCACTGGAGTTCCAGCTTTAGCATCATTCCTTCCAAAGAAATCCCAGGGCTGATCTCCTTTAGAATGGACTGGTTGGATCTCCTTGCAGTCCAAGGGACTCTCAAGAGTCTTCTCCAACACCACAGTTCAAAAGCATCAATTCTTC
>NW_011494902.1:3294470-3296210 GCF_000754665.1 Bison bison bison
CTGCATACAGGTTTCTCAAGAGGCAGGTCAGGTGGTCTGGTATTCCCATCTCTTTCAGAATTTTCCACAGTTTATTGTGATCCACACAGTCAAAGGCTTTGGCATAGTCAATAAAGCAGAAATAGATGCTTTTCTGGAACTCTCTTGCTTTTTCCATGATCCAGCAGATGTTGGCAATTTGATCTCTGGTTCCCCTGCCTTTTCTAAATCCAGCTTGAACATCTGGGAGTTCATGTATTCCTGAAGCCTGGCTTGGAGAATTTTGAGCATTACTTTACTAGTGTGTGAGATGAGTGCAATTGGGCGATAGTTTGAGCATTCTTTGGCATTGCCTTTCTTTGGGATTGGAATGAAAACTGACCTTTTCCAGTCCTGTGGCCACTGCTGAGTTTTCCAAATTGGCTGGCATATTGAGGGCAACACTTTCACAGCATCATCTTTCAGGATTTGAAATAGCCCAACTGCAATTCCATCACCTCCACTAGCTTTGTTCGTAGTGATGCTTTCTAAGGCCCACTTGACTTCACATTCCAGGATGTCTGGTTCTAGGTGAATGATCACACCATCATGATTATCTGGGTTGTGAAGATCTTTTTTGCACAGTTCTTCTGTGTATTCCTGCCACCTCTTCTTAATATCTTCTGCTTCTGTTAGGTTCATACCATTTCTGTCCTTTATCGAGCCCATCTTTGTATGAAATGTTCCCTTGGTATCTCTAATTTCCTTGAAGACATCTCTAGTCTTTCCCATTCTGTTGTTTTTCTCTATTTCTTTGCATTGATCGCTGAGGAAGGCTTTCTTATCTCTCCTTGCTATTCTTTGGAACTCTGCATTCAGATGCCTAATCTTTCCCTTTCTCCTTTGCTTTTCGCTTCTCTTCTTTTCACAGCTATTTGTAAGGCCTCCCCAGACAGCCATTTTGCTTTTTTGCATTTCCTTTCCATGGGGATGGTCTTGATCCCTGTCTCCTGTACAATGTCACGAACCTCCGTCCATAGTTCATCAGACACTCTATCTGTCAGATCTAGTCCCTTAAATCTATTTCTCACTTCCACTGTATAATCATAAGAGATTTGATTTAGGTCATTCCTGAATGGTATGATTGACAGAAAACTAGTCAATCTAATCACACAGACCACAGCCTTGTCTAACTCAATGAAACTAAGCCATGCCGTGTGGGGCCACCCAAGATGGGTGGGTCATGGTGGAGAGGTCTGACAGAATGTGGTCCACTGGAAAAGGCAATGGCAAACCACTTCAGTATTCTTGCCTTGAGAACAGTATGAAAAGGCAAAATGATAGGATACTGAAAGAGGAACTCCCCAGGTCGGTAGGTGCCCAATATGCTACTGGAGATCAGTTGAGAAATAACTCCAGAAAGAATGAAGGGATGGAGCCAAAGCAAAAACAATACCCAGTTGTGGATGTGACTGGTGATAGAAGCAAGGTCCGATGCTGTAAAGAGCAATATTGCATAGGAACCTGGACCGTTAGGTCCATGAATCAGGGCAAATTGGAAGTGGTCAAACAGGAGATGGCAAGAGTGAACGTTGACATGCTAGGAATCAGCGAACTAAAATGGACTGGAATGGGTGAATTTAACTCAGATGATCATTATATCTACTACTGTGGGCAGGAATCCCTTCGAAGAAATGGAGTAGCCATCATGGTCAACAAGAGAGTCCGAAATGCAGTGCTTGGATGCAATCTCAAAAATGACAGAATGATCTCTGTTCGTTT
>NW_011494902.1:3296310-3301754 GCF_000754665.1 Bison bison bison
TATGCCCCAACCAGTAATGCTGAAGAAACTGAAGTTGAACGGTTCTATGAAGACCTACAAGACCTTTTAGAACTAACACCCAAAAAAGATGTCCTTTTCATTATAAGGGACTGGAATGCAAAAGTAGGAAGTCAAGAAACACCTGGGGTAACTGGCAAATTTGGCCTTGGAATACGGGATGAAGCAGGGCAAAGGCTAATAGAGTGTTGCCAAGAGAACGCACTGGTCATAGCAAACACCCTCTTCCAACAACACAAGAGAAGACTCTACACATGGACATCACCAGATGGTCAACACCGAAATCAGATTGATTATATTCTTTGCAGCCAAAGATGGAGAAGCTCTATACAGTCAGCAAAAACAAGACCAGGAGCTGACTGTGGCTCAGATCATGAACTCCTTATTGCCAAATTCAGACTTAAATTGAAGAAAGTAGGGAAAACCACTAGACCATTCAGGTGTGACCTAAATCATAGCTCCTCAGGTGTCTACCAAATAAAGCTTGAATTCCACAGTCTGACATTCTAGGACTCCCACAGCCAGTCAAATGCCATGCCTTATATGTGTGGCCGCCTCCCATTTGGCTCTTAGGAGAAACAACCAGGTTATGTTTTCCTGAAGCCTTCACAACCCAGAAATGTGCACATATCAGACAGACATGAAATAGATATTACATATCCTTGGAAATGAAAGGAGACCAGTGTTGTAATATCATCTAATCTGCCTCCAAAGCTTAGGCTCCAGGGGTTTCTGTTTCATTGTAAATAAAAATATGAAGCTTTCAGGAAGATGAGACAAAATAAGTGATGAATATCTAGGCTATGTGGTACAGATTAAGCTCCTATAAGCTCAGAGAAAGGAGAAATCCATTTAAACAGACAGGACCTGCCATCAGGCCGGACTAGAACTTGAGGTGGCCTTTAGAGATGAAGGTAGGGACTTCCCTGGTGGTCCAGAGGTTAAGATTCCATGCCTCCAATGCAGGGGACACAGGTTTGATCTCTGGTTAGGGAACTAAGATTCTACATGCTACACAGTGCAGACAGAAAAAAAAAGGAACTAGAGGTGAGGGCAGAATTGAGACACAAGGACAATAAAAAGGTGCTCTCAGCTTTTCAGTGGACACAAAAATCCCCTAAAAGTCCCACTGTGATTATAAATGCATTCACTTAAGATGATATGAGGAACCCCTTTTTTAGCACCGAGCCTAACAGTCAATGAGGAAGCAATGCAGGACACCACGCTGTTCCCTGCAAGACAGACTGCTGAAAAGAGCAGCCCAGGCAGAAGCAGACAGTCCCCTCACCACTGCCCTCTGCATCTTCGAGGGGCTATGCAGGACCAGGCAACACTACACTCTTCAAAAGACACATGCCTTGGTGCTATCTGCAGTTCTCTTTGGAGGGGATTACCTAAGAAACACTCTGATGAAAAGCCTTGGATGTGCAGCCCTTGAGTGGTAAGAACAGAGCCCAGTAGGGAGGGGGACGGAGAGGATGGGAGAGGGTGGGAGGTAACCCAAGTCCAAAACCAACCGTTAGTCACTGCTGCTCCAATCTGGACCCAGGCCCTTCAGAACACCTACGACTGCAGGGTTGATGGTTTCGAGTGACTAAAAGCGTGATTCATAAAATAGTGAAGATGACTCTGATTCTGGGGTGGTTTTTTACACGCAGAGATTTAACTCAGAAGATGCTGGCAGTCTTGTAGGGGGTTAACCCCTATGAAGGCTATTCTGCCAGCACATAGCCTGTCTGGATACAGAACAGGAAAGTCATTTAATGAAGTCTTCAGGTTCTCTAGATGGACAAATTTAAAGGCTGTGGGCAACTACATAAATAAAGATGCAAAGGGGAAAATCCACTTATAAGTACAACCCTTGAACAACGGGAGAGCTGGGATATCAGAAACCACATGCCGTCTAGCTCACTCCATAACAGCTTTAAGCAGCATTAATTCCAATTTATAAAAAATGAAGGAAGGAAGGGTAAGAGGGAGGCAGAGAGAGAGACAGGGAGATAATGAACATTAAAACAGCCTAAAGGTTATCTGTTTCATTACCAGGCTTACTTTATTCTATTATATGTGGACTTCAATTTTACTGAGAGTTTCAAATCAATGTGATGTATTCTGACGAGGTGGTAATTATACCCCAGAATGTATTAAATAAGAAATCACATTTCAAAAAAAAAGTCATTACCACCAAAAATAAAAATGGAAGCTACCTATTTATATGCTGCCTGTCACCATGGCCTCTCACACACACAGCAGGATAAAAACAAAGACATATGTGGTGCAAAAAGTTACTCTGCCTGTCACAAGAGCCGAGGATGCATGCGGCAGAACTGAAAACCAGGGAGGCATGCCCACAGGCAGATATCCTGCTTGCTGAGTTGGTTACTTTCAGTTTATTTCCATCTACTAGTTTAGCTAATCAGCAAGTAAATATTTCCTCAAGCACACCGTGTGCCAAATCCAGAAGAGAGTGTAGTGGCCAGTTCTCTGGATCCCAAAGAATCTGCAGAATATTAGCTCTGCAGCATGACATGGAGCATGACCTCAAGACCAGTCAGTCAGTCTCTTTTTCTCATTGTCTCTCTGAGAGAATCAGAGAGAATGGTTTTGTAACAAGGTAATGGCTTTCACTGAACAAAATAAAAAGACGGACAGTATATTAACAGGCAGCTCAATGCATGTTCTGAATTACAGGATTTGCACATAGATGATCAATAATACACTGAGCATAACCTCTCTCAACTCACCTCCACTTACATACTTGCCAGAGTCACAGCCACTAGTCCTACTGTAAGATGCCCAGGGATCTAGACTATTCTCCCTGGATGCCCGCTCCACTCCAATTTCACCAGTTTTTAGCCAAGAAATGCTGTTGCCTGCTCCCAGTCCTGCATATGCCAGTTGAATTTCTAAATACAATTACATAATACTAAATATTTACAGTAATCATAAGAGCTAACACATACTATGTCCCAGATATTGCTCTAAGGACTTTGTTTGTATTAGCTGATAAAATTCTCTCATCAATCCTGTGAGATATATCTGATAATTAGGCTTATTTTATTAATGAGAAAACCGGCCACAACCCAGTTTCAAGCTAAACGCTGCAGAGCTATGATAGAACATAGGCAGTCTGGCTCCACAGCCTGCACTTTTACCTACTAGCCTAGGCTACACAAATATTAGATAGATTGATATTCATGAGGATAAAAAAGAAAACATAGTTTCTATATATTAGGTTAAATGCTTTAGAAATACTTGCTAAAACCATTTTGTTGAAAAATAACCAACTCATACCAGGTATGGACAAGATATTTGTGAAAGACTGGGAGGAAAGGAAAAAATCATAAAAATGTAAAATCCTAGGCTTGGATGACCTGACATGTCTTGACATGTACATGCTTGCTGTGTATTAACCCCAGGCAACTGGAAATCAGGGGCAGCATGTTCTGGATATGGTTCATAACAAGCTCAATTCAAAACACCGACCACTGAATCCATATTCAAAAAAGAGTCTACATATTTTAGGTGTAGACACATAAACTTCACACACATAAAATTACAATTAACACTGATAATATCTAAGTTCCCAGGTTTACTGTACTTTTTCTTAAACAACACACCCAGTCGTAATCAGATCTGGTAAAAAGGCTTCTGCTATGTGTAGGAGTATTTACATATACAAACTCCCCACACACATCAGAGCTATCGAGAACCTCAAAATTAAAAACACTGTCAAATAAATCTAGTGTTGCCCACATTAGACATCAGTCTCCTTGAGAGCAGGGTTTGCCGGCTTTGCTTACTTCTGCATCCTCAGTGCCTAGAAAATTGCCCATCACCTACAAGGCAATCAAATGACATTTGTTGAATGAATGACTGTACAAGTGATAAATGAGAATGAAATGCAGCTGTCATATGGCTAGGTGGAACTCAGTCTAGATAAGCAAAACAGCATAGGGAGTTGAAACAGTAATGAAGGTGAATATGGAATTTATATGTGACTTAATTGTTTTCTATGACTTAATTCTTAACTTGTCTCTGACCCAACAGGATAATGAACAAACAATAGCATAAAACATGATGTATGCAGACGACTAAAAATGCTGCCTAATGGAAGAGAAAGGAAAGGAATCAAGTCATACCTGACTACTAATGACCAGAAGCCCCCAGATGCATTTTCATTTTAAAACACAAAAATCTGTACAGCAGGTCTCCTCCTCTTTAAGAGTAGTAGCTGTAGACCTAATGGCCCCTTAGCTTACTCTCTTTTAAGACTTGGCTTATTAGTAACAGTAAAAAGTTTTATCTAGCATGATTGAAGAGTGATTGAAACTTCACAGCCACTTACCGATGATTTCCTTATAAACGACTAAGGAATAAAGTGTCAGTAATCATCTGTTGAAATAATTTAAATAAATGAAATATACTTAGAAATGATATCCATCTAAGTTACTTCTTCGGAAGGTTTTTCAGGCAGAGGGGCACAGCACACAGGCAAGAAGCATTAGCCAGAGGTTTAAAAGACTTACAAACGACCTCAACAGTGTGTGGTTTTCAGCCTAGCACAGCCTCTCCAGGCCCCAGTTTCATAAGAAAGGGACTTGAAAACAATTTTAGGCCTAAATCCACTATATTCTAGGTGACCCCAGGCAAGTCACAGCCAGGGGTCTGACTTTTAAAAGCTCTGCTTATTTTTGCCCCTTCCTCCAGCAGTTATATATTAATTACATAGCAAGGACCTATTAATTACATATTATATTTTCCAACTTTGTATATGAGTATTCTACTGTTATATATGAAAACTTTTGCTTTAATCTAAAAGTTCTATTTTTCTATTGATTTTAAAAGAAATTAAAATCTTTTTATGGGTGCAATACAAAAGTATTTTAGGCCCTCAAGACTGCCTTGAAGAAAGTAGGGAAAACCACCAGTCCATTCAGGTATGACCTAAATCAAATCCCTTATGATTATACAGTGGAGGCGACACATAGATTCAGGGGTTATACCTGATAGAGTGCCTGAAGAACTATGAACAGAGGATTGTGATACGGTACAGGAGGCAGTGATCAAGACCACCCTCAAGAGAAACAAATGCAAAAAGGCAAAATGGTTGTCTGAGGAGGCCTTACAAATAGTTGAGAAAAGAAGAGAAGCTATAGGCAAAGGAGAAAAGGAAAGATATACCCATTTGAATGAAGAGTTCCAAAGAATAGCAAGGAGAGATAAGAAAGCCTTCCTCAGCAATCAATGCAAAGAATAGAGGAAAACAACAGAATGGAAAAGACTAGAGATCTCTTCAAGAAAACTAGAGATACCAAGGGAACATTTCATGCAAAGATAGGCACAATAAAGGACAGAAAATGTATGGACCTAACAGAAGCAGAAGATACTAAGAAGAGGTGGCAAGAATACACAGAAGAACTATA
>NW_011494902.1:3301854-3302105 GCF_000754665.1 Bison bison bison
ATCTATTTCTGCTTTACTGACTATGCCAAAGCCTTTGACTGTGTGGATCACAACAAACTGTGGAAAATTCTTAAGGAGATGGGAATACCAGACCACCTTATCTGCCTTCTGAAAAATCTGTATGCAGGTCAGGAAGCAACAGTTAGAACTGGACATGAAACAACAGACTGGTTCCAAATAGGAAAAGGAATACATCAAGGCTGTATATTGTCACCCTGCTTATTTAACTTATATACAGAGGACATCATGCA
>NW_011494902.1:3302205-3302667 GCF_000754665.1 Bison bison bison
TGGAGGTGATGGAATTCCAGTTGAGCTATTTCAAATCCTGAAAGATGATGCTTTGAAAGTGCTGCACTCAATATGCCAGGAAATTTGGAAAACTCAGCAGTTGCCACGGGGCTGGAAAAAATCAGTCTTCATTCCAATCCCAATTAGGCAATGCCAAAGAATGTTCAAACTACTGCACAACTGCACTCATCTCATACGCTAGTAAAGTAATGCTCAAAATTCTCCAAGACAGGCTTCAACAGTACGTGAACTATGAACTTCCAGATGTTCAAGCTGGATTTAGAAAAGGCAGAGGAACCAGAGATCAAATTGCCAACATCCGTTGGATCACTGAAAAAGCAAAAGAGTTCCAGAAAAACATCTACTTCTGCTTTATTGACTATGCCAAAGCCTTTGACTGTGTGGATCACAACAAACTGTGGAAAATTCTTAAGGAGATGGGAATACCAGACCACCTTATCT
>NW_011494902.1:3302831-3329013 GCF_000754665.1 Bison bison bison
TAACCTCAAATATGCAGATGACACCACCCTTATGGCAGAAAGTGAAGAGGAACTAAAGAGCCTCTTGATGAAAGTGAAAGGAGAGTGAAAAAGGTGGCTTAAAACTCAACATTCAGAAAACTAAGATCATGGCATCCAGTTCCATCACTTCATGGCAAATAGATGGGGAAACAATGAGAAACTATTTTCTTGGGCTCCAAAATCACTGCAGATGGTGATTTCAGCCATGAAATTAAAAGACACTTGCTCCTTGGAAGAGAAGTTATAACCAACCTAGATAGAATATTAAAACACAGAGACATTACTTTGCCAACAAAGGTCTGTCTAGTCAAAGCTATGATTTTTCCAGTAGTCACGTATGGATGTGAGAGTTGAACTATAAAGAAGGCTGAGCGCCGAAGAATTGATGCTTTTGAATTGTGATTTTGGAGAAGACTCTTGAGAGTCCCTTGGACTGCAAGGAGATCCAATCAGTCCATCCTAAAGGAAATCAGTCCTGAATATTCATTGGAAGAACTGATGTTGAAGGTGAAACTCTAATACTTTGGCCACCTGATGCAAAGAACTGACTCATTTGAAAAGACCCTGATGCTGGGAAAGATTGAAGGTGGGAGGAGATGGGGACGACAGAGGATAAGATGGTTGGATGGCACTACCGACTCGATGGACATGAATTTGAGTAAGCTCCGGGAGTTGGTGATAGACAGGGAAGCCTGAAGTGTTGCAGTCCATGGGGTGGCAAAGAGTTGGACATGACTGAGTGACTGAACTGACTAACTGCCTGTTACAGAGAACAAGTCAACCTAAACCTATATCATGGAAACAAGGAACACCAGATGTCTCTTGCCACGTCCCCGCACCCACATCCCACAAACCAGACCATGTAGAAGAACTATATTCATACAATGATACTGGAGGAAGATGATGTGGCTACATGTGGAGTGGGGCAGGAGGAGGCAAGGTTGGATCCTTCAAGCCTGGAAAGCCAGTAAGACAGAAACCAACTCAATAGCATGCTATGCTATACTATGCTAAGTCACTTCAGTCGTGTCGGACTCTCTGCGACCCCATAGACGGCAGCCCACCAGGATGCCCCATCCCTGGGATTCTCCAGGCAAGAACACTGGAGTGGGTTGGCATTTCCTTCTCCAATGCATGAAAGTGAAAAGTGAAAGTGAAGTTGCTCAGTAGTGTCCGACCCTCAGCGACCCCATGGACCGCAGCCTTCCAGGCTCCTCTATCCATGGGATTTTCCAGGCAAGAGTACTGGAGTGGGGTGCCATTGCCTTCTCCGACTCAATAGCATAGTGGTAACTAAACCATGAGCATGTCAGGGAAAAGAGGCCACAGCAACTGCAATAACAACTCTGCTGGACCTGACGGCCAACCAGACCCTCAGTGTGCTCCTATCTTCTATACAGATTCCAAGATTTTCTGGTCTAAGCAATTCAAATGCAATTCACTCAACAAATATTTATAGAGGGCTTCCTATATGCCAGATACTGTCCGAGACCTTGATCTACCTGGTTAGGAAATGAAAGCAAAACTCCCTGCCCTGGGGCTAATATTCTTCTGGGACAATAATCTATATAAAACTAAGTATAATAAATAAGCATATTACACATTTGAAGGTATAAGAAATATAAAGAAAGAGGGTAGAATGCAGAGGATCAGGAATTCTAGGTGGGGGTGGGTATCACAATATTAAATAGATATGACAAAGCAATCCTAACTAAGGTGAAGTTTCACAGAGACATGAAAGCAGTGAGATAAATACCTGAAGGAAAAGCAAGAAGCAATAGCTTGAGCAAGGGCTTGGAGATAGGAATATACCTCTCTGACTCCCTAACTTAAAGGAACTTTTAAAGGAGAAAACAAAAATCTGTTATCAGCCGCTGAAAGCAATCTCTATCATAGCAGGAGGAAGGGAGTAGTAAGATGTAAGATCTACAGTTGATCCTGGAACACAGATCTAACTGCAAGGGCCCACTTATATGCAATTTTTTTTTCCCCAATAGTAAGTACTACAACACCACACCATCTGAGGTTGGTTGTATCCAAGGATGTGGAAGCTTGCATAGAAGACTCATGGATACAGAGGAACTCCATACACAGAGGGTCACCATAAGTTATACGTGGATTTTCAACAACTCAGAAGGTCAGTGTCCTAACACCCAATTGTTCAAGGGTTAACTGTAATTCAAACGAGTCTGAAATGTCCACTAAGAAATTAGACATGTGAACCCTGTAACTAGAGACAGAGGTGAAGGCTGTAGGTATGCCTTTGGTATAGTGACAAAGAAGGGTTAAATGCTCACCATTTCCCAGTCTAGACTTTTCTGTGCAATTACATAGAAATCATGTGACACAGTTCTGGTCAAAAGAATATGAATGGAAGTTAATTACTCTCCTTCCAGACCTGGCCATACAGCCCTGCAATCCTGTCCATGCCCTCTCTTGCCTTTCCTCAGCAACTACAAACAGTTAAGAGTTAGTTGCTCAGTCGTTGTTTGACTCTTTGCAACCCCATGGAATATAGCCCGCCAGGCTTCTTTGTCCATGAAATTCTCTAGGCAAGAATACTGCAGTGATCTCATTTTAAAGATGGCAGCATCATAAGATAAAAGGCTCTCAGTCCTCCAAAGCACTGTTGGAGGACTGCTGCCAAGGAGGGCTGCCCTATATGGGTAGGCTGCCCCATATGCGCCCTACCCATATACAGTGAGAAACTATGAGTTAATTGTGTCGTGCCCCTGAGACTTCTAGAAATGTTATTACAGCAGCTAGCTTGAATTGCCCTAATGCAATAGACACATTGAAATCTCTGAATGCCACAAGAGAACACCATCGAAGAACAAATCTGTCTGTGTCCACGCTCAGTCGTGTCCAACACTTTGTGACCCCATGGACTATAGCCCGCCAGGCTCCTCTGTCCATGGGATTCTTCAGGCAAGAACTGGAGTGGGATGCCATTTCCTCCTCCACAGGGTCTTTCTGACCCAGGAATCAAATTCATGTCTCTTGCATCTCCTGTATTGGTAGTTGGGTTCTTTTACCACTGTGCCACCTGGGAAGCCGAACAGAGCAAATACTTAAAATGGAAATGACCAGCATCCTCTTTTGAAAAGGGTGAATGAAGATGTCCTGATTTCCAAGGACACTAATCAAATCTCATCTTACGGGAATGTCTAATTATCTCATCTTTTCCTCCCTGAAATTATGTCTTTCTTAGACTTCAAGAACCCATTTCTTCCCTGGTTTTCTGCTTGTCTCACTAGCTATTCCATTTCTTCTGCCTATCCTTGACATGGAGTGGTCTAACTTGACTGACACACCCTCCTGAGGATCCCATTCACTCTAAAATCTTTACTTTTCACTTTCACAGTCACCAGTGCACCTGTACCTGTGCAGGTACAGTGTACCTGTCAGTCAGTCAGTCAGTTCAGTCACTCAGTCATGTCCAACTCTTTGCGACCCCATGAATCGCAGCATACCAGACCTCCCTGTCCATCACAACTCCCGGAGATCACTCAAACTCAAGTCCATCGAGTCGGTGATGCCATCCAGCCATCTCATCCTCTGTCGTGCCCTTCTCCTCCTGCCCCCAATCCCTCCCAGCATCAGAGTCTTTTCCAATGAGTCAACCCTTCGCATGAGGGGGCCAAAGTATTGGAGTTTCAGCTTTAGCATCAAGTCCTCACCTATCTTGAGTTGTAATCCCTATTAGAAACATCTGTCTTATGGAGCACAATGGTTAACTATATGTATCAACTTTATTGGATCACAGGGAGAGTAGAGTAGGTATTAGGCTAACATCATTTCTGGATTACGTCCCTGAGGATGTTCCTGGATGAGATTACATTTGAATCAGTAGACTGAGGAAAGCAGACTGTTCTCTTCAATGTGGGTGGACATCATCTAATCTACAGTGGACCTGAATAGAACAAAAAGGTTTAGAAAAGGAGAACTTGCCTCTCCACCTGACTTTGGAGCTGGGATGTTGTGTTCTCCTGCCTTCAGAGTGAGATTTACACCACTGGAACTTCAGGTTGCAGACTCGGACTGAACTACTCAACCTCTTTCTTGGACCTCGAACTTGGGGAATTCTCAGTCTCCATAACCACAGGACAGCATATTAAAAAGCAGAGACATCACTTTGCTGACAAAAGTCCATATAGTCAAACCTATGGTTTTTCCAGTAGTCATGTACGGATGTAAGAGCTAGACCATAAAGACGGCTGAATCCCAGAGAATTGATGCTTTCAAGCTGTGGTGTTGGAGAAGACACTTGAGAGTCCCTTGGACAGCAAGGAGATCAAAGCAGTCAATCCTAAAGGAAATCAATCCTGAATATTCATTGGAAGGACTGATGCTGAAGCTGAAGCTCAAATACTTTGGCCACCTGATGCAAAGAGTCGACTCATTGGAAAAGACTCTGATGCTGGGAGGGATTGAAGGCAGGAGAAGGGGACAACAGAGGATGAGATGGTTGGATGGATGGCATCACTGACTCAGTGGACATGAGTCTGAGCAAGTTCCAGGAGATAGTGAAGGACAGGGGAGCCTGGCGTGCTGCAGTTTATGGAGTCACAAAGAGTCGGATGCAACTTAGCAACTGAACAATAATCACAAGAGCATGTGCGTGAATGTGTGTGCGTGTGTGTTTGTGTGTGTCTATGTGTGTGTTACTCCTATTGGTTCTGTTTCTCTGGAGAGCCCTGACTAATATGAGGGCTACGGGCACTGTAAACTTAAATCTGTATTCTAACACAGATGTATTTTGCTGTCCCATCTATACATTATCCTTCTGGTCACCTGAATTACAAATTCAAAGTCGCTCTTGACTCACTTTTCTTTTCCAGTCCCATATCCAACATCAGGTCATTTCAACCTTCTATCTTTCTGCTGGAAGTGATCACCCAGAAAATTGCCCTTCTAGGCACAGGGCCATAGGTATATTTTATCTTTTAACAAGGCTTTTGCCCTTTCCCTACCAGACTCTCCTTTAAATTAGTTCAAGTTCAAAGGTTCTATATATTATTATAAAAGATGATGGAATTTCATTAGGGTTTGGATTTGGCCCTAAAGGGCACTCAAATCTTGAACTGAAGACCATGAGAGATTTTAGCCAAGTAATTTAAGACAGTGAGTGAATATACCCCATATATTCCTAGATGCCTAGGGAAGAAGCCCCACAAAAGCAGCAGTCTTCCGGCCCTCTGCCGATGGCTAGACAAAGTGACTACTATGGCACCTTCTGGAAACCACTAACACAGTTGCTGTCCTTTACCTGTCAAGTAGCACCCCTTAGGATTCCAGGTCACTAGGACCATACACACACACCCCTGACCTCAGCACATACTGGGTCCTGCCTGACAGAGTGACAGGCGTCACCTGTAACCCTCCCTGGGCTAAAGGCTCTCTCCTTTCCCAAGGACTAGCATTGCAGAAGACAGTGCTACAGCTGGTACTGTTTTACTCATATCTGGCAAATCCATGTACCAACTTAATCAATGAAAAGAAAGAAGCTTTGTTTCAATTTTCAAACTCTGTCTGTGGGCAGTCTAAACCACTCCACACCCATCTCACAGGTCTCTTTCTCAAAACCTCCTGCATCTCTCTCTAAACTGGATGCATCAATTCAGATTCATTTTCTCTTTCACCTGGACTATTGCAATAACCTCCTAACTGGTTCCAACCTAGCTGCCTTTCCTTCACTCTGTTGTCAGAGTTGCTCCTGCGGACACTTCTGATCTGAACTCTCTTGCTTTAAACCATTCAGGACAAACATTGGAGCGATCAAGGGGGAATGCACAAGGATTAGAAGTGTAGCACTGTTTATAACACAGGATAGATTGGGGAGGAAGGGGGCAAGGTTAATCCATGGGGGATATGGTTAAATAAATCCTATTACAGCCACATACAGAATGTTATGCAGCAGGTAACCATGATAGCTGGTTTTATATGTATTGATAACAACAAAGATGAACTAGACATACTGTTACTGAAAAAGTTTCAGAACTTGAAATGTATCTTCAGTAGCTAATGAAACACAAAACCCTCAATATATTTTCTCTCAATACAAAGGTGTCTAAAGGGATATAAAAGGGCCTGAAAAGTCACTCCCCAAGCTGGTAAGAGCCCTGGGGCAGAGGGACACAGAATAGGATTGAGGGAAGGAGATGGAGTGACTGCCCTCATGAGTATTCCAAACTTGTATCTACAAGTATTTGCAAACTGTATATTAATTTAAAATGGTAATTAAATGCCAATGAAAAAATAATAACTCAAATCTTTTTAAAACCTCCTTGCATCAGTAAGAAAAAAAAAGCAGCCCAGTAAGAAAACAGACAAATGATACACACTTCACAGAAGAAATTATTGGTCAACATACATAGGAAAATATTCTCAATGTTGCTCATAAAAGGGATATCTACTACAATATTACGTGCCTATTTCTCACCTATCAGTTTGGCAAAGTTTCTCTTGGCTCCAAGCACCTTGGAGGGACATGAATGAGCTTAATCTTGGGCTTGGCAATTTCCCCTTTGTGTTTCCTCTGAAGTTCCTCAAAAGTTTACTGGAAGAACTCAAAAGAACAAAGAAACATAGACAAGGATGTGTGCTGCTATTAGCGTGCGTGTGTGTGTGTGTGCACGCACGCGCACTGTTATACATTCACAATAGTGAACACTTGACAACTTCAACGCCCATCATAGGAAAGTGGTTAAACAGAATACAGGACATTGATATAATGAAATGCCACAGGTCTTAAAAAGAATGAGGCCGATACAAACATGCTGACGTGTAAAGATGACAGCAATGTATTATTCAAGGGACCACAGCAAGGCTTATATTTATAAATATCTGGAACACACAGAAACTGGTAACAGAAATCACCCTTGGGATGATTCTGGTGGGGGAGGGCATTCACTTTTCCTTTTAAATACTTGAGTACTACTGAGGGGACACTGTAGAAGGAGATAGAGTGAGAATGGCTTATTTTGGGCAAAAGTTAAATTGGAAACATATATGTGTATTTTTTAACTCACTGCTCTCAGGGTAAATTACAAATGTCTAAATACAGCATGTAATGTCTTTATCTGGCTCCCCAAACCCCTCCAGGGTCAACTTCCAATACTTGCTGTCATGAATCCCACGATCTAACACTAAAACCGCTGCTCTCGGAAAATGGCATGCTCTTTCCTCTGCTCACAATGAATGTTTTCTTCCCTGCCCTTGCCACGGGCAAATTCCTGGGCATTCCCTGAGCCAAAGTCCCCTCCTCTGAGTCGCCCTGACCAGGCCTGCAGAATCATCACTCCGCCCAAAACGTTCCCAGAGCCCATCTCCCTGGAAGAGTTGGGCTGGGGCACCAGGGCCTCCAGGAAGGTGACGGCTGTGTCTTGTGTGTTATGGTATCCCCAGGACCAAGCAGAGCATCAGACACAGCATGGATGTCAATGTCAGAGGAATAAGTGAGCAGAGGACAGAATTCTGGGGCCAAACTAAAGGAAGGCAGGGAAAATAAAATTAAGAGGGTAAGTGACACACAAAGGCACAAAGTATCTATCAATCAAGAAACGGTGACCAAGAACATGCAACAACACAGGAAATTCAAAGGAGACTAAGATTAGTGGTGGGGGAAGGAGGATTTAGATTTGGTAAACTTTAGTTCAGTGAAAAGCAGTTTCACTAGAATAATGAAGAAGTGAGTTACAGGTACATAGGCTTGTATGTGGCGCAGCAAAAAGTATAGACTCCTGGGCACTCCGGTGTTGAAAACGTTGGAAGGTTTTATGGGTGAGGCTAGCAGGGTCTGCAGGGGACCGGGAAAGGGAAAGCAGAGAGAGAAAACCCAAGATTCTGAGTGAGAGGGAGGCAAAAGGACTGAAGATCCTGCAAGAAGCAGGAAGGGGAGATGGGCTAAACAAAACACCCCAAGGCACCATCTTTACCAGAACAAGGAGGTCCGATACCTATGAGAGGAGGGGTAAAGGCTGCTGAAAACAAAACTAGCCCAGGATGGACCTTCATGTCCTTAGTCAAGGCAGAGTCAGGCTCTCTGCTCTGCTGAGGGTACAGGTGAGACAGGAAGGGAGTAGGGCACAATCTTGAAAAGAATGACAGCCATTGAGGACAACATAAACTGGTTAGAACCGATTAGATCCAAGGTGGTAGATGAGGTGACTTCCACTAGACTCTGAGCCTCAGTATACACTCATTGTAACTCCTATCAGCAAGCTGAATAACACACCCACAGGCCCATGACAGTTCCCGAGGCTGACCAAGAAGGTTCAAAAATGGGCAATGGCCCAACTCCTGGAAATCCCCATCCCCTCACCCAAAATAGTTGGAATAATCCTTGTTCCCTAGCCTACGAAATTAACCCTGCCCATAAAAACTAACTACCGCATATTTCGGAGCCTCTAGCCTTCTCAGATGGCCCACACTATGTCTATGGAGCCTGTATCTCCTTGAATAAACCTTCCTTCACTGTACTATGGCTCACTCTTGAATTCTTTCCTGCATGAAGCCAAGAACTCACACTTGGTCATCCCAGGGACTCACCTAAGACCTGGGATGTGACCATCCTCTCACACCCGACACTGTCTCCTGCAACACAGGAGGCCTAAGGAGTGCGGACTCCCAACTCGGGGACCATCGCCAGCTGTGGTCTAGCCTCATTCCTTATAAGAACAGAGGTCCGATTTTTTTAACACAGTAATTCTCAGACTTCAGAGCATATCAGTCATCTGCAACGCTTGCGAAAGGAGCCTACTGAGCCCCAATCCTGAGTTTCTGATCCAGTAGGTCTGGGGTGGAGGTCCAAGGACATACATATTTGAATGAAGTTCCAGGTGATGCTGATGCTGCTGATCTGCTGACCCACACTTTGAGAATCTGCTTTATTTCATCCTCCCAAAGAAGGTATTTGCACGCAAAAGTTCAAACACATACTGCCAACATCATCTTTGAAAGACCCCCAGGATGCCCACAGAGTCTGATTCTCAACACTGTCTGCACAGCAGTCACCTCATGGCCAAACCCAAGTCTGTGTGCCTGATGCTGAGTGAAGCCAAACAAACTGAAACTCAGAGTTTGGAGCAGAGAAAGGCTTATTTATTGCAAGGGCTAAAAGCAAGGAGAATGGGAAGCTCACACTCAAAGGCTCGAACTCCCCAGCACTTTTTATTTAAAAACAACATTTGAGACTCAAGGTATATGACTTTCTTCTGATTGATGGTGGTGGGGTAACAGAGCAGTGCTCCAGGAATCTTGTACTCATTATGGAGTCACCATCCTCCTCCTGTTTGGGGGTCTTAGTTCTGTTAGAAGAACCCTAAGATGTGTATCAGATTGATAAGTACATCCCTTGAAGGGCTACCATGACTCTGCTTTATTGCTCTACTATTCTTTCTTGACTGCTTTTCCTTTATTCCTGCATTTCCTCACTTCCCTAATCACTAACTGCTTGAATCTGCCCTTTGGAACTCAGGGAAGGTCTGGGAGGATGAAGTCTTTTCCTTACAAACAACAATCAGGGAACACCGAGAGTTTCTTATACCCAGGAAAGCCCCACAAGAGTCCTGCTTAGTTTTGATCTGGAAGTTTTACAAAAGATATCCATGCTTGGGTCTCATCCCTAGAAATTTGGAGGCAGTTTGTCCATTGGAGGGGGTAAGAAATATTTTTTTAAGCTCCCCTGGTGAATGCAAAGAGCAGCAGGATTGAGAAGTACAGCCTTAGGGAATCATTGGAAGGAATGGGAGTGAGTGGAAGGACCCTAGGGCTGGGGATAATTATACAGGTTGGGCAAAATCCTTAAATCCAAAGAACTTCTTTATCAAGAATGTAATTTCAACTACCCCAACTGTCTTCTACAAGAGGCAGGTCAGCCATATTCAAATAACTAGTTCACAGGATGCTGTACACAAACTAGACAAACAAGACATAATTTAAAACAAACGATTTTGATATATAAGTATTTTGAAAAATCAAACCAAAAAACAAGTTAGAGGAGGGATAAGCTTGGAGTTTGGGACTGACATATACACACTACTATATTTAAAATAAATAACCAATAAGGACCTACTGTATAGCACAGGAAACTCTGCTCAGTATTCTGGAATAACCTGAATGGGGAAAGAATTCGAAAAGGAATAGATACATGTATATGCATACCTGAATCACTCTGTTGAATACCTGAAATTAACATAACATTGTTAATCAAGCATATTCCAGTATAAAATAAAACAAAAACGAAACAACAAAAAATTTAATGGGCAATTGCCCAAAATAGGTACCCTGTGGTCACAAGTCAGTTACTATTTCTCTTCATTCATACACATACACTTACACACAAGCTAAGTAGCTTTAGTTCGTGCCCAGCTCTTTGCAGCCCTATAGACTGTAGCCACTAGGGTCCTTTGTCCATGGGATTCTCCAGGAATACCGGAGTAGGTTAGTTGCCATGCCCTCCTCCAGGGTATCTTCCTAACCCAGGGAGCGAACCCACATCTCTTAGGTCTCCTGCATTGGTAGGCAGGTTGTTTACCACTAGAACCACCAGGGAAACACACACACACACCACACACACACAGACACACGTACGCGCACGCGCACACGCACACACACATACACACACACACCTGTAATTTCCACAAAATAGAATCCAGGCTATCCCAGCACGGAAGGGACCAGGATCACTCATCCATACTTGGATTTCCCTTAAGTCTCTCACATATCCATTCAGCATTTGCTGAAAGCCTGCTAGGTCCCCAGGCACAGAGGTAGGGATGCAAAAATTAATAAGACAGAGAAATATAGTCTCTACCTAAAAGGAATTGACAGGCCAAAAGAAATCAACAAGTATCTAAACAAACCAAAAGTATAATGAAGTGTTAGAGGCACTGTGACAGCTATTTCTATGGGGTACAGTGAAGCCGGAAAGGAAAGTGAATCTTATTTTACCAGGGGAGCAAGGATTAGCAAATATGATGAGATACAGACATGGATGTATTTCTATTTATTTGGATCTTCTTTATTTTCTTTCAACAGTAGTTTGTAGCTTCAAAATTCAAGTTTTGTATTTCTTTTTCCTAAGGAAACAAATTCCTAAGGAAAAATGTTATTTCTAACTATTTTATTTGTTTTGATGCCATTGTTCGTGAAATTGTTTTCTTAACTTCCTTTTCAAACTTTTCACTGCTATTACATAAAATATGATTCTGTATATTAGTTTGTTTGTATTCTGCGAACTTGCTGAACTCATTTATTAGTTCGAATAGCTTTTTAGTGAATATTTAGTATTTTCTGTATGGAAGACTAAAGTAAAACTGAAAAAAGTGTTAGTCACTCAGTCATGTCCAACTCTCTGCAGCCCCATGCTCTGTAGCCCACCACGCTCCTCTGTCCCTGGGATTCTCCAGGCAAGAATACTGGAGTGGGTTGCCATTCCCTTCTCCAAGGAAGCTATCCCACCCAGGGATGGAATCAGGGTCTCCTGTATTGTGGGTAGATTCTTTACCGTCTGAGCCAGACTTTGTCACTTACAAATACAATTTTACTTCTTCCTTTTCAATCTGGATACATCTCTCCTTCTAGCCTGATTGCCCTAACTAGAACCTCAGTACCACGTTGAATAGAAATGGTGAGAGTAGATATCCTGATCTTAGGGAAAAAGCATTCAGTCTTTCATTGTTAAGTACAATGGTAAGCTGTAGGTTTTTCACAAACATTCTTTATCAGATTTAGGGTAACTATTTCTAGTTTGTTGAGGATTCTGATACAGAAAGGGTGAAATAAAATGAAAGTGAAAGTTGCTCAGTCATGTCCGACTCTTTGCGACCCCATGGAATTCTCCAGGCCAGAATACTGGAATGGGTAGCTGTTCCCTTCTTCTCCAAGGGTCTTCCTAACCCAGGAATTGAACTCAGGTCTCCTGCATTGTAGGCGGATTCTTTACCAGCTGAGCCACGAGGGAAGCCCCCAGAGAGGGTAGGTTTTGTGAAATGCTTTTTCTGTGTCTATTCAGATGATTGTGTGAGTTTTGTTATTTTATTAATATGAAGTATTACATTAATTGATTTCCCAATATTAAACTAACCTTGCATCCTGTGATAAATCTCACTGGTTATTGAGTATAATGCTTTTACATACTGATGGATTCAGTTTGACAATATGTAGCCTACATTTTAACTTTGAAAATAAAATAATCCTGCCTTCTTGAGAAATGATCTTTGCTATCGCTGTTAAAAACAGAATACTGGGGATTTCTCTGGTGGTCCAGTGGTTAAGAATCCGCCTGCCAATGCAGGGGACACCAGTTTGATCTCTAGTGGAGGAAGATCCCACACAGTAAAGAGCCAACTAAGCCTGTGAACCACAACTATTGGGGCCACACTCTAGATCCAAGGGCTGCAACTCCTGAAGCCTGGGCGCCTAGAGCCCAAGCCCCACAATAAAAGAAGTCACCACAACGAGAAGCCTGTGCGCCGCAGCGAGAAGCCCGCACGCCATGACGAGAAGCCTGCGCGCCGCGACGAGAAGTAGCCCCTACTCACTGCAACTAGAAAAGGCTGGGGTGAAGCAATGAAGACCCAGCGCAGTCAAAAATAAATAATTTTTTTAAAGAATACAATGCTGCACTGAAGACTGACCAACTTGTCTTAGAAATTTAAAAATAATATTGCTTGTGCTAGATGATTAATTTGTGTGATGCCTCAGAACTTTAAAGCTCACAGTAACCTTAGTATTTTGTCCTAAACTACCTTTGATGATAAACTAACAAATTACTAAAAATCAGAATTATATTATTTTATTATTTACCCAAATGGCATTGTTAAACTGGATTATAACCTATATTTTCTTCTGTAAATTCTGTTGAAACTCAAAGTATAGTAGACTTGAATACTGAAGTATTAATATCTGTAGCAAACCAACCAAGTCTAATTTTAATAGTATTTAAGTCTCTCTTGGGCTTCCCAGGTGGCCAGTGGTAAAGAATCTGTCTGCCAATGCAGGAGGCGCAAGAGAGGCGGGTTTGATCCCTGGGTCAGGAAGATCCCCTGGAAAAGGAAATGGCAATCTGCTCCAGTATTCTTGCCTGGAAAATCCCAATGTCAGAAGAGCAGGACAGGCTATAGTCCACAGTGTCTCAAACAGTCAGACACCACTGAGCACACACATACACAAACAAGTCTCTCTTATTTAACCTCCATCAATATGTCATATCTTTATAAGGTTATCACCTTGGGAAAATAAGTACGATTTTTTTCTGTTTCTCTAAATAAGTACACTATGACAGAAGAACTGTGACGGAGGGTCCCATCAACACAGGTGTTGTTGTACACTCATTTTGAGTTCATATTACAAAATGATCACAATATATATCATTGGGAATGCCAGAATGAGGTGCATCATAAACCTTGTTTTTCTTCCACTAGGCTTTCACACATACTCCACCATGCCTTACATAGTCTAGACATTTAAGATCATAGGCAGGACTTCTGGTAAGGAAGGAAAGGAAAGAAGAAGTCAATACATCCCTTCTCTAAAAAACAACCCAATACATGGATAAAATTGTCAAAACAATCGTTTCAGGTCTCTGGAAAATAATGAAAGGCATATGATAAATTGGGATGCATATGTTCATAAAATAATGCTCAGCTTTGGGTAAATACAGTAGGACTCTGACAAGAGCAACCACCCAGCCCAGTTCAATGAATAGGATGGTGATACAAGGGCCAAGTTGAATGTGAAAACTAGTAGCATCACTGCCAGGAAAGACTGACTTGATGGACCAGAGGTTGGAAAAACTATGCCCACCTCTTCTAGGCTGAGGTTGCAATCCCAGTTGCAGAGGAGGTAGGTTGGGCTTGAGGCTCCTTCAGAAGTCTCATCACCAAAGAATTGCCACTTTCTGACTCATGTCTCATCACATCCTCAGCACTAAACAGAGTTCTGGACAGAGTGGGTGTTCAGTGTTATTCTATATATACTATATTCTACAAATGTACAATCTGAAAATGGTATGAAGAAGACAGGTTTGAAAAGAATTAAATACCTAGGAAGAAAATTAACAGAAGTGCAAGATTTTTATACTAGAAGCTACAAACATTACTTAAAGACCTAAATAAAAGGGAAAATGTTCTACTATGATATCCAGTAATGCCAAGATAGAAATTCTACAAAAATCAATCTATTGATTCAATAGAAACACTATGAAAATCCATATGTGTATGTATGTATGTGTATATATATATATATATATTTTTTTTTTTTTTTGCTGCACCTGGCCTTAGTTATGGTATATAGGATCTTTTAGTTGCAACATGTGGGATCTAGTTCCCTGACCAGAGATCAAACCCAGGTTCCCTGCTTTGGGAGCCCAGAGTCTTAGCCACTGGACCACAGGGAAGTCCCGAAAATCCATATATTTTTATTAAAAAAAAAAAAGGACATGCTGTTCATGACATTTACATAGAAATTCAAAGGAGCTAGAAAAGTCAAAATAATTGTTTAAAAGACGTACAAAGATGGAAGATTTACACTATCTGATTTCAGCAGCAAAAGACTACAATAATCAAAACAGTGTGATATTAGCATAAAAGCAGATACAATTATTAAACAGAACTGAGAGTCAAAAAAAAAAAAAAAAAAACAAGTTATGGTGAACTAAGCTTCGATAAAAGTGCCAATGCAATTCGAGGGGAACATGACAACCTTTCAACAATGGCACTGGAAAACTAAATGTCTACATAGAAAAGAAGAAAAATGAATCTAGACCCTTACCCTTATACCCTATACAAAAAAGAAATTAACTAAAATGGGAGATACTGCTTTGGGGATCATTTCCTTGCTCCAAGTAAAAAATCTTTCCTATTCCTGAAAAAAAATTAACTAAAATGGACAGTTGACTAAAATAGATGGATAAGACTTGTAAAACTGTAAAACTTGTGGAGGGAAAAGTAGGAGAAAATCTTTATGACCTTGGATTAAGTGTCAAGATTTCTTAGATATGACACTAAAAGCACAATCCATAAAAGAAAAAAGTTGATAAACTGAATATGATCAAAATGTAAATCTGAATTTCAACAGATACCATTAACAAAATGGAAAGACCAGCCAATACTGGGAGAAAATACTTTTAAGTCATATTTCTGATCAATGACTGATATATACATATATATACATATATCATAATATTCAATGTCAAACATCCCAATTAAAAACACAGACAAATAATTTAAACAGTATTTTACCAAAGAAATGGCTAAAAAGTACATGAAAAGGTGCTAAACAACATCAGTCATTAGGAAAACACAAATTAAAACAATGAGATAGTACTACATACCCATTTGAATGACTAGCAATAAAAAAACAGTGACAAATGTTAGCAGAAGATTTAGAAAATATAACTCTCATATAGTGCTAGTAGGAATGTAAAATGATACAGCCACATTAGAAACCAGTTTCAGTTTTTTAAAAGGTTAAACAAAGAGTTACCATATAATTCAATATATAACCAAGAGAAATGAAAACCTACATAAAAAAATGAAAATACACATAATATATAAGTATTCATAGCCATATTACTAATAAAGACCCCAAACTGGAAGCAATCTGAATGCCCATTAACTAAATGGATAAATTAAATGCTGGGTATCTATACAATGGAACACTATTGAACAATTAAAAAGAATAAACTGACCCCACATATACAGTAAATTAATGTTCGAAGAACATTTAATGGATAAATGATAGTCTTTTCAACAAATGGTGCTGGGAAAAACTAGAAAGTCACATGCAAAATAATGAAACGAGACTCTAATACCACTCACAAAAACTAACTTAAAACGGATTAAAGACTTAAACATAAGACCAAATACCATAAACTCCTAGAAGAAAACAAAAGGAAGACGCTCCTTGGCATTGCTGCTGCTGCTACTGCTAAGTCGCTTCAGTCGTGTCCGACTCTGTGCGATCCCATGGACTGCAACCTACCAGGCTTCTCTGTCCATGGGATTCTCCAGGCAAGAACACTGGAGTGGGTTGCCATTTCCTTCTCCATCCTTGGCACTGGGTCTTGGCAATAATTTTTTGGATCTAACACCAATAACACAAGCAACAAAAGCAAAAATCAAAAGTGGGACAATATCACACTAAAAAGTTGTACAACAAAAGAAATAATAAACAAAATGGAAAAGCAAACCATGGAATGGGAGAAAATATTTGCAAACCAGATGTCAATAAGCAGTTAATATCCAAAATATATAAATTACTCATATAACTCAAATAACAATATGATTTTTAACAGGCAGATTAACTATATAGACATATCCAAAGAAGACATCCAAATGGCCAAAAGATACAGGAAAAGATGCTCAGCATAATTAATCACTAGGGAAATGCAAATCAAAACCACAATGAGATATCACCTCACACCTGATAGAATGGCTATTATAAAAAAGACAAGCATAACAATTGTTGGCAAGGATGTGCAGGAAAGGGAACCCTTGTACACTATTGGTAGGAATGTAAATTGGCTCAGCCATTATGGAAAACTGTATGAAGGTTCCTCAGAAAATTAAAAATAGAATCACCATATGATCCAGCAATACCACTTCTGGGTGTATATCCAAGGAAATGAAAACAGCATATGGAAAAGATGTCTGAACTTCCATGTTTGCTGGAACATTGTTCACAATAGTGGAAACAAGAGCCCATCAATGGATTAATGGATAAAGAAGATATGGTACATGCACACAATGGAATATTACTTAGCCATGAGGAGGAAATCCTGCCATTTGCAACAATAAAAATGTACCTTGAGGGCATTATGTTAAGTGAGAGTAAATCAGATGAAAAAGACAAATACTGTATGATATCACTATATAAACATTCACTGTATGAATCTTAAAAAAGCTAAAGCCATAAAAACAGAGAACAGAAGGAATTTCCTGGCAGTCCAATGGCTAGGACTCTTCGCTTCCACCACAGGAAGCACAGGTTCAATCCCTTGTCTAGGAACTAAGATCCTGCATGCTGTGCAGTGTGGCCCCTCCCCTCAGAAAATGTCCAAAGAACAGAATGATGGTTACCAGGGGCTGGGGAATTGCAGAGCTGGGGAGATGGTGTTACTACAAACTTAAAACTAGTATAGGATAAATAAGTCCTGGGGATCTGATGCTCAAAAAAGAAATAATAACTATACACCATGATAGAGGTGTTAGCTAACACTACAATGATAAACATATTACAGTATATAAATATATCAAGTTAGCACATTGTACCTTAAACCTATACAATATTATATATCAAATATATTTCAATTGAACAAAATGAATAAAATACTGACACCTGCTATGACATGGATGAAACCCAAAACCATTTGAAAGGAGCAAAACATGAAAGACTACATGTTACATGGTTTCATTTATATGAAATTTCTAGGCAAGGCAAATCTATAGAACAAAGATTTGTAGTTACTTAGGGCTAGGAACCGGAGAAGGCAATAGCACCCCACTCCAGTACTCTCGCCTGGAAAATCCCATGGATGGAGGAGCCTGGTAGGCTGCAGTCCATGGAGTGGCGAAGACTCAGACATGACTGAGTGACTTCACTTTCACTTTTCACTTTCATGCACTGGAGAAGGAAATGGCAACCCACTCTAGTGTTCTTGCCTGGAGAATCCTAGGGACGGGGGAACCTGGTAGGCTGCTGTCTATGGGGTTGCACAGAGTCGGACATGACTGAAGTGACTTAGCAGTAGCAGCAGTAGGGCTAGGAACAAGCACTGAATGTGAACAAGCATTAGAGAACTTTTGGGGGTGAGGCAATGAATCACGGTTGCATAACTCAATAATTTTACAACTGTCAGATCTTCTACGTAAATTATACCTCAACAAAAATCATAGCTTGGATGGCACAGCAAATACGTTTGTTTTCCATCCCTACACTGCCTCTGTCACTCCCGCAGCAGGAAATCCATGGTTTCACTCCCTAACAGGGAGAATGCTAATTGTGGAATGAAACTTGCCAAGAATATCGTTTTGCTAAATTACAGCAAAAGCTAGTCTTTGCATCGCCAACAGGCTGTGGTGAAACTGGTACTAAAGCATTTGGCTTCCAAGTGCCTAAGACACTAAGAGAGTGTGGTATGCCCTTCAGTATTGGGATAAATGATACTGGTTTCTATTAACCCCCACTGACTTAAAAGTGAATTCCCAGCAGAAAGTATTACGAGAAGAAAACTCCAGATGCAGATGTTTAAGTTATGGTGTGTGTTAATTCTTATAATATTAAATCGAGCAATCTTCTCAAGTTCTGAAAAACTATCAGCCTGCTTGCTGAATGGAGCACTGGTTACACAGAAGCACAGGGGAGCCCCTGGAGTATTTTAGCACTAGACAAAATCTATTCTCACCAAAAGAAGAAAGCAGAAAGAAGGCAGAGCGGAGAGGTGGTATCAAAAACACAAATCAGCAAGAATGTTTTCTAACCTCTGCCCATGCATCAGTTTCTTAAGAAGGACTTTCAGGGGACTGCACCCTTTCTTTTCTCCCATCCTGTTTTCTATCCTTCTTCTGAAGATTTCTGGTGGTAGTGAAAAAGAACAGAAGAAAAAATAAAGGGACAGAAACTTCACCTTCTCATCAACACTGACTTTGTGTGTTCTTTTTCCTCTGTAACCATGCAAACCCCATACAAATTCTGATGATAGCCATCAATTATGTCTATGTACTGGTGGCTCAGAGGTTAAAGCATCTGCCCGCAATGCGGGAGACCTGGGTTCAATCCCTGGGTCAGGAAGATCCCCTGGAGAAGGAAATGACAACCCACTCCAGTATTCTTGCCTGGAGAATCCCATGGACAGAGAAGCCTGGTGGGCTACAGTCCATGGGGTCGCAAAGAGTCGGACACGACTGAGCAACTTAACTTTCACTTTCACCCAGGCGTATACAATCAGCCTTCTGTACCCATGGGTTCTGCACCTGCAGATTCAACCATCCTTGATCAAATATATTCCAAAAAGGGGATTTCCTGGCAGTCCAGCGGTTCGGACTCCACACTTCCACTGCAGGAGGCACAGGTTCAATCCGTGGTCAGGGAACTAAGATCTCACATGCCTCGACACGGGAAAAAAAATCTAAATAAAATTCCAGAAAGTTCCAAAAAGCAAAACTTGAATTTGCTGTGCTGGTAACTATTTACACTGTACTATGCCCATTGCATTTGCAATTATTTACATAGTATTTACATTTCATTAGGTATTAAGTCATCTCTAGGTGATTTAAAGTATCCCAGGGGATGTGTACAGGTTGTATCCAAATAATATATCATTTTACAAGAGCATACAGGGATTTTGGTATCTGCAGGGGGAGGGGCAGGGGTGCACACCCCCCCCACGGATACCAAGGGACAACCATATTAAATTCATCTTGTGACCTCCATTTACACTTTGTGAAAGTGGCACTCACATCTGAGGACTAGATTCAACTAAGAATTCTAGAACGTTCAACATGGAAAGACCAGAAAGTTCACAACATCTAAACTCCCCTATTTTTTATTAAGGGAATATAGGCATATGGGGCCCAGACAGGTGAAGCAAGTTTCACGAGGTTTGATTAGCAACATTTATTGATGGAATTCATCTGCACATCTGTACTTTCCTGGGGCTGGGGGAGCGGTGGGGGGTGGGACTTTGTGATCACAAGCCACATACAGTTCTGGGCCAGAGTCACCACGGAACACTATAAGGAGATGAACATTCAGAGGATTGAGAGGTTGGAAGCAGAGATACCTAGACATGATTCTGAATTTTCCTTTATGTGAGATGTCACCTTGCTGATGCTAAGATTAACTCAAAAGTGAAACAGGTCCTGAATGGCTGCAAATATCTGCATTGAAAAACAGATCATGGGACTTCCCTGGTGGTCCACTGGTTAAGAATCCACCTTCAATGCAGGGGAATTGGGTTCAATCCCTGGAGAGGGAACTAGGATCCTACATGCCTCAAAGCAGCTACTGAGACCGGGCCACAACTACTGAGCCCATGCACCACGACTAAGTCCCAAAGCAGCCAAATAAATGTTTTTTTAAAAAGGAAAAACAGATCATTTCATATGTCATTCCTAAACAGTAATACAAAAAAGACTGTGACACAGGACTACATTAAGCCTAAAGTTGTCTAATCCAGCAAGTGTACAATTTCAGCAGACAGGGTCAACAGCTTATCAGAGAGTCTGTTGCAGGGGCTGCACCACCCCGCAATAACCACCTCACTGTGGTGACATCCTGTCTTCCCATCCCACTGACAGTATGTGAGCTTTCCACTAGAGTATGGCTTTCCTACTGCTGCCATAATAAATTACCACAAATTTAGTGACTGAGAAAAACACAAGTTCATTATTTTATAGTTCTGGAGGTCAGAAGTCCATAATCAGTCTCACTGAGCAACTAAGTGAGCAAAATTCAAGGTGTTGGCAGGCCTGCAGTCTATTGGAGGCTCTGTAATGTTTCCTTGCCTTTCCAGCTCCTAAAGGTGGCCTGCATTCCCTGGCTCCTGGCCCCATATTACTCTGACCTCTGCTTCCGTCATTATATCACCTTCTCTGACCTTGACCGTCTTGCCGCCCTCATAGAAGTAGCTTTGTGATTCCATAAGACACACTCAGAAAATCCAGGATAATCCTCTCGTCTCAATATCTCTTACTTGCTGCTGCTGCTAAGTCGCTTCAGTCGTGTCCAACTCTGAGCGACTCCATAGACGGCAGCCCAGCAGGCTCCCCCATCCCTGGGATTCTCCAGGCAAGAATACTGGAGTGGGTTGCCATTTCCTTCTCCAATGCAGGAAAGTGAAAAGTGAAAGGGAAGTCGCTCAGTCGTGTCCGACTCTTAGCGACCCCATGGACTGCAGCCTACGAGGCTCCTCCATCCATGGGATTTTCCAGGCAAGAGTACTGGAGTGGGGTGCCATTGCCTTCTCCCATCCCTTACTTAATCACACCTAATTCTGTAGTGTCCCATTAGCCATGTAAGGTCACCTATTCACAGATTCCAGGGACGAACATGGGTGGAGGGTGGGGTTTATTCTGCCTAAAACACACTTAGTAATAAAACACTCTTCAGGGATATGAATTTTAGCACATTTAGTGTTCCCTCTTATGGGTAAGTAACATACTCATGTATGGTTTCTATCAAATTGCTTCTAAATATTTTGGTGTTTTCAATATGTTGAAATAGATATGTTAAGAGCATTGAATGTTTGTGTTCCCTATTAAATTCATATGTTGAAATCCTAACCTGTGATAGAATGAAGAGGTGGGACCTCTGGGGTAATTAGGTCATGAGGGTGGAGCCCTCATGAATGGCATTAGCACCCTTATTAGAAGGGACACAAGAGCTGGCTGTATCTCTCTGCTCTCTACCATGTGAAGATACAGGAAGAAGCTTACTACCTGTAACAAGGAAGAGGGCCCCTGATCAGAAGCCAGCCAGGCTGGCACCCTGATGTCAGATTTCCAGCCTCCAGAACTATGAGAAATAAAGTTCTGTTATTGACAAACCACTGGGTCTACAATGTTTCATTACAGTAGCCCAAGCTAAAACACAGATTATAGCATTTAAATCATTCAGCATTCCTGAGGTTATTTTCAGGTCTAAGAATCTGAGCTTCTGATTAAGGCTCTTCAGATGAGCTTTGCAAACTGTCCTTTGGAAAGACTTTTTATTTACATGCTCAGTAGCAGCATATTAGAGTGCTCATTTCACACCACTTGTGCCATCATGAAATATTACTATTTTATTCAATCATTGCCAATTTGGTTGGAAATGTTAGCCTAACGTTTAAACATGTATTTCTTTTCTTTCCAGTGACAATGTGTTCTAGATATCATATTAACTAGTATACTGAATCTCTTCCTTTGGAATTGTCTGGCTGTGTCCTTTGCCCATTTTGTAATATGATAGGACTTTTCTTCCTGTGTGTGTATTAGTAGCTCAGTTGTGTCCAACTCTTTGAGACCCTATGGACTGGAGCCCGCCAGGCTCCTCTGTCCATGGACTTTTCCAGGCAAGAATACCGGAGTGGGTAGCCATGTCTATCTTTAAGACTGTTACACTGGTAAATATCTTTTATAAAGGCATTTGAAAAATATCTAGCTCTTCACCTTCCTTTTGCACTGCATTTATGGATGTTTGGGACTAAACAGTTAAATCCTCATTTAAAAATTGTGTTTAGTCATCAGGCTTTTCCCTTTGGTACATTATTTTCCCTTATGTTGACTTTCTTTATTGCTTATAATTGGAGTATAACAGAACACTGAACTGCAAGTAGAAAATGTTCTATATTTGAGTCTTACTTAATATAAAAATATTCTCATACTAACCAAGTAAGAATCAGATGACTCACTTTTTTACAGTAAATTGTTTAAATACAGGGCCAGCAAACTATAAGGGTTGTTACTTACTTTTTTATGGCCCATGAGCTGTTTGGGAAAAAAGAAAGGGACATACAACAGAGACAGTACAGCCCCCCAAGCCTGAAGTATTTGCTACTTGGTCCTTTACAGAAAAGCAATTCATCTGAGGTGTACTTTATTGCATATTGAGAAAAATATAAACCTACTCTTTTTCAAAGAAATTTAACCAACTGTCCTGACTCTATTGTAGCCTTCTATCCTTTAAATTTGACAGGCCACTTCAACTCAAAAAAGAAACTAAAAATGTACAATCTCTTTTATCACAATGAACTGCAAATTAAACTGACATGTTGTCATGATCGGTTTGGAAAAGATCACCAAGGTTTAGGATATAAAACACTCTAGAGGGTGGTGGGGGGGATGCCAACACTGATTTCCTTGGTCAGAGTGTGACAGCAACCTTCTCATGGACAAAATCACACAATTGTCAAAAGCTGAATTCTATATGCTCTTTGACTCAACAAGTTTATGAATTTATACTATAAAACACTCACAGAAATCCTTAATTGACAATATGTATACAGCTACTTCGTCAAGTATTCTTTACATACAATATTTACAAGATGCTGCTGCTGCTGCTGCTAAGTTGTTTCAGTCGTGTCCGACTCTGTGCAACCCCATAGACGGCAGCCAACCTCCTAAATGTCTATCTGTGGAATACGGTTAAATCAATAGACCCATACTGATCAGACTCTGCACATTTCCAAGGAAGGCCCATCTTCAGGACTGATTCTTGACTAGCTCTGGGGAGATAAGCTCTGAGCCCATGGAATATTCTGTTTGATAACAGTGTTTCTGTATGCCTGCAGTACCAATTTCATCAGATGGTTTATGCAAATATGATATATGGCTGGCACCTGCTTTTGCTCTGAAGGGCTAGAGTGTGGTGAGCTGAGGCCAGTCACACAGGCAGTGCATGCTACCTAATGACTCCCGATAAATATCCTGGCTTGGTGAATATCCCTGCTTGGCAAGACATCACATGTGTTGTCACAAATCATTGGTGGAAGAACTAAGTGCATCCATATGACTCCACTGGGAGAAAATCTGGAAGCTAATTTCTGGTTTCTATCGACTTCACCCCATTACCATGTGCCTCTTCCCTGCACTTGTTCCAGTTTATATCCTTTCACTGTAATAAGCCATGCATGCACGTGTGCTCAGTTGTGTCTGACTCTTTGCGACACTATAGACTATAGCCCATCAGGCCTCTCTGTCCATGGGATTCTCCGGGCCAGAATACTGGAGTGGGTTACTGCTCCCTTCTACAGGGGATCTTCCTGACCCAGGAACTGAACCCATGTCTCTTGCATCTCTTGAATTGGAAGGTGGTTTTTGTTTTTGTTTTTTACCACTGAGCCATCTGGGAAGCCCTGTAATAAACCATAACTGCAAGTGCAACATCTTTTCTACATCTTGTGAGTCCTTCTAGTGAACCAGTAAGCCTGAGGATGGTCTTGGAAACACCCAACACACTACCAACAGGAGTCTGATAAATTGGTGCAATGGAACAATATACAGTCAAGGAACGGAATGAAACACACATACATGAGAGAGTATCCACTCACAGTATATGCCCACAACAGATATAAGTTAACTGCAAAACATACCTGGTACAGCCTTACACTTTTAAAAGCTAACTTTTCTTGAACATTCATGATGTCTGTGTTTATCTTTATCTAGGCTTTATCTAAGAGTTTTGCACATATTATGCCATTTGACCCCTACAAAACCCTTCAGGTACTTTTATTACCATCACAGTAAAAATGAGAAAAACTGAGGCACACAGTTTTAATAACACATCCAAGGGCACACATCCATACATGAAACTAACTGTCCTACTTCAAAAGTCAACATTCTTAACCAATACAATTGCACTTTCACATGCTAGCAAAGTCATGCTCAAAATTCTCCAAGTTAGGCTTCAACAATACGTGAACTGAGAACTTCCAGATGTTCAAGCTGGATTTTAAAAAGTCAAAGGAACAAGAGATCAAATGGCCAACATCCATTGGACCAAAGAAAAAGCAAGAGAATCCCAGGAAAACACCTACTTATGCTTCACTGATTACACTAAAGCCTTTGATTGTATGGATCACAACAAACTGTGGACAATTCTGAAAGAGATGGGAATACCAGACCACCCTACCCGCCTCCTGACAAACCTGTATGCAAGTCAAGAAGCAACAGTTAGAAACAGACATGGACAATGGACAGGTTCAGAATTGGAAATTGAGTACATCAAGACCGTATATTAGAGGGAGGGGGTGGATAATTTGGGAGAATGACATTAAAACATGTATAATATCATATAAGAAATGAATCGCCAATCCAGGTTCGATGCAGGATACAGGAAGCTTGGGGATGGTGCACTGGGATGACCCCCAGAGGGATGGTATGGGGAGGGAGGTGGGAGGGGGGTTCAGGATGGGGAACATGTGTACACCCATGGCGGATGCATGTTGATGTATGGCAAAACCAATACAATATTGTAAAGTAAAAAAAAAAAATTTTTAAAAAGACCATATATTGTCACCCTGCTTATTTAACTTATATGCAGAATACATCATGAGAAATGCTGGGCTGGATGAAACACAAACTGGAATCATGACGGTCGGGAGAAATATCAATAACCCCAGACATGCAGATAACACTACCTTTATGGCAGAAAGCAAAGAGGAACTAAAGAGCCTCTTGAAGAAGGTGAAAGACGACAGTGAAAACACTGACTTAAACTCAACATTCCAAAAACTAAGATCATGGCATCTAGTTCCATTTTTGGGCTCCAAAATCACTGCAGATGGTGACTGCAGGCATGAAATTAAAAGATGCTTGCTCCTTGGAAGAAAAGCTATGACCAACCTAGATCAGTTCAGTTCAGTCGCTCAGTCATGTCCAACTCTTTGAGACCCCATGAACCGCAGCACATCAGGCCTCCCTGTCCATCACCAACTCCCGGAGTATACTCAAACTCATGTCCATTGAGTCGGTGATGCCATCCAGCCATCTCATCCTCTCTCGTCCCCTTCTCCTCCTGCCCTCAATCTTTCCTAGCATCAGGGTCTTTTCAAATGAAGCAGCTCTTTGCATCAGGTGGCCAAAGTACTGGAGTTTCAGCTTCAACATCAGTCCTTCCAATGAACACCCAGGACTGATTTCCTTTAGGATGGACTAGTTGGATCCCCTTGCAGTCCAAGAGACTCTCAAGAGTCTTCTCCAACACCACAGTTCAAAAGCATTAATTCTTTGGTGCTCAGTTTTCTTTATAGTCCAACTCTCACATCCATACATGACTACTGGAAAAACCATAGCCTTGAGTAGATGGACCTTTGTTGACAAAGTAATGTCTCTGCTTTTTAATATGCTATCTAGGTTGGTCATAACTTTCCTTCCAAGGAGTAAGTGTCTTTTAATTTCATGGCTGAAGTCACCATCTGCAGTGATTTTGGAGACCCCCAAAAAATAAATCAGCCACTGTTTCCCCATCTATTTCCTATGAAGTGATGGGACCGGATGCCACGATCTTCATTTTCTGAATGTTGAGCTTTAAGCCAACTTTTTCACTCTCCACTTTCACTTTCATCAAGAGGCTTTTTAGTTCCTCTTCACTTTCTGCCATAAGGGTGGTGTCATCTGCATATCTGAGGTTATTGATATTTCTCCCAGCAATCTTGATTCCAGCTTGTGCTTCTTCC